>NC_137456.1:122261765-122861765 GCF_964235325.1 Thermobia domestica | reverse complement strand
TCTGGTAGGAGAACAATGATAAACCCAGACTTCTGAGGAATTCTACGAGAATCAATTAACTCCTTTTTATTTATTTTCAGTAAGTAGATTATAGAAATGATCAAAATTAATTTCTTGACGTGATTTATCATCCATAGCGATTTCACTGGATCTTAAATGCATAATCCACTTCTCCCAAATCCATTTTCTTCAGTTTATTCGTATAACTTTTTCGTTCCAATCCTATGAATGCGTTGATTTCTTACTCATCCGGAACCCCACCAGTCTATTAGGTAAGCTCCCGTTATAGGAATGCATTTATCATTATAACATTATACAAACATAATGTTGTCTGTCTCACAGTGTAATACTGCTTCAGATCCTGCTGTCATAAGCAAATCATGAAGACAAAGCTTGTCCATGACGTAGTGACCGAGACAACCACGACATTCGAAAACTTCCACGGTCTGTTTACGTTTTCGACGTATGTATACGTGATTAGAAGGTGCTGTTGACCGATTAATACCACGTCTGCACGTCGTACTGTGATGATAGTAGATACATCAAAGACATCTCTGAAGTTTAGTCTGCGGAAAGTCAGTCCTCTAACCCCAATTCCCACATGACGGTTGAGGAATATTTTAGTAATGTGCCTCAGACCAAAGTTCGTCTCAGTGTTCTTGCAACCTAACAGAATGCCTTCGTGATACTCCACGACGTAACGTTGTTTTTGTCTCTTTCGGTCTTACACCAAGCGAGAAAACCAGAAATTTGAGAAAGAAATTCACAAACTTCCTTCTTCCGAGTCAACCAGATTAAATTCCCAAATCTTTATTTCTACTATCTTACATCCGTTTTAAGTGCTCTATTGAGTTCTACAGTGCAATACGTACCGGTGATAGCTAGGTTTTTACCACAGTGCAAACACTCGTTATAATTTTCCTCACCCATACATTCACGGCAAGGACAGAAAAGTAATCGGACCCATATAATGTATGGTAAGATTAGAAACTAAGATCAATAGGAGGCAATACAGTACATTTAACAACACCGTGAGCTTTTCTCACGTTTGGGAAATCCAGCTCCTAGGCATTTTAGGCGTACCTACTGTCATCGGCTTACGAGGTATCACCCGGAGGTAGAGACTCGTGACAAGTAGATGGTCCCACCATTATTACATTTATTCAAGGCGTTAGAGCCTTCCCAGATTACGTGACTTCGAGTGTCGAAGAAGCGCGACATTTTTTTTCTGTTGTAAGCTTATCGCGGGGTAATGAATTCCCATTTGTTACAATGGATGTGGAGCGGTACCTTCGCACACTAAGCGACAAGCTTAACACTGCCGCAGCTTATCGAGGGAAACAGCCACCTGCGACAAGCTAAGAACTTCGCATACTACCAATTCGTTATTTGAAGTCGTGTGGCAGCGCGACAATTTATCTTTTCAGCAACCAGATACTCATTCTGAAAGATGAGTTCAATAGAAGTTTTCGATACAAACACCTTCATTGCAGAAATTCAGGCACGACTTAGTGTGTATACGGAACTCCAACCATGATTCCCATAACAACAGAATTGAAAAGACGAGAGCATGGGAAAAATGTGTTGTGCATTCCATATTGGATTCATGGATATGCAATCGAAAGAGAAGAATCGTCTCGGTAGTACACTGGATGTTGTCATTTTCAAAATTCGAAAACTGCAGCATAAAACTACACTGTTTATCGCTTAACTTTACTATTTCAAATTAGACTCTAAAAAAATCACAAAGAATCAGATATTTGAAGATATATTTTACACATTCACAAACTGCGATCCGCCAGGCCTACATGAAATTTTATAACATTTCCTTATTTTTTAAATGTTTATTTATTTAATATGTCTACTGTACAAAAATATGAAAAATGTTTTATAAGAAATTATCTATAACACTGATGCCTCGTGGCACTCCATAATGAAATTTATAAGGAGAAGCCGCAAGGCATGAAGGTAATACCTCATGTAATCAGTGACGGATTTAGCAATATATTGACTAGGCCCTGGATTTAGTCCGCGGGTCAATGGCGACCGCCAACTCCAGGCTGCATACGTACTCCTTATTGGTGTGCTTGCACTTTGTAGTTAAAAAATGTAACAGATTGTTTAGTATTACGGCATTTGCAAAGCTAGAAAACGTAAAGCTAGAAAACTTTATCAACATACATCAGAAAATAATCTAAGACAAAACAGATTAAACAAATATAGAGAGTTAAAACAAAAATATGAAAAGAAAATAATAGAATCAAAGAAAAACAGCTGGAAAACATACATTGAAACTAATTTAAATCTAGATCCCTGGGGTGAACCCTACAAAATTATAAGTAATAAAGTTAAAATACCTACCACCCTCTCAACTCTAAAAAGAACAAATGGTACATATACAAATAATTGGGAAGAAACAATAGACTATCTAATAAAATCTCTTTTACCACAGGATATACCTGAAGAAGATAATAACTCACAAAGTTTCATAAGAAGAGAAATGCAATTACCACCTTTAGAAGACAGAATAGAAGTAATAGAAAACCAAGAAATAATAAATAACATAAAACGACTTAAAAGCAAAAAAGCTCCTGGACCGGATGGAATAAAATCGGAAATTTTTAAACATAATGCTGACACATGGGCACCATACCTAGCAAAACTCTTCAACTTGTGTTTTAAAAACGGACGAATTCCAAAAAGGTGGAAACAAGCAAATTTAATCATATTCAAAAAGTCAGATGACAAGAAAAATGACGATCCAAAATCTTATCGACCTATCTGCTTATTAAATGTAATAAGTAAACTTTTCGAACGAACCATTGTGGAAAGAATAAACAAAAACAGAATTTTAAATAATGACAAATTGCAATATGGTTTCAGAAAAGGAAAAAGTACCGAAACAGCTGTAAAAAGACTAATTGACCTCATAGAAGAAGGTAAACTGGAGAAGTACCAAGTTGTTATTTATGCCGACATTAGTGGTGCTTTTGACAATCTATGGTGGCCCGCACTATTTAAAGAACTCAAAAAACTAAAAATTAGTAAAGCTCTTTACAACATCATGCTGGATTACTGTACTGACAGAACGATTACATTAAAATCTCCAGGAAAAGACATAACAACAATAAGCACCAAAGGATGCCCACAGGGTTCAATATGCGGACCTACAATGTGGGACATTACTTTCCAACCATGTTTAAGAAAACTAAACAATCTAAAAGAAACATTAGGTGTAGTTGGATATGCGGACGATTTAGCAATTGTGATGACAGCATCCTCAAGAAGACAAATAGAGCAAAAAGGAAATATAATATTAGAAAATCTAGAAAGATGGTGTATAGAAAATAAATTAACTCTATCGGTTAATAAAACGAAAATTACAGTATTTGGCCAAACTCTACAGAGAGAACCCATAATCAAAATTAGGAACACTAAAATAGGAATTGTGAATGAATTCAAATATTTAGGTGTATGGCTAGACAAACGACTAAACTACGAAAAACATATAACTGAAACAACAGAGAAGATGAAAAAAATAGCCAACAAACTCTTAACAGTGGCTATGAAAGATTTTAAAATTAACAGAAAAATTTTTAAATTGTATAACAAAGCTATTCTAATGGCTATTGCACAATATTGTGCCGGAATCTGGGGTCATAGACTGTTTCTAAACAAAAACTTAAGGCAAAAATTAATAAGAGTGCAGCGATTAATGCTAATTAGAACCCATGGCATCATAAAAACTATCTCTGCAGAAACAATACAACTTTTGGCCAATGAAGAACCCATACACCTTCAGATATTAAGAAGATGTATTAAGACGTGGCTACAGAATAATGAGAGAACGAAGATATTGGAAATTACGGGAGAATTGCCAAGCACCGAAGACGATATTAACAAACTGATTAAACGGAAGATGAATGGAGGGATTCGATAAAGGGACAAAGAACAAGAACCATTATCCCAAACTTAAAAATAAGAGAAGAAATGGGAACAATAAGCAGTGAATTAATAGAATACATCTCGGGACATGGACCGTATAAATCTCATCTGAGAAGACTTAATATAATTAATGACGATAAATGTACGTGTAATGAAGTACAAACACCAGAACATGTCTTCTGGAATTGCAATAATTACATAACAAATAACAAAATAAGAGAAATAAGAGACCAATTAAAAAGGGATAATATACAAACTTTAATAAACGATAAAATGAAATTAGGAAAATTACAATTTGTTGTAAGACATGTATCAAGAAACTTGTGGAAGGAAAGAAACGATGAAAGAAGAAGAAATTAACAAGACCCACACCCTATATTGTAAATATAAAGAATTAGAAGAAAGTAAACTAATCAAACAGAAAAAAAAACTAAGTTCTGATGACAATTCCAGAACTTAAACCTTCACGTTCCTTATTTGTATTAGTGTATAGTGCCTTGTTTAGTGTTTTGCTAGTGGTGGCAGGATTTTAAAATATAACAAGTGTTTTAGAAGAAGAAAGAAAATAAGAAGACTTTACAAAGCTGGTGAGAGAAATTCAGACAGACCAAAACAGTTCTGATGTTGATTTCCAGAACTAACAACTAACGAAAAATTGGAAATCTGGAAGTCCGATTTCCTTTCAAAGAATTTTCTTTTTAGTGGGAAAGACAGGTATGAATAACATCAAGAAATAAATTCATACAGGGGAGATAACTATTTAAAGAAAAAAAAAGATCCTGGTAATACTTGTTTAAATTGTTTACTAATTATTTCTTTTATCTTTTCAGCTTACCTTAACATTTTATGCAAGGTGTTTCCTGCTCATGTATATGTATGTAGTATGTGTGTGTGTGTATGTGTCTTTGTGTATCTTTTCAATTTTTTTAAAAAAAGGAAATAAAACAACAAGAAAAAATAAAGAAAAAATTAAAGAATAGGGCATGATTTAAATTTTGTTTTAGGTATCATGCCAATAAAAGGTAAGCCTCGCCTCACCCTAACTGAGGCCAATCATAAAAAGAGGAGAGAAATCATACGAAAAAAAAAAGGTAGTAGAGAGAGAATTACGAGTAAGAGGCAGTAGCGTCTGCCATTTAATAAGACCATATGAAATGGCAAAGGCAGGGGAAAGTGGAGGCTTTAAAAAAAAAAAAAAAAAAAAAAAAAAAAAAAAAAAACGGCATTTGCATCCAAACTATAGTGCATTGTCCCCTTGTTCTGGCTAAAAAGAAAGTGTCACATTTCGGCGACACTTGTGTCTAATATCAGCGACGCGACAACATAGCCTGTCGCGCGTCTTCCACACACGAAGTCGTGTAGTCTGCGAAAGGCTTAAAGCATCTCGTGCGATCGTTATTAAATCCCTCCTTGGGGACGAGATAGTCAACAATGTCGCTACTAGTGCTCTCAAACGGGTCGGGTCGGGTCGGGTCAACTCGGGTCGGGTTGTCGGGTCGGTTCAGTCGGGTCACTTCACTTTGGTCAATTGAGTTTAGGTTGAGCTTAAACTCGGCTGGAGTCGAAAGCTGCTGTTTTTCACTAGCTGCCTAATTAAAAATAGCAATTTTCAATTGATTTTATAGAAGCCATAAATCTACTTTGAACACTTGCAGCTAGTGTTTTTATGGTAAATGCTTATTTTTGTACTTGTGTGTACTTTAATTTTTAAATGTGGAAGATTGATTTTACCAATCGACTGTAATATTAATATCTACGCCAATATGGAGTCCGGAGTTAGAACAAAACTAGAAGTTGTTTAAGCAAGGCCAAAAGAAAGATTGGATATGGACACCAAGCCCAAGCAGGGCTGGGGTGGCTCAGTGGTAGAGAATTCATCTCTGGTGCATGGTGTCCATGGTTTGATCCCAGCTTGTGCTAAGTGGGCTTTGTGGGGGAGAAACGCCGTGTAGTGGGTTTTCTCGAGATTCTCCTGTTTCCTCCCACTTTCTTCATTCCACCATTGCATTCATTTCTCATGGTCACCATACCCCTTAGCCTCGGTGCAGAATCGAAGGATCTTAAACTGAATATTTCATTTTATTTCACCAAGCTCAAGAACATCGATACAAGAATAAGATAAAGATTGGATATGCAAGACGAAGTGCATAGTAATCTTGCTCTTGGCCTTGTTTTGGTGATCACCAAGTAGCGATGAGCATATTTTCTTGCTTTCCGTATAGTATGAAAGACCATAATCAAAATCACACTTGGTCTTCATTTGTACCGATGAGGCGAGCATTCTTGGCTCTTGTAGGGTATATAGCATGAAAGACCACCAAGACTACGTAATGCAGGACCAAGACTTGACTGTGCAAGACAAAGAATAAGACGCAGTATTGATGTCCAAGACCCAGGGTGCGAATTGTTTGAATTTCATTTGTTGGGCTGAAAGTGATGAAATAAAATTAGTACTTTATAATTAATTATCATACTGTATTTTTAAATTTTAAATTACAAAATTCATATTATGTATCTTCTTACTTGCAACTATATATACTGTAAAATACGTTTTAATTACCGAGAAAGAAAAATCAAAGTGGCGCGGGTCCCGGAATCATAAGAATATATTTTGGAATGAAAGTTGAAGGGTTGGAAAAATCACAGGTGTTCTCCCGTTTCCTCAACCATTATCATTGTAGTTAAACGATTTCCTTTTGTCTCCTCCAAGGGACACTTGCTACTGCCTTTTGAGAAGACCCCCTGCCGTCCGAGCAGGTGAGAACACTGACCTTGAATAAAAATTTCGTCACATAGAACTAAAGCAAGTAAACAATAAATTTCTCCCACGTCGGACACTGGTATCAGTTATAAAAAGAAATAACCAAACCTCAAAAGTGCCAAATATTCATTAAGATGCATATACAAATCCAGTTGTTGAGTTGATTTTAGTTTAGCGTCCCTTTCAGCAGCGAGGCTATATGAGACGTGGACCTACTGATTAACGTGGAATCCGAACCACATGAGCTCCCGCCTGGAATCGAACCCGGGTCTCCCACGCCAAAGGCGCGTACGCTAACCGCTTAGCCACGAGGAAGTTCATATATACAAATCCATCGCTTGATCTAGCTAGTGGTTAACGTGTAAGACTTCGGTACACGTGGTCCGGGTTTAATCCCCAATGGGAGTGCATTTTGGCGTTCACCCAGTGTGTTCACCATAGTGCTCTCAAACGGGTCGGGTTGTCGGGTCAGGCTACTCGGGTAGGGTCAGTCGGGTCAGCTCAGGTCGGGTTGTCGGGTCAGGTCAATCGGATCTTCAACCCGACCCGACCCGACCCAACCCGTTGAGAGCACTAGTCGCTACATCAAAATTTAATAAACTCTTCTAAGCGATTGTTCTTCACGTGTTCGTCCCAAATTGCTTCTCAATCAAATTGGGATCATGGCCTTTCAGATAATAAGAGTTAATCACAGTTTCTTTGTACAGACCTTCCATAGATGTTTGATGGTCTGAGGGTGCGTCGAGTTGTTAGGTAAAGCAATTCAAGGTAGCACTTCGGACAACGATGGCTATAGCAACCATGGAATTCAAAAACTGCCTTATTGCTTTCTTTTAGGAGAACCTTATCTTTCCCAAACCCTATTTCGCCATCATTTTCCAAACACTGAATTACAGTCGCTCACATACGTAACCAATGCATAACTTTTACACTTTATCGGTTACGGTGATCGAAACAAAGAGGTAGAATAAAAGCGATTGAACATTTAGGGAAATATAACACGCAATACTTAAACATAGCAAAATTAGTTATGGTTCCAGTTGAGACGAAACACAGGGTATCATTCGCTTTTCTTCGACTAGGTCAGAAAACTTGACTACAGCTCTGCTAGAAATTGATGTCATTGCAGCAATACTTTAGCACTTCTTTTCGAATGTCATAGTGCTTACTGCGCAAAAAACGTTCTTGGTCTCAGGAGATTTGCTCTCGATTAGGCCGAACAAACTTTCTGGATCAAGATCAGTGATCGCATCTACATATTTCTGATTTGTAGGACTAACTATCAAGCATGGGAAAGCTCTCTTCTTCAAATTTTGCGATATGTTTGAAGTTTTGGAAAGTTTCGAGACTTTAAAATAGAGGTAGGTGTCTCTGAACATAAAATTGCTACTGAACTACAACTCATTAATTTTATGTCCTGTCATCGTAGGTGTAGATGAAAAATTGTGTACTTCTATCAAGTTTCTATTATACAAGTGCATTTCAAATTTAGTGACAGGATGCGAAGCGGAAGGTTCTGAACTCGAACTTCTTTATCTCTATACAATTTTATTTGAATTGTCAACGAGGGTTCTGGGAACTGTAAAATCATATTACAAAAATTATATATATATATATATATATATATATATATATATATATATATATATATATATATATATATATATATATATATATATATATATATATATATATATGGAGCATTCAAAATACACATAATTAACCTGTTTAAACATGACTTACACTTTCCTGCTGAAGGTTCCCAAATGAAAACATTCAGTTGTCACGCTTAACACTTTAAAATAGAGGATTGAAAATTTGCACAATATTCCGTGCACCCCTTAGCATTTTTTAGATTTGTTTCAAATCTCTGCATTAAAACGGGATCCAGAGAAGCGAAAAGGTAAGAAAAGGGATATTTTTTAAACATAAATTCATTTTTTCGCGATTCTCCCGCCTCAGATACATGATGGAGACATGCGAATAGTACCGTTGGAAGGCTTGTTTTATTCTGAAGAGAGGGTAAATAGGAATGTCTCAGGAAATTTTTACATTACATCCGTTCATCTGGGGCATTGTGGGGATGTTCTTAGCTCATTGGTAAATATTATTTCGATCCTAAGTGTTCAAGATAGAAGATTGACATTTTGTACTCTCCATAGTGTTTTTCCGTTGATCTCGAGGCCTGTGAGTTAACACAGGGGGTCTAGAGGGGCTCAAAATTTTTAAAAAGTCAGAAAAGTCCAGAAAGTGGTATGAAAAACTACTTTGGGGCAGCGACTAATACTTCATTTAAATATGTGTTTTCGAGTATTCATTCAACTACTTTAGTAAATTAACTACTGTGTTGAAGAAATGCTTACAAAATACAATGCATGAGTTTATTGTAATTTGCAAAAGCTGAACAAAAATATTTCTTCAGGGAGACGATTCGAGCTTATAAAAGTTACTGGTCTGCTACATCCAATATCACAGCGGAAGTTGGATTTTAAACCTTCGATCAATTTACGTTAACAAAATATTAAATTATATTTTCTCATGTTGAAAGAAGATTTTCTGTCATTCTTATTGTATTTCCAGGTGTTATTCTATTTGTAACTCGATAGGAAGGAAGCACATAAGCAAGTTGGTATCTCCCTCACAGCGTATATGCTTTTGACTTCCTCCAATTAAGGCTGAGAGAAAAAGATATAGATGTATTTCTTTCTGAAGCTAGCGTACAGAGATTTTAATATCTCAGCGGTATTTTCTCGATTAATTTCTATATCTATAATCATTATTATAGCTGATGGATGCCATGTGCGTTTCTAACACAGCGCTCGATTATAATACCTAGGTACATTAGTGTGTCTCAAAATAACAATGTTTTAAAACTATTCCTCCCTAGAGTTTTTCTGATTCCTTTCCGTGTGAAATGAAAGTATATGAAATTTGAAATCTCTAACGTTTGAATTTTCCTCTAGAGCTTAAACTTTTATTTTTTTAAAAATAAATACATAATTTTCGAGTTCGTCGATTTTTGTTTTCCATACCTATCTTGGATTGGAATTATTTGTTTAGTGTTAAAGAAAGAAGAAATTTGGACATAAAACATTTATGTCAAATAGCAGTAAAAAATACTTATCAATTAATGAAAATGGAATAAAATAATTAAAAATACACACAATTAAACTTTATTCTTACACTGATTATACACATATAATATTATTGTTGACAGCGCAAAACTTTTAAAAAATCGTTATTTATAAAGTAATATATACAGTATCTCTATATATATGTATTCAAGTGGTCTATAGAAATATTACCTTTTACAAATGTAGCTAAACGTTAAGGTTTATTAAGAGTTCAAGTTAATACAAGGTTTAAAGTATAAAAAAATTTTCTAAAATACATGCATTCAACTTAATGTACTATTATTACTTGTATTATCTGTCAGGAAAGTAAATGTACACCTATTTTTCGAATCTGGCATTCCTGCGCTCCATCCGTGGAGAGTATGAGAATTAAATCAATCAAATGTTTACTGAGGGGCAAAAAGAAAAGTTTAATCTGAATAAGACATTGTAGAGGAGCACAAGCTGTGAATACGAATAGTGCATAGTGTAAATAAAGGATGACACCGAAAGAGAAAGCCAGAAACAGCTGTTAAACTTAGAAAAAAGAGTAAAAATTGTCGAAGTGGGAACATAAAACTCAAATACAACAAATACGCCGACAACTAAACGTTCACCACGCCATGGTCTTGGTGTAGTGGTTAAGGTGCTGGCTTACAAATGAAAAGAACGCAAGTTCGAATCCCCATCAAGAACGTTTTTTAAAAATTTTGTTAATAATACATACAGCTCATGAGAGATGGTAAAAGAGGTCGTATTTAGTCTTTCGTAGCAATTATTATTGGCAATGTTTAATACTGATAATACTTTCTGTCTTTGCGTATTGCTTTTATTCTCTTCTTAATTTTGAAAGAGAAGAATATCCGAACAAATGCCACCAAAATTCCTCATATTTTGAATGTAAACGCCATTTGCAATTAGTTAAGAATAAAAATTGAACGTTCCGATGTAGCTGCAAAAAAGTAAAAAGAAAAACATGGAAGTGGAGTGTTCGAATCCATACTCATGGTTATTAAAAATACAATTTCTACATGCTTTACACCTCCCGACCACGTTTCTACGTTAGCAATTAAGAGGTTTGTGTTTAGGTTAGGCTGGTCAATACGTTTTGCAAAGGGGCCCGGTTTAGCTCTGACGCACCACAGGTGCGAGCAGGAAGCAAAACACATTTTCTCTCTCCCTCTGTGTGTCTATTTATCAATCTATCTGTATATATATATAACGCTATTTGTGAATGACATAACCACCCTAATTTTCAGCGGATTGAGACGAAACTTGGCACAAACATTAATTGTTGAAATATCTTGATGAGTTCGTTAACCAGAATAATCAGATGAAAATGTTCAAAATGGCGGCCCTTCAAACTCTTAAAAACTTCCAAGGGAACCAAATTTCGCCCATAAATAGGTATTCAGAAAGTTTGAATAACTTTTCCTCTTTTACTGAGATATTTGTGTGCAGGGACTTATTGAAATATTGGACCCGATTATTCGCATAAAGAAGGTTCACGCTCTGTCGCAACGGTCAGGCTTTTTTTTTTTTTTTTGCAGGAGGGAGTTATTTTCGTATCGGAACAAGATGATTGTTAGTGATGATATGAAATTACACATTGAAAGTGAAGTAACTTGTGAAACGTGTTATTTGAAGAATAATATAATAAATGTGCTTTCCCCTAACACAGAGGACTGTAAATCATGCATTTCGAGTTCGCGAGGAGTGTTATTTGATTTGCTTTTTAGTAACACATTGCATTGCAAATAAAGGTAGGCAACATTAGTGGTAAGTAAAATATTATTATTATTATTAAAAATAATAATAGTAATAATAATAATAATAATAGGTGTTGTTTGTGGCAAGGCAATATCTTCCTCAATTCTTCTTCAAACGTAATAATTGTAGTAGTAAGGGCCTGACTTGGCCGAACTCTTAATAATTCAATTTTGGGTCCCCATGCACTATACTGAATGAATTATTGATGCTTTGGCCCGGGATTACGTCACCTATTGAAATTTTGCTTATGCTTATTCAGGGGCCATGCACGTTGGTGTAAATGAGTCAGAGGTACCTTGGCCAGACTATGACGTCATTGAATTGGGAGTATTGGATCAGAGGTCATGATGATTCTTTAAAATTACTAAAAACATGATCTTGATGATTCATTACGTTATGAAATAGTACAGGTTTACGAATGCTTTCGTTCCCTTTTATGGCATAAAATTTGGAGATTGTTATGCATGGACTAACACGGGTGCAAATGAAATCTTTAGTTTTACGTCCCACGATTATGCCGGTTAGGCTAAAGGCCCATACAGTAGAAGTGAACGCTCTACCACTGAGCCACCGCACCTCTACTGGTATGAATGAATTAGAGGTAGTTGGTTCGAGCTAATATGTTTGTTTGACGTCACTGAACTGTGATTTTTAGCTTGGAGCTTATGATGGCTTGTTTCGTTCCCTTTTATGAGTATAAAATTACCAAAACAAGGTTTGATCTCTTTCTTGATGACCTATTACATTATGAATTAGTAGACCCCAGTAATACTATAAATCAGTATTAATATGAAACTCGAAAACTTTGGGAGCTCCTCCGTGGCTAAGCGGTTAGCGTACGCGCCTTTGGCGTGGGAGACCCGGGTTCGATTCCCGGCGGAAGCTCATGTGGTTCGGATTCCACGTTAATCAGTAGGTCCACGTCTCATATAGCCTCGCTGCTGAACGGGACGTTAAACCCAAAATCAACTCAACTCAACTCGAAAACTTTGGAGTTCCTTTGTGGCTAACCGGTTAGCGTATGCGTCTTTAACGTGAGAGACCTGGGTTCGATTCCCGGAAGAAGCTCATGCGGTTCGGATTGTTATCCCTTTGATGAGATGGACTAACACTGGTGCAAATGAAAAATCTTTAGTTTTACGTCCCACGATTAGGTTAAAGGAGATGGTGACGATGAGAAAGGAATGAAAGTGTGGGAGGAAACTGGAGCATGGCAGGGATCACTCAGGACACATAAGATCACATTGATTTACATCAGGAGTTGGGGGGAGGAGGGGAGTATCGCACCTCGTACTCTTTGATGAGTATAAAAAATATTAAAATTTGGACGTTTTTAACTTATCCTATTATCTTTCACGAGACATTTTTGTTATATAATAGAGTACAATGGTTTACTTTTTGGAAGTTATCGTTCCCTTTGGAGCCTTATTACGTTATATGGAGGCATATTTAAAATTATTCCCTTAAATTTGATAAGTACTATGTGATCCATTTTGTTCCGCTTCAGGGGTGAACATGGATACATTGCAATCGTCCCGAGTTCAATTCTTGGTGCTAGTTTAAGAAATGTTGAATTTAATGTCCCCGCCGATGATGAGAAATGATGAAATGAGAAAACATCATAAACTTACTTGCTTGCGGATTGAAGCAGAGACCTCACATCAGAAATAAGAGCTGAGTCATCGTACTCCATTGAGAAGTTCAGTTTGTAATGGTCCCGAGTTCGATTTTTTTTTGTTAGTTTCAGTGCGAACAGTTTCGCGTATGAAAAGCAGACGAGCGGATTTAAACAGATTATGTTACATTACACATTTCATTGCGAACAGTTTACACTAGGTTTATGTTTCATATAGAAAGATAGAAGATCTGTGTTGTCATCTTTTTTTATTTCGTGTACGACTTTGACCTTGAAGAAAACCTTGCTGACAGTGCTAAGCATTGGCGTATACACATAATCTTATTGTTTAGTTGGCTGTATTTAGAGATGAATCAGACATTTAAGGTTGTTGGTTCGAATCTAGTTGTGTTCGCTGTAACTCAGTGCCTGAGCAATACTTACCGAGATTTTCCAGTGTTGCCAACACTATCAGAATGAATCGATTCATTTAGTCGGAGCAGTTTCGTGACGAAAACTGATTTTTGTTTTGCACAGAAAATTTTTTCTGAAACAATTTTGTTTGTACATAAATTTTTTTTTCTGAAACAGAATTTTGTTTGTACATAAAAATTTTTTTCTGAAACAGTTTTTGTTTTGTACACCAAAAAAATTTCTGAAACAGAATTTTGTTTTCGTACACAAAAAATTTTTTCTGTAAACATTTTTTTTTCGTAAAATACACAAAAATTTTCTGAATCAGTTTTTTTTTCGTACACTAAAAATTTTCTGAAACAGAATTTTATTTTGTACACATTTTTTTTTATTTTCGTACATGAAAAAAAAAGTTCTGAAACAAAAATTTAGTTTGATTTTTTTTTCGTAAAACATTGATTTATTTTACCGGTAAACTGATTCAGAAAAAAGAAATTGAAAATCGCAGTACAGGAAAAGAATTTGATTTTAGGATGTGAAATAAAACACAGAATCATGTTTTTGTACATTTATTTTAGCATGTGAAATAGAATACAGAATTTCTTTTTTCTTCAAAGGAAGACGTGTCCGTGACGGGTACAAATTCTGTAAAGAGAAAATAAAACATATGAATATACATGGTAATATTTATTTTGTTTCCTGTGAAAGAAGAAAAACAGATTATTAACATAAACTAACTGATCAAGAGAGTAATGTGAGAAAAAGAAAAGCAAATGTGACGTACCTGAATTCCTTTTTTTTTCTCCACGGGTTTCTGCAAGGTGATGTCATCTAAGTTTGTCTCCGTTCGTGCATCGTTGAAGCATGTCCCGTGTTGATTCTTTGCCCCGTCTTTGGGAAGTGATGTTGGTGGGATTAGGGAAAAAATATGACTGTTATTCTGTTCTGGCTTTTTTATACCCATAGGGCAATGTCTCGTATGTGTCTGGTATTAATCGGCGTTTTTTATAGTTGAAACTGTACTTCTTTTCTTCAGGTTTTGTGACAAGATGATGATCGTGGGTTCTGTAAATTTTGTGCGGCGTGCTAATGGAGATTTTTTCACTCGATTGATTTATGATCATTTGCTCCAGACTATTGAAATTTAACTTTTGACTTGCAGTATAATTGAGTGTAAACCCACGAATTTTGCATACATAACTGGTTGATTTCGTGTCGGGGTCGTAGATTTCCAAGGCGTACTGTTTCGGGCCACCAGACACGAATTTTTTAATGTATGCTTTTGGTCCAATTGATTCCAGTTCATTTGACATTGAACCAAGAAATACTTCTGGCTCTATTGTGGGCTGTGATGGTCGCTGCGTGAATATCACGGAATCTGTATCGAAATATAGTACTCTTTCTTGCAGCAATTCTAAATATTTGTAGAGTTCCAGACGAGCTTGACACGTTGTAAATGCTCCAAGGACAACATTAGCATTGTGATTTTGTACTGGAACATCATCTTCATACTGCCAATAAAGGTATAACATCGAATCATTAACAGGTAAAATTTGGTTGACTTTTATGTCTGGAGCAGTTAATTTCTGATACAGTTCTTTGGGATCATTAATGATGGTCGTTTGGCTGAAATTGTCTCTTATAGCGAGTCGTCCCCAGAAGGCATTCAAACAGAGTTTTGCAAGACTACGACGTGCTGAATTTGTCATTATATTTGCTGCATCCAAAGTTATGCCTTCACGTTGTTGTACCATTTGGATATACTGCTGCTTTTCTTCTTCGGTGACGCAATTGGCAGGCCAACCAGAAGCTTCCAGCTTAGATTTCAAAAATGTGTTAATGTATTCGCTGAATAATCCGCCAGTCTTGATTTCTGGATCATATACGGTGATGTCGTAATCCCAAATTTCGTAAATTTCAATGACTTGATACCCAAGTTCAATGGCTTTTTGAATTTCATAGGACACCCACGTTCCTGTTAGACTTCGTTCACTGTCCGAATGTGTACATTCAGAATCTTGATTTAATGCTGTGGCACAGGCAGCACAAAGTGGAAACAACAACTTCTTATTTGAGCGAAATGGCAGCACTGGATGAAACACATTTCTGCTAGGCAAAATCTTCAACTTGACCAATCCGTTGACAGTTTGAATGTCGGGCATTTCTGGATCTCCCTGTAGATATATTCGTGGATGCCCTATTGGATACCGTCCACATTTATTCACATAAGGATACAGGGAGACGATATCCAAGAATTTTATTTCTTCGCCTTCATTTTCATTTGCGACGTGATACAATTTAATGGCATTTACACGGCCACCATAGAAACTGTCTCTTGGATTTAATGGTGTCTTATTAATATAAGGATGTGTGCTTAAAGAAGAGGCCAATGCTGGATTGGATTTTAACACTTGACGAAATTCACATTCCCACATTTCATGTACTTTATATCCCATGGATCGTAATAATTTCATTTTACGTTGTGTTCTCTCGTAGCGATAGTTCATCGTTTCTTCGGAGTTCTCATAAATGGGCTGATCACGGCCTGTAGGGACACATAGAGGACAGCCATGATAAAAACAGCCGGCATGCTCATACACGTGTTCCTCTTTAGTGTCGGGATCTTTGTAGTAACCGTCCAGATGAAAACCAGCAACATAAACTTCTTTTCCTCTCGCAGCATGCAGAATTGGATGGCCCTCTTTTTCCTCCATGTAGGCAAGCCACTGCAAAGCAATCCGTGACTGATTGTTTCTGTGACGGTATCCTCGTACAGGAAGAATGCTAATAGTATTGGGTTTTAAGAAATTTCGTCGAAATACTAAATTGCACGCACTCGCCAAAGTGATAGCCTCCAGGAAAGGATTGACGTGAGTTTCTTGTTCAAAAGTGGTCATGAAAGATATACAAGCCATTCGAAGTACGTTGACGTCCTGGACACAATAGTTCACCAATTCTTCTTGGAAAATAAACGTATCGTTCTGGTGTTCGTTGTACCATGTCATGAATTTTTCTCGTTCATCCACTTTCATTTCATCTGCACCATAATAATGGATGTCCGGTAATTTTCCCACATACGTTTGATTTGCAGCAGTATTAAAAAAGTGTGGAAAATATCCCTTGGTCGCTGGTAAATAAAATGCCTTGGATAATTTACTTAAAGCCATTGGCATGAAATTTAAGGAGTCAATAAACGATAAGTGATTCACTTTCATGCTTAAAATTTTTGCTCCGTTCAAGATCAAAGTAGGTTTCAATTCATGTTCTTCCACTAAAGATTTAAGAATAAAATGACCATCATATCCCTTACAGTTATGTGCCAAAGATACAATAAGTTTGATGTTGGGTCGTGGTTGACGTAAATACGCAAGAAAGGCATTGATTGGATCATCTTGAAAAACATGTTCCCGCTGTCCACAAACTTCACACGGATGATGTATATCTTCATCTTGAACACAGTTGTAACATACTTGTTGGGCCACCAGTAAATTGGGCTTATGAATGAACGTGTCTTCATCGAAGAAAGTATCCTGTGTGGCTTCGATATCATAGAAGACAATCATAGCCTTCTTGGCATGTAACACTGATGGCTTCATGTAGCATTGAGTCGTATCAGGCTTCATGTAGCATTGGTGAGTAGACGTAACGTGTTTATGACACACATTACAAAAATAATCTGTACAATCATGTTTTCTTTCCCCTGTACGGACAAACGAATAAATGCGTAGACATTTGGCACACTGTTTCACCATCTTGCATATTGGTTGACCTTTATGGTATGGTACAGTCAGATGATTTGTATAACATGTTTCACCATAAAATTCACGATTGCATTCTAGGCACTGTTTCTCCGTATTGGTCTTACTGCATGGTGGCTTCTGCAAACATTTCTCACACATGGCCGAACAGTTCTTAACGTGTCTGTTAATATGATCATATTTTTTGTGGCATGCAGCACAGTAATAGTTGGTAGAAAAAACAGACGTTAATGATGTGATGATGTCATAATGAGAATTGATGCACATTAAATTGATTGGAATCTTGTCTTCGCCACCCGGCCCTTCATACAGAATATCTTCTCCGGAAAAGCTAGTGTATACGGTAAGTTTATAATTGGTCAAGTAGCGTTGCAATTGTCGCAATTCTTCCACGGATCCCCCATGCTCTAAATTCACTGATGATTTGGACAAAAGTTCATGTACACCAGGGAGAACAACACACTTGCTCTGGTCGTGATATTGTCTGTACAGTTTCTTGTTCGTATCCTTATATTTCTTTAGACCAATAGCAATCACAATCGCATAAGCCAAGCAATTCTTGTCGGTGTTTTTCACTCGTAAAATGCCTTTCTTGCATTTTAATAACTCGTCGTTTGATAAAAGACCTCGACGCACTAATCCAAATCCACGGGGCACATCCACATGATGAAAATGTACAATGAACGGTTCGTTCATGAGAAAACTATCGTTACTTTGAAGGATGCGATCAAAGGAAGCCCATAAAGTCTCCAGTGTCAAATTACTTGCACGCCGAAAAGATAAATAAAACGGTTTGTTCTTCTCATCATGAGATAAAATCGATAATCCAACCATCGATGATTCGTCGACATTTTCCAATAAGTAATCCAACATCTGTTGAAAGGAGGCCTGAACCCATTCAACAATATCGGTGCCACTGGTCGGAGCATTAATTTGAATTTCAAGCATTCGTCCTTCAAGATTAAAACGCCGATAATGTCTATTGATTTCTCGCAAGACAGTAAAGCCAGAAGTAGCCATATTCAAATAGGGAAAAAGGTAAGGTAAGCAAAAAGGAATAGGCAAAGAAAACAAATATCTAAAACGAGAAGAAAGAAAAAAAAACACGAATTAAAATTGAATTCAGAAAATCGCTAACATGTTTAACTGTATCAAATGACTACACGATCAATCCTAAAAGAATTATCATATCTCAAATAGTTCTACTACTGAAACGTTTTATTGTCGTCATACTGGAAATCAAACCCGGGACCAATATGTAACTGACCTAACTTTCTGTAGCGATAAAAAGAATGAATGAAATTGTTTTTCTAAGCGTGCTAAGAGAATCATTGTAGTAAGCATTTTTCCTCTGAAACTGAACTTTAAAACGTACGACGAACATGAAACGAAAACAAAAATCTCATGCGCTTGCTTTTCTCGAGCTAAGGCAAGAAAGACTCGAACTCGTTTCTCGGCGGGAGATCAGATCCCACATTAAACTACAAGTCCACGTCTCACGTTGTAGGGAACAAATTCGTGCGTAGTTTCTTTGTTTACGTTAATGGTAACTTTCAGAAACTGAGCTAAGTGGATAGCGTTACGCAACTCTGGCCCGGGTTCAACACCCAGTATGCGCTCAGATTCAACATTAAGCTGTATTCCTAGCCCCCACTACTGAAGGGACGCTAAACCAAAATCAACAAATTTCTCGTGCTTACTTCTAATGTGTGGGATGTGGCCCGGGTTCAACACCCAGTATGCGCTCAGATTCAACATTAAGCTGTATTCCTAGCCCCACTACTGAAAGGACGCTAAACCAAAATCCACAAATTTCTCGCGCTTACTTCTAATGTGCGGGATTCCTAATTCGATCCCCGGTCAAGTAAGTAAGGGTTATTCTTCCATTTGCTAAATATTTCATGCTAAAATAAAAAACAGTGATAACAATGTTATCCTCATGCAAAAGCACTCCATTGATATTAAGAAACGCGGTTGATACTTACCTCAAATTCAAGGAACGGAGTAAAGTCACGCTGTCACTAGAGGTACACCTTCGTTCATTCACGATCTTCGTGGAAGTATGACTTGAAAATGAAATTAAGAATTTTATTTAGGTCTGAAACGGTTCAACTATACAGTGACAACACTATCAGCCAATCAGAAACGAGGAAAATAATCAATGACATCACGGAGAACCAATGAAAACACAGAATTCATCATGTATCATGAGCCGAAACGTGATGTAAGAAGCAATCTGATTGGTTGTGACATTATTCACGTTTTCTCCTTACACATCAATCGTTACGACATCTAGTATCGCAATTTTGATCATGACATCATACCGTTGACTCGTTAGTTTAATACGACATTCAAATTACCACATCTAAAAATGTGATTCATTTTCCTTAAACTTGATTGAAAAAATGTAACACTCATCGATATGTTATGAAACTGTCTTTGACATAAATGTAAAGTTGAGCTTTAAAAGTCCGTCAGCTGAGTAAAATGCTGATGTAGTATAAGCACATGCTGCAATTTCACAATAACAAACTTTTATGCTTAACAACGAGCAGAAATGTGTAGTAATGTAACATAATCTGATCATGTTCTTTTTTTTTCATACGCAAAACTGCTCGCACTGAAGTTGGCATGGTGGCTCAGCGTTTTTTTTTTCCTGATGTGTGAGGTCTCTGCTTCAATCCGCAAGCAAGTAAGTTTATGATGATTTCTCATTTCTCATCATCGTTTCAAGTGGGACGTTAAATTTTTCTAACACTAGCACCAAGAATCAAACTCGGGACCATTGCATAGTAATCAACACACGTGTACGGTCGCTTAGCGATTGTCTCTACTGTATGAGGTCCCTGCTTCAATCCTCAGTCAAGTAAGTTCATGTTTCGTCCTATCATTTCTCACCGTTTTCGCGGGGACATTAAATTCAACATTTCCTGAAACTAGCACCAAGAATCGAACTCGGGACGATTGCAATGTATCCATGTTCACCCCTGAAGCGGAACAAAATGGATCACATAGTACTTATCAAATTTAAGGGAATAATTTTAAATATGCCTCCATATAACGTAATAAGGCTCCAAAGGGAACGATAACTTCCAAAAAGTAAACCATTGTACTCTATTATATAACAAAAATGTCTCGTGAAAGATAATAGGATAAGTTAAAAACGTCCAAATTTTAATATTTTTTATACTCATCAAAGAGTACGAGGTGCGATACTCCCCTCCTCCCCCCAACTCCTGATGTAAATCAATGTGATCTTATGTGTCCTGAGTGATCCCTGCCATGCTCCAGTTTCCTCCCACACTTTCATTCCTTTCTCATCGTCACCATCTCCTTTAACCTAATCGTGGGACGTAAAACTAAAGATTTTTCATTTGCACCAGTGTTAGTCCATCTCATCAAAGGGATAACAATCCGAACCGCATGAGCTTCTTCCGGGAATCGAACCCAGGTCTCTCACGTTAAAGACGCATACGCTAACCGGTTAGCCACAAAGGAACTCCAAAGTTTTCGAGTTGAGTTGAGTTGATTTTGGGTTTAACGTCCCGTTCAGCAGCGAGGCTATATGAGACGTGGACCTACTGATTAACGTGGAATCCGAACCACATGAGCTTCCGCCGGGAATCGAACCCGGGTCTCCCACGCCAAAGGCGCGTACGCTAACCGCTTAGCCACGGAGGAGCTCCCAAAGTTTTCGAGTTTCATATTAATACTAACTTATAGTATTACTGGGGTCTACTAATTCATAATGTAATAGGTCATCAAGAAAGAGATCAAACCTTGTTTTGGTAATTTTATACTCATAAAAGGGAACGAAACAAGCCATCATAAGCTCCAAGCTAAAAATCACAGTTCAGTGACGTCAAACAAACATATTAGCTCGAACCAACTACCTCTAATTCATTCATACCAGTAGAGGTGCGGTGGCTCAGTGGTAGAGCGTTCACTTCTACTGTATGGGCCTTTAGCCTAACCGGCATAATCGTGGGACGTAAAACTAAAGATTTCATTTGCACCCGTGTTAGTCCATGCATAACAATCTCCAAATTTTATGCCATAAAAGGGAACGAAAGCATTCGTAAACCTGTACTATTTCATAACGTAATGAATCATCAAGATCATATTTTTAGTAATTTTAAAGAATCATCATGACCTCTGATCCAATACTCCCAATTCAATGACGTCATAGTCTGGCCAAGGTACCTCTGACTCATTTACACCAACGTGCATGGCTCCTGAATAAGCATAAGCAAAATTTCAATAGGTGACGTAATCCCGGGCCAAAGCATCCCTAATTCATTCAGTATAGTGCATGGGGACCCAAAATTGAATTATTAAGAGTTCGGCCAAGTCAGGCCCTTACTACTATTGTAACGCCATATCTCCCTTACAAACAAAATATTAGCAATTTATATCGAGAGAACGGGAAGTTGTAAGCTATAGTGATGGGAGCAACGTTGGACAGAATGCACTCATAGTAATCAGAAAAATAAGCGATTTCAATGCAAAATGAACGAAGAGTCATTGTCATGGGTAGTCATGGAGCCACGGCAGAGCCCTCTTTAGGCAAAATGTCGATAACTTATATCGAGAGAACAGGAGGTGATAGTGAGATGGGACCAACGTTCTGCCGTGTCATGACAAAACGCTGTAACTTTGGCGGAGCAGTTTTGCGAAAATGAGCCATAAAGTTTTCATCCGAAAATGTGATCTGTATCGTGTAGAAGAAGAGTAACTGGGCAATAATGGTGAACCAATCAATTTTCACCAAACATAACATTAGTTAACAAATTTAAACTTTTTGTTTGTTACATGAGAAAAATCACCTGATCTTAAAGGAACTTTTTGCGCTGAATTCGAATATGCACTCGGTTTCTCTCCATCACGTACAGTTTTCCCATAACAGAGGGATTTTCGGGAAATTCCCTCAAAAATTTCCCTTTTTCAGATATTTTATTCTTCTAGCTCCTGTCCCCTTACATATAGTAACATAGAAATTATACCTAAGTATACCTTGATTTATATTTAATAAACCCTAAAAGTTTCGTAAAAATCGCTTTGTTCTTTCTAGAGAAATAAATATATTTGTATATATACTGTGTGCACTGTTTTTTGCACCTGATAGTAATGCTTTCAGATCTCCTGAGTTGGGGTGAAAACGATTTGCTTTATTACTACAAACACAGACATAAAAATGAATATTTACAATAGTCAACAACACACTTGTATTGCTTTCTGTAAATTAGAAACGTGTATAAAAATAGAATGTACTTCCAACGTATATTTTTTTAAACGTACAGTATATGTATATCTTAATACATATATATACAATTCTCCAAGTTTTTTTCGTTTTGTTAATGAAATGGTTATCAATATTTGTTATCAAATGTAACAGAATGCAAAAGAACTTCCACTTCCCGAGCCCCCTACCAACTGGGAAGAGATATGGCCAAAAGACTCTGATGATGATCATGACCTTGATGAACCATCGACATCAACATGTACATCCAAGGATCCAACGTTCATCCCTGACTGTGTTCGCGAGCCACATTTCATCCGGCAATGTGAACTTAATGACCAAGTCCGTGATTTGCACCTGACAAAACAAGAGGCGGAACTTCTGGGATCAAGGCTCCAGCAGTGGAACTTATTGGATGCAGAAACGAACATATCAGTGTACAGGAAAAGGCATGTTCAATTTTCAAGCTATTTCTCAATGCAAGATAATGTGTGCGTATGTACGGATATAAATGGGTTGATGGCGGAGCAAGGAATTCCTTACGTTCCAGAAGAATGGAGGTTATTTATCGACGCGTCAAAGGTCAGCCTTAAAGCTGTCCTTTTACATAATGGAAATAAAAAACCTTCTATACCACTTGCGCACTCAGTGAAGATTAAGGAATCCTATGACACCATGTCAACTTTGCTAAATCTTATAAATTACAAGGACCATTGTTGGCAAATATGTTGTGATCTCAAGGTAGTTGGTATTTTATTAGGACTGCAGTGCAGTTACACGAAGTACCAATGTTTTTTATGTTTATGGGATAGCCGAGCTGATGACAAACATTATGAAGTGAAGGAATGGGAACCTAGAGTGAATTACGTACCTGGAGAATGAAACGTCAAATACGCTACTTTGGTAGATCCTAATAAGATATTACTACCGCCACTTCATATCAAGTTAGGACTTATGAAAAACTTTGTCAAAGCCAGGGACACATCTGGTGAAGGTTTCAAGTATTTGCGAGATAAGTTCCCTAACCTGAGTGATGCTAAGATTTCAGCGGGAGTGTTTATTGGTCCCCAAATTAGGAAATTAATGCTTGATGATAGCTTTGACAGCAAGTTAAACAGTGCTGAGCTAGCTGCCTGGACAGCATTTAAGTGTGTTGTGCGCAACTTTCTGGGCAATAACAAAGCTGAGAGTTACACAGAAATCGTACAGGACATGATACAGAAATACAAAGAGTTGGGTTGTAGGATGTCTTTAAAAATCCACTTTTTGCACTCCCACCTCAGCTTCTTTCCTGCTAACCTAGGTGCTATCAGCAACGAACAGGGGGAAAGATTCCACCAAGATATAATGGCAATGGAGAAAAGGTACCAGGGACGATGGGATCCTTCAATGATGGGGGACTATTGTTGGGGTCTTGTTAGAGAATGCAACATTTCTTACAAAAGAAGGAAGTAGTGTACGTTTTTGTAACCCAATGGAAGTTTCATATATTGTGATAGTTTTGATTGTCTTTTCATGACCTTTTGGTACATTTGTATTATTGTTTATTGTAAATTGTCACACTTGTAAATTATATTGTATTATATTTTATATATGTGTTTGTGGTAATAAAGCAAAACGTTTTACCTCAACTTAAGAGATCTGAAAGCATTACTATAAGGTGCAATAAACAGTACACACAGTATACATACAAACATATTTATTTCTCTAGAAAGAATAAAGCGATTATTACGAAACTTGGAGGGTTTGTTAAATATGAATCAAAGTATACTTAGGTATAATTTCTATGTTAGTATATGCAAGGGGACAAGACCTTGGGGTGTAAAATAAACGAAAAGGGAAATTTTTGAGGGATTTTCCCGAAAATCCCTCTGTTACGGGAAAATCGTACGTGATGGAGAAAAACCGAGTGCATATTCGAATTCAGCGCAAAAAGTTCCTTTAAGAACAGGTATTTCCTTTTATGTAACAAAACCTTTGTTAACTAGTGTAATCACACAACATGCATTTACGTAACGTTACATGTAATCACGTGTTTCCAAAGTGAAGATACACTGGTTCTACACGATACAGATCACATTTTCAGATGAAAACTTTACGGCTCTTTTTCGCAAAACTGCTCCGCCAAAGTTACAGCATTTTGTCACAACACGGCAGCGTTGGACACTGTGGACCATAAGGCGCATCGAAATTAGTGGGGGGGGGGGCAGCCAGCCTTACTTATTTCCACATAATAATATAAAATTATATTGTCGAAATACACACACGAGTTAGCTAGTAATATTTGATATTATTATTATTATTATTATTATTATTATTATTATTATTATTATTATTATTATTATTATTATCGACAGCGTCTTTTCATTATGTGTGCATGTCTGACATGAAGCCACAGAGAAAATCCATCATTCGTAGAAAGAATAAGAATAGTCAGTTACTTTAACTGTGAACGACAGCGAAAAATACGAAAAGAGTGATTAGCCGTAGCGAAAAGAAACAATACTTTCTCTCAAATGGATAAAAAACCAAGCCGATATAGATTCGAACTCGCATGGACGGCGTGAAAAGTCAGTGCTTTGTCCCCTTTTTTTAACTGACTCACCGAACGTGTTTCAGTAACTTACTTATAGCTAATTTTACTTGCTTTTTCTAATAACTTATAACGACAGACACGAACACAGAAACATAAGGAACATTTAAAAATCATAGATGCTCTCCCGCCGGGAATCGAACCCGGGATACCAGACACCAAAGTCGCACGCGCTAATCACTAGACCAGAGGGGAGGGCACTGCTCACTCTTTGTGTCGTTAGGGATTACGACCACTGTATTACCAGCTATCACTTCTGTGGGTTGTATACTATGATCACATGTTTCTTCTTTGCTGGAAGAGTTAAACCTACATTCTATGTACTACATGAGGTATTTAGACCTACATGCTCTTCATATAATGTAATAAAAGGGTCATGCTGGGAATAAGAAAAAAAAACATTCCTTGGACAAAACGGAAACTATTGGCATCAGAAATATTTATCTACGAGGCATGCGCAGAAACATAATTCAGAATAGTTACTGTTTAGTTCAGTAAACGAAGAAAGGGGTATAAAAAAGCAAATATGTCGCGTCAACGAGATCGACGGGAGTTGACAGAGGCGGAAGCAGATGTATAGTAATACAACAACTTGGTTAAATTGATCACAACTTTACGGGAGAGCAGAGAAAGACTTACTAACGCTGTCATATAGTAAGCTTTAGTAACACGATCATATAGACACAAATGGATGTAACTGTGAGTACTACAACTTGGATTTAAGGAAAGCCGTTTAGATATTCACTGGTTTGCAGGGTTGTATAAGACACAAAAAGATAAGACACAATACAATTCTTCATACCTCAGCTTCCAGTAACTAGATACATGCAATTTCTGGTTAGATACTGAAGCTGCTGTCGGATTTTAATACATGACGTATTGCAGGATACAAAATGCTTTGCATTACTTGTTTGTTTGTAGACAGCTACTAGCTTAGTGTTCTGAAAGGTTGTGTATAAACTACGGATAGCCGATTCCGGAATTATTACTTTCCGGGCTCCCGAAGGTAAAACCGAACAAATTCCCGAATTCGGAAAATTCCCATTTTGGAATAATTCCGGAATTCGGAAAAATCCGGAATTTAGAAATTAATGATTTCGTTAACATTCCGGAATTCGGAGCAATCCGGAGTTTTTCTCAATCCCGGAATTTTCTAAATTACGGATTCTTCCCGAGTTCCGGATTTTTTCTGAATTAGGGAGTTTAACTGAATTCTATAATTTTCCGAAATCCGGAAAGTGAAAGTTCCGCTTCCAAAAAATGAATTTACTTTGGTTAATATGAATCGTGGCGGAAATAAGTCTTTGAGCAGGTAATGGCGACTGCTTTGAAAGAAATGGGGTATATGAGAATTCAATCTGTCATATTTGTTGTTTCGTGTGGAGAAAAAACAAACTTGTGAACCAACGGTTTAAGAACAACTCAAGTTATTAATGTAAACTTTCCGACTTCATAAAAGAAATACGAAAGACTTTATGAATCGAAGAAATATAACATACAAGTTTGCAAGCGGATACAAAGAAACCTAACGTAACCAGACTAAAAACGAATCTTTTACCGCGTAGCGATCGCGGTTCAGTTGTCAAGGTGCTTGTGCGAATGCACGTTTTTTTTACTTTAGGATTTTTTATGGCGATTGATCGGCGATAACATACGTTTTATTATATTCAGATATTTGAATACTCGGATGTTTCAATACTTGAACTATCAAATCTTCAGGAATAATAATAGTAATAATAATAAGCTAATAATAATAATTATTATCTCGTAGAAGATTAAAAGCTAGGAGCTAATTATCACTCAGGTCATACCATTACAAGCAGAAACGTGACATTTGGAAAGAATATTTCGGTTTGGTTTAATGTTGCTCACGAGAAGAGGAGTTTCTCATCTCGTTTCTAAAACAAATAAAATAACATGAGAATTAACATTTTACATTCGAGACGGGTCAAGGCTAACTGAAAATTTTCGTCTCTTTTGGAGATGAAAATCGAGACAAGACGAAAAGTATGGTAAATATTTCCCGTCTTGTCTCGAATCTCGAAATAATGTATGTCCATTCTTTAAGTAACAATTGCTCTGTAGACTGAATCTCATAGGCGATTTCGTTACATTATATTTCAGAGCTAATTGAATTATGCTCTGTGTAGGTATTTTGTAGCAAAGCTTTTATATTTACCTCTGCATATCCTAAAAATTAGTTTATTATATAGCTTACTGTTGCGTGATATTCAGTTATATTTATTACAGTTATTTTCCTTAAAACATACAGTAGAATACTTTCTACATGAAACTTCAACGGAACGTTGTAGTTTAAAATGTTGGTAGTTGCAAAGGTGTCTTGAAGGTACGGAACCCTTTCCCCGAAATCTCTACTTTTAAGTAAGTTTTGCCAAATTTTAATGGCAAGTTTAAACTTGTATTATTATTATTATTATTATTATTATTATTATTATTATTATTATTATTATTATTATTATTATTATTATTATTATATCGAACCGTGTATAATCTTTAAAAGATATACGGTTTCTATCTGAATAGTAAAAGCCAATTGACTGTCGATCTCGGTCGTCGAGAAGTCTTCAGGAGGGAAGGACATCGGTCACGTTCTGGGTTTGAGTTCCGAAGGGGCAAGTATTCGGGCTCGAGCCAAAAATTGTTAAAAGTTTTTAGTGTTTCCACGAGCCGAGACGAGACGAGACTTCAGGCTGTCTCGTCTCGTCTCGTGCAAAGCATGATCTCGTGTCTCGTCTCAAAAAATGAGCTCGTCCCGTCTCGTGTCTCGTCTCGAGAGGCTCTGTCCGTGTCGTCTCGTCTCGTTTGTCTCGTCTTGTCTCGGAAAAAATATAACAGCATACCATTGGAACGAAAGTAAAATGTAGCAGGTTGCACCATGCTAATCAAGATACAACGAAATTACAAGTATTACCCAGAACACACAAGACAAGAAATGTCACGTTAGCTACACTCTGAAGCCTTCACCTCTGGTGTATGTGGTAGTCGGTTCGATCTCGGTTAGTGCCATTTGAGCTTTGTGGTGGACATTGAATGTGTGTGGGGACCGCGGTGGCTCAGTGGTAGAGCGTTCACCTCTGGTGCTTGGGGTCTCGGGTTCGATCCCAGCCCCGCGAAGTGAACTTTGTGGTGGACAAACACCGTGTGCGTGGGTTTTCTCGGGGTTTTCCCGGTTCCTCCCACTTTCTTCATTCCACCATTTCATTTATTACTCATCATCACTGTCTCCTTTAGCCTAACCGTGGGACGGAAAACTCAAAGATTTCATTTAAATTCATTTCGTTTTTCGAATGTGTGTGTTTACTCGAAGTTGTCTAGTATACTACTACTTTCTTCATTCCACTAATTTCCCCATCATCATCCATTCGGCCAAAGTTGCCTAACCGTCTTAAAAATAAATTCAAATAAGTTCACAAGGCCAGGACAAATAGTTTACAAGATAATATATATCTGCTCTTAGTTGTCTGAGGCTTCTCGACCCTGGCTTTTTTTTTTTTTTTACATTCTGAAACACTGAAATTTGTTTCACGAGTTTTAATACACGAATATACAGTAAATTGCTCATAGGTACGTCGAAGATGAAGCCACTAATGTCAAATAATGTTTACACGACAAGCAAAGTTCGATGTAAAGGTGTCACCATCCCCGACACTACCGTATACTATCAACCCACTTGCTTTATAGTGTCTGTATATATGAGACAGAGAGAGAGAGAGAGAGATGGAAAGATATATAGATAAATAGAGAGATAGATATGTGTGTACACTTTGATTTCATATATTCCAGCCTTTAGGTTCCACAGTGTTAACCCATACCAATCAAAGATTACTTTCCATTTTAGCATGTTTAGATTTGTTGCAATTATTATTATTATTATTATTATTATTATTATTATTATTATTATTATTATTATTATTATTATTATTATTATTATTATTATTATTACTTTACAAAAAAAACTCGGAACCAAATAATTTTATTGAGTAATGGAAAGTATTTGATTGAAATTTATGTTACTGCACAGTAAGCTCTACTTAAATTTTCATAGTAATGGGAGCTGAACGACACATCGGACGAAAGAATGCTTGCGGCCAGTCTTCACCTCCATGGTTCAAATCTGTTCCCATAACCGCGGGGTGTGTGATACTATGTGGTGGTTGCCCCGTTTGTGTAACGAACTCATGACAGTACACCCAGATTAGCTAGTGATCTAAAAAAAAGTTGATTTTTTGGGTGGCCATTTTGGATTAAAGTTTCTTTTATTGTCGTGATCTATTCGCAATCATACAACGTACATCTTCATACCAAGCCGAGCGGTCTGCGGTGATAGATGATCGGCTTGAAGGCCCCGAGTTAGTCCCGGAAGGGTCATCTGTATGGATTTTAACAGCATTTGTTTTTTCGTATTGTGTCAGGGAGGAAATCGTACGAAATAAAAGGATTTCATCTGAAAAAATTGGAGAGAATATCCTCCCCAGGATACTTTCATGGGAGTAAGGAATTAGTAAAAATATAGGATATACATTTTATAGCAGGTTTAAAAATATGGTTTGGGTATCCTATTTCTTTTCTGTTAATTATGTTCTTCAATGTTCGAATTCTCATTTTCATGATATTTTCTGATCATTCTCTTCATATTTTCTGCTTTCAACGGAGTTCCATGAATATTATACCAAATGTTCTTTACATTTATCAAGTTCGAAAGATTTTATGCGCCTGAAAGAAACCATTTTTGAAGATAATTCAGGTTCTAATGAATATTATTCACTAGGAAAGGGAAGTATTCCCCTCCTCTCAACATGTAAGCAGAGAGCAATTTCGCACTTTGGTCAGATCAAACGTTTCCGCGTAACAAAAGGAAGGTTCCCTGTAAAACCTCTTCAACTCCAGTGGTATTGTTAGTACCATAAATTTGCTAAAAGCAAACAATTTGAAGGGTTCGTCGACAATATTTTTGCTTTCTTTGTCCTTCGCCCGGCTTCCAAACGAAGAGGTGAATTTTACAACATGACTGCTGTATAATAAGCGAACGATTGGTAAAATGGTAAAAGTGTGTTTTTATGTTTATGTGTGTGTGTGAGAGAGAGAGAAAGAGAGAGAGAGAGAGAGAGAGAAGACAAAATTTTAGTTGCAAGATAACATACTTCAATTGCCGTTTTCGGTTCATATAGCAAAAAGAATACCGCCACCAGAGAATAAAGACAAGTGTAGTCTGTTCTGTTCTCTTCCGCCATCTCAGCCAGAACTTTCAACTACAGCCTGTAATGAATGTAGACCTTACCCAGTTTTCAAATTGAATAGATGTTGGTGGTAGTTCGTTTCTTGACCTTCTAAAAATCTTCCCTGTCTTTGATTTTGTTTGGCATCATTCCAGCCAGAAATGAAAAAATGAGAATTCCTCAGTTTACAGCAAGAGGAATTGGGGACAAGACATTAAGGATGATATTCTTGGAGGCTCATGTATCACGATTGTTTCATTTAATAGACAGAGGACACTTTTCTATGAAGGCTTTTCAACATGTTTTCTCACAAAGGGAATTTTCGTTTTGCAATCTATATGACCACTGGCAATTTCAATCTTGGCCATTCCAGCCGACGTTTCCATTTTCGAGACGAGACAAGTAATCTGTCTCGTCTCCTGTCTCGTGTAAAAGGGTTCTGTCTCGTCTCGTGGCAACACTAAAAGTTATAGGCTTCAGCCAAACATGTTCAAAACAGCTGGGACCGGGTTTAGGCTTCTCAACGGCTCGAGCGGCTCAGCTTACAGCTCATTCAGTATCGAACCGAACCGAGAAGTGAGCCGAGCCAACAGCTCACCCAACCAAGCCGATTTGAGCCATCGGCTTATTTCAGCTGAATCGAAACGTGCCGATGGACTAGTTTCAACTTAGCTGGCTTGAACCGGTTCACATGAGCCGAGTAGGGGGACCCATCCCAACCGAGAAAGCTCGAGCCATCGAATCAGCTCAAATGTCGTTCTAACTGAGCCGGGTCGGGTCATCGGCTCATCCCAACCGAGCCGAATCGAGCTGTTCGCTCAGTTGATACGAGCCGAGCCGTTTGATATCACTACCCGAGTTGGTCTTCTGCTTGGGCTCAAGAATTCGACAGTGCAGATCTCAGCCTTGATTTTAAGAACTACAGTATATACTTATATTGGTGATTACGACATTTGAGGCTGTCTCGTAAAAAAAAAACTCTTGTCTTCTCGTTATCTAGACGAGACGAGATACATTAAAATTGCCCCACGAGATGCACTAAAATTACGAGACGGGACGCACCCCTGTCGTGAGCAGCACTAAAAGTATTCCACGTTACTGCTTACATTTCTCATGGCTTTCGCAATTCCAGTCTAATCAGGCCATTATTTCAAAAGGAGTTAAAACGAACTGAACGCGCGAGCGAGCCATTATAAAACTCGACTCAACTCGAAACTCGCCCTCGAAAACAGATTGACCTTGATCGCTACGCGGTAAACGATTCGTTTTTAGTCTGGTTACGTTAGGTTTCTTTGTCTCCGCTTGCAAACTTGTATGTTATATTTCTTCCATTCAAAATGTCTTTCGTATTTCTTTTATGATGTCGGCAAAGTTTACATTAATAACTTCAGTTTTTCTTAAACCGTTGGTTCACAAGTTTGTTTCTTCTCCACACGAAACTACAAATATGACAGATTGAATTCTCATATACCCCATTTTTTTCAAAGCAGTCGCCATTACCTGCTCAAAGACTTATTTCCGCCACGATTCATATTAACCAAAGTAAATTCATTTTTTGGAAGCGGAACTTTCACTTTCCGGATTTCGGAAAATTATAGAATTCAGTTAAACTCCCTAATTCAGAAAAAATCCGGAACTCGGGAAGAATCCGGAATTTAGAAAATTCCGGAATTGAGAAAAACTCCGGATTGCTCCGAATTCCGGAATGTTAACGAAATCATTAATTTCTAAATTCCCGATTTTTCCGAATTCCCGGAATTATTCCAAAATGGGAATTTTCCGAATTCGGGAATTTGTTCGGTTTTACCTTCGGGAGTCCGGAAAGTAATAATTCCGGAATTGGCTATCCGTAGTTTACACACAACCTTTCAAAACACTAAGCTAGTAGCTGTCTACAAACAAACAAATAATGCAAAGCATTTGGATCCTGCAATACGTCATGTATTAAAATCCGACAGCAGTTTCAGTATCTAACCAGAAATTGCATGTATCTAGTTACTGGAAGCTGAGGTATGAAGAATTGTATTGTGTCTTATCTTTTTGTGTCTTATACAACCCTGCAAACCAGTGAATATCTAAACGGCTTTCCTTAAATCCAAGTTGTAGTACTCACAGTTACATCCATTTGTGTCTATATGATCGTGTTACTAAAGCTTACTATATGACAGCGTTAGTAAGTCTTTCTCTGCTCTCCCGTAAAGTTGTGATACGATCTACTACAGAATAAAGAACCAATTATCAATTTAACCAAGTTGTTGTATTACTGCACATCTGCTTCCGCCTCTGTCAACTCCGGTCGATCTCGTTGACGCGATATATTTGCTTTTTATACCCCTTTCTTCGCTTACTGAACTAAACAGTAACTATTCCGAAATATGCTACTGCGCATGCCTCGTAGATAAATATTTCTGATGCCAATTGTTTCCGTTTTGTCCAAGGAATGTTTTTTTTCTTATTCCCAGCATGACCCTTTTATTACATTATATGAAGAGCACGTAGGTCTAAATACCTCATGTATTACATAGAATGTAGGTTTAACTCTTCCAGCAAAGAAGAAACATGTGATCATAGTATTCAACCCACAGAAGTGATAGCTGGTAATACAGTGGTCGTAATCCCTAACGACACAGAGAGTGAGCAGTGCCCTCCCCTATGGTCTAGTGGCTAGCGCGTGCGACTTTGGTGTCTGGTATCCCGGGTTCGATTCCCGGCGAGAAAGCATCTATGAATTTTAACTGTTCCTTATGTTTCTGTGTTCATGTCTCTGTCGTTATAAGTTATTAGAAAAAGCAAGTTAAACGAGTGAAGCAAGTAAAATTAGCAATAAGTAAGTTACTGAAACACGTTCGGTGAGAGTTAAAAAAAAGGGGACAAAGTATTGACTTTTCACGTCGTCAATGCGAGTTCGAATCTATATCGGCTTGGTTTTTTATCCATTTGAGAGAAAGTATTGTTTCTTTTCGCTACAGCTAATCACTCTTTTCGTATTTTTCGCTGTGGTTCACAGTTAAAGTAACTGACTATTCTTATTCTATGAATGATGGATTTTCTCTTTGTCTTCATGTCAAACATGCACACGTAATGAAAAGACGCTGTCGACAATAATAATAATAATAATAATAATAATAATAATAATAATAATAATGTCAAATATTACTAGCTAACTCGTGTTCGTTTTTCGAGAATATACTTTTATATTATTATATGGAAATAAGTAAGGCTGGCTGGCGCCCCCCCCTAATTTTTTTCGATGCGCCTTATGGGTCCACGGTGTCCGTTGGTCCCATCTCTCTATCACCTCCCTCCTGTTCTCTCGATATGTTATTGACATTTTGCCTAAAGAGGGCTCTGCCGTGGCTCCATGACTACCCATGACAATGACTCTTTGTTCATTTTTCATTGAAATCGCATATTTTTCTGAGTACTATGAGTGCATACTGTCCAACGTTGCTCCCATCACTATAGCTTACAACTTCCCGTTCTCTCGATATAAATTGCTAATATTTTGTTTGTAAGGGAGATATGGCGTTACAATTATTACGTTTGAAGAAGAATTGAGGAAGATATTGCCTTGCCACAAACAACACCTATTATTATTATTATTATTATTATTATTATTATTATTATTATTATTAATAATAATAATAATAATAATAATAATAATAATAATAATAATAATAATAATAATAATTTACTTACCACTAATGTTGCCTACCTTTATTTGCAATGCAATGTGTTACTAAAAAGCAAATCAAATAACACTCCTCGCGAACTCGAAATGCATGATTTACAGTCCTCTGTGTTAGGGGAAAGCACATTTATTATATTATTCTTTCAAATAACACGTTTCACAAGTTACTTCACTTTCAATGTGTAATTTCATATCATCACTAACAATCATCTTGTTCCGATACGAAAATAACTCCCTCCTGCAAAAAAAAAAAAAAAAAAAAGCCTGACCGTTGCGAAAGAACGTGAACCTTCTTTATGCGATTAATCGGGTCCAATATTTCAATAAGTCCCTGCACACAAATATCTCAGTAAAAGAGGAAAAGTTATTCAAACTTTCTGAATACCTATTTATGGGCGAAATTTGGTTCCCTTGGAAGTTTTTAAGAGTTTGAAGGGCCGCCATTTTGAACATTTTCATCTGATTATTCTGGTTAACGAACTCATCAAGATATTTCAACAATTAATGTTTGTGCCAAGTTTTGTCTCAATCCGCTGAAAATTAGGGTGGTTATGGCATTCACAAATAGCGTTATATATATACATACAGATAGATAGATAAATAGACACACAGAGGGAGAGAGAAAATGTGTTTTGCTCCCTGCTCGCACCTGTGGTGCGTCAAAGCTAAACCGGGCCCCTTTGCAAAACGTATTGACCAGCCTAACCTAAACACAAACCTCTTAATTGCTAACGTAGAAACGTGGTCGGGAGGTGTAAAGCATGTAGAAATTGTATTTTTAATAACCATGAGTATGGATTCGAACACTCCACTTCCATGTTTTTCTTTTTACTTTTTGCAGCTACATCGGAACGTTCAATTTTTATTCTTTACTAATTGCAAATGGCGTTTACATTCAAAATATGAGGAATTTTGGTGGCATTTGTTAGGATATTCTTCTGTTTCAAAATTAAGAAGAGAATAAAGCAATACGCAAAGACAGAAAGTATTATCAGTATTAAACATTACCAATAATAATTGCTACGAAAGACTAAATACGACCTCTTTTACCATCTCTCATGAGCTGTATGTATTATTAACAAAATTTTAAAAAACGTTCTTGATGGGGATACGAACTCGCGTTCTTTTCATTTGTAAGCCAGCACCTTAACCACTACACCAAGATCATGGCGTGGTGAACGGTTAGTTGTCGGCGTATTTGTTGTATTTGAGTTTTATGTTCCCACTTCGACAATTTTTACTCTTTTTTCTAAGTTTAACAGCTGTTTCTGGCTTTCTCTTTCGGTGTCATCCTTTATTTACACTATGCACTATTCGTATTCACAGCTTGTGCTCCTCTACAATGTCTTATTCAGATTAAACTTTTCTTTTTGCCCCTCAGTAAACATTTGATTGATTTAATTCTCATACTCTCCACGGATGGAGCGCAGGAATGCCAGATTCGAAAAATAGGTGTACATTTACTTTCCTGACAGATAATACAAATTAGTTATACATGGTACTAATAAACTATACGGACAAGCTGTAAGAGGTGATTTCTCACATCAAGATAAGAGAAAAAGTTCATATGGACCTATGGCGAAAAGTGTATAGTTTCAGAGCTAGGGCTGTCCAAAATCGCGAAAAAGCTAAATTTCAATAGGCTCTATTTCGATTCCAGAAACTGTGGGTGGTGGTCCTTATCAGCGGAAAGGAAGCTACGCATACACAATCCAAAAGTGCATATTTCATCAATTGTTAATAGAGGTAGAGGCTATTCCCTACAGGGTATAATTCTCAGATATGCTGTCAATAGAGTTTCAGATATATCCTAAATTCAAGGACGGTCCAAAGTGGGCTGGAGGTAAGCCTTGACAACAATGAACATCCAATCCTTCGGTGGGAAGGCGGAAGTGTTAGGAACCGCAGCTCCATGTTTTTTCGTGTTTGGAATAATGTTTGATGATATGTATTCGTTACGGCATGCTTCACGTTTTCTTCTTTCATTCATGTGAAAGAAAACATTACAGCATGCGTTTTCCCGAGTGTAAGACACCGCGCTGCTGACGATCCTGAGCACTTCCGATATCACGCCAAAGGATTCCGTGTTCACTCCTATCACGGCTTATCGTTTGCCTACTTTGACCCAACCATAAAGTCAGAGCATATCTCAAAATTCGGTTGATGGCATGTCTGGGAATTTCATCCTGCAAGGAATACTTTGTACACCCATTGGAAGTTAATGAAATATGAATTTTTGGATTCCATATTCGTGACTTCCTTTACGTTGATAAGGACCACCATCCACAGTCTCTCGATTTCAAAATAGGGCCTGTTGAATATTTCGCTTTTTCACGATTTTGGACAAGCCTAGCTCTGAAACTATGCAGTTTTCGCCGTAGGTCCATCTGCACTTTTTCTCTTGTTTTTATGTGAGGAATCACCTCTTACAGTTTGTCGGTATAGTTCATTAACACCCTGTATATTAACATGAAACATGGAATACTCTTCTACATCTCACAAATGTTTTAAACATGATTTAGTGAATGTCGGTGCAGATTTTGTAGACAGTTCAACCGACTGTAGCAAATATTGTTTCTGCGCTTTATTGTTTATGATTTTCTGGGGAAAATCCTGTACCAGTTTGACTCCACGTTCTGCAAGATCATTTACAACCTTTAAATTTCTTATAAACGATTTCATTTCATTGTAGTGGATATCCTTTTCCCAAGTCGATGGACATATCCAGGATCCACTCTGTTGAAATCTTTCAAAAAGTAGCCAGAACTGGGACCTACTAAGTGAAATAATTTTGTTCCCGAATTTAGAATTGGGAACACAGGAGCGCCCATTGGTAACGTTCTTATTTCACTTTTGTTTCAGAAATTTTCTCTGAAAAGAGTGAAAATGATACTGTTACTTCTGTCAAATACCATAAGTGTCGGTTGAAGGCTGTCAAAGCAGAATGAGCAACCTCGGGATCTATGGCTTTGTATTGTTCAAAGAATGCCAAAGCTCAATGTAATTTACAGGAGCGTCTGCAGCTTTTGGAGCGTTCAACCAGCATTTTATGTAAATACGGACATTAAAAAGACAAATCCTGCGCAGTTTTTCAACCTTTTCTGGTTCAAAACTCAGTTGCTCACAAAATGGATATATTTTTGCCTCATAAATTACTGTGGACATCCATCTTGCTTTGTGGAAATTTCCACGCTTTCGCCAATGAATTTCTCGACGTGGAATTTTACCTTATACTGTAAGTAAGATTTCCGTTTATTCTTTATAGTCTTCAAGAGGAAGAAGCTCCTTCTCTTGGCTGAAAACGTATTTTAAGAATGCTACAGTCTCCTTCTTTAAAAATTTTAGCTTCCTGTCACTAAATTCAATCGTTTTGAAACTTTCTAGATTCATTGAAATATTTTTCCACTGTGATTGAAATTCCTTAAAAATCTAAGTTATCTGGGTTCATAGACTGTCCGAAAACACACTTCCACACTGCAGGCTCGATCAACTCAAAGACATGGTGTCGACAAGCGAGGCAGAATAATTTCTTTTCCAACAGTGGTTCTACTGTGGCACATGCTCCGTTTACCCACTCACTATTTGATGCAATTATAAAGAAATTAAAGAAACACAAATATCCAGGTGTAGACGAAATATCAGGGTGTTCCAGCTGAGTTAATTTTAGCTGGAGGCAAAAATTTGTGGAACAAGACACACAAACTCATTTTTCTTATCTGGAACAAGAAAGAATTGCCACAACAGTGAAAAGAATCAATCATTGTTCCAATTCACAAGAAAGGCGACAAAACTGACTGAAAATTATCGAGACATTTCTCTTCTGTCAACATCCTATAAAAGCCTTTCAAATATCTATTAGCAAGATTGACCCCAAACGCAGATGAAATTACTGGAGATTATCAGTGCGGACAGGCGAAATCGATCAATTATCGACCAAATATTTACCATTCACCAAATACTCGAAAAGAAGTGGGAATACATACCACGGTACATCAACTATTTATTGATTTTAGAAAGATTTATAACTCGGTTAGAAGAGAAACATTATACAACGTTTTTTACAGAACTTGAAATACCGAGAAAGCTAATTAGATTAATTAAGATATATTTAAGTGAATCCAAAAGTAAGGTCCGGGTAGGAAAATTTTTGTCTACGAGCTTTCACGTCGAAAATGGCCTGAAACAAGGAGATGCGTTGTTGCCATTATTGTTAACTTTGTTCTGAAATACGCTATAAGGAAAATCAAAGATAGGAACCAATGCCAGTAGGGGATACATGTAGGTTCTGCAGACAACTTTCCCCTTCCACCCCCTAACTACCAAAAAAATTATGAAGCCACCACTGACTATTGTACTTTAACACAGAAGGATAACCCAAAGTGAGATCGTATAGGCTTTTATAATATTTAAAATCAAACAAAAATGAGCTAACTATTTTGGATATTTTATATTTAATAAATCGTGAAAAAGTGTGTAATTTGTGGAGAACTAAAACAATTCCAAGAGTTCGCTAGAAATGGAAACAAGAGGTCGATAACTGTAAAAGATGTTATAGAGCAGAGAATCTCAATAAAGAAGTTGAACAGGGTTTAAAATATTCTGGACTGTTGATAGATTATTCACTCTCATCAATAGAACGAGTGATGGAAATACATAATAAAATGTTAGAACATGACTTTATAAAAATAATGTATCTTTTCTTTAAGGACATAGACACACGATTTAAGATTTTAAGACCAGCTACATTATCAGAATGTAAGTTTGTAGATCCAACATATAACCCCGTAGGTTTTACATTACCGGCACCACAATTTATTTTATTTAAAGATATAATACGTGTTAGTTTCCCATCATGTTTTACTAGAAGGTACGAAACTACATCTTGTTATGACTTAACTAATGAAAGAAATATTAATAATAAATGTGTTGTATGTGGAATTCCTGCATATTATAATGAGAACTTTTGTTCCATATCCCATATAAAACTACATGATTGGATACAAAAAAGATTGTCAGTATTTGAAGAAAAGGGATATATCATCACTAACTACAAATCACCACTAGATGACTAACGTAATTACTAAGCACTTTCTTTGAATATTTTTTTTTTGCTTTAACATTAGTTGACTAGCACATAAGGGCCCAAGAAACTAATGCAAAGTATTCCCATAACTACAATGCTAAAGCGAGATCGCATAGGCTTTTATGACATTTAAAATCATAAAAATCTTACATCTAAAACTTATAACTTATAGTGCTGTCTTTGATTGAAAAAGTAGTTTTTGTTTGATCGAAATCGGTCCACAGATGGCTGAATGATGATAAGTTAAAGTTAAGTATGATGATTCGCTGTTACATACATATATACACTTATACCAGACGCACATAGATATATTCAGCTTACGAACCAGTTTCAGTTGAGAGAAGCAATAACATATGTACATGAGATTATTGCCTCTCTCTTTTCTTTTCCTCACACCAACAGAACTTCTAGCTGCAGTAGACACCAGATGGAGCTGTTATGACGTAATCCCACGGGATGGGACTACGTAATAACTATGATGTCAATTGATATACGTCATATATCCTTCCACCTCCAGCAAGAAAGAGAGAGAATGACTTACATATAGCTCAACATGATTTCCTCAACATCATTTCCTCAAATAAAAGAAAGAAATTCACAACTCACAAATTGTACATGCTGTTCTCACTAGATCTCTTTTTTAGAATCAGTGTCTCCAACTCAATATTTTTTCGGAACGTTCCAGGATTTTAATTTTTTCAAGATATCGCTTTAAAATATATAGGGATGAACTCACTCCATTACTAATAAATATGATAATTGTTAAAAGTGAGTTGGCAACACTGGCAGCCTAACCCCCAAATAACGTAAAAATTCAATAGCTCAGCCCCTAATTAACCGATTTCAAAAATTCAAACGGCAAATGAATACTAATAACATAACCAATTTTATAAAATGCATAAATGGTTGCATAACCCACAGAATAATTTTCCCTTTCTCAATATCTATACAAAATTTCAACAAATTGAAAAAATAAAAAGTACTACCATAATTTAAAAAGAATTTTAAGACTTTTTTAAAGAATAACGTTTTCCCGAAAACTCAAAAATAAACCCGTAAAAAATTTGCTATAACCATCAAATATTAACCGATTTTCAAAATTCAAACGGCAATCAATAGACAAATAAATTTCCTATCTATTGAATGTCTTATAAATTGCATAACTCTAAGGATATAATTATAAAAAAACTCAGATAAATCCCATATTTATACATATATCTTTAAAATTCAATTGACATGTTCTGTATATCCAAAGGTCTTAGTTTTTTTTATATTCTTAATACTATAAAAACACTTATACACTTAAAACATACTTAAAATTACAAGTTCGGATATTGATAATGAAGCCATGAAAACACTTATACACTTAAAACATACCTAAAATTACAAGTTTTATTTTTGTTATTTTTTGGATTCATTTCTAAAGTAAAACTGATGTATTTTATAACCATTATCTAAATCTTTCAAACCCTCATACTTAACAAACAGCTTATACTTTTTCAAATCTTTCAAAACTTGCTCAGTTTCATCATTATATCTTTGTGGTAATAACGTCTTATATTTCTCATCTAAATGTACTAAAACTCTTTTACCATAACGCTGTGTTTGAATCAATTTCCATAATGTTATCTCGTACGCTTTACCTTTTTCTAACTCATCTATGCAAAGGAATCTCAATTCTCTAACGTCATTTTTTTATTCAAATAATTAGCCATAGCTTTATTTATTATAAGGAAAATGTTTGTTTTATGAGAAATTCATAAAACCGATTCTCATTTACATACAGAAAATTTACATAAAATTTACATACAGAATTCAACAGTTGGATAATTATCTTTTAGACCAGTGTATTTGATTTTTACTCCATCTTTAACGATCTCATCAATCATTTTATCTGTTAAGTGTTTTGTAAATCTAGGTGGAAGAAAGACCTTAAACTCCTCACACTCAACTAAAATGCTCTTTCCAAACTTAGTTTTAATCTTTTCCATTTTCGCAATCTTATATTCTGTATTTAATTCTAATTCTCTTAATCCAATAACTTGTTTTTGCTCAAGACTTCCAAGTTTATTTAAAAGCTCAATATGACTCGACATCGTATTTATTATATAGAAAATCAATGAACACTATTGAATTTTTATCTTCACCAAAAATATTTAATCATTTTTTATCAATTTCGTTTATGGAAAAACTTTAATAAAACAATACAAACATACATTTAACTATCTAAAACTCTTCTACTACTTTCTCATTCTTGGGATCATATGTAAAGTGTCCAATAAAAATCGCTGTAATCAAGACAGCTGCCGCGCGCGAAGCGTACCCTATCTCCTCGGACCCTCGAACTCAAAGTGAGGGGTCCAGCCTCTGACATCCACTTTTATGTCGTGGCCTGCCAGCTGCTGTCCCCTGATTGGTCGAGGGCATGAGGAGAATCGGGCGCCAGCCCGCGACAAGCTGTCGGCTTTATTTTCCTCAGATACAACATGTGATATAGAATACATAAAATTGTTGTACAATACATGTGCAATAGCATACAGATATGGAATTCTACAGATTTTTCGTTTAAAACAGTAAACTAAATGTTGTCCGACCATATGTGTGGTCGATATTCCGCATATAAGAGTATGGCCAAAGCCACAGCTAGATACTCCATTATGAAAATGGGGTATTCTTTGTCAATTGTCACTGCAAACAAGGGGTGTTGTTGATTGTCCACTATGGCGAGAGAATGAGGTGTGGCGTCAACATAAAGTTCACACAGAGGTTCAGTATCCTGCCAGATGTGTCTCGGGCGAGAATAAGCACTAGTCACCACTTGTCGAACGAATTGAGATGCTCCTTGATGTAGCACAGCATGCGCAACAGGGTTGCTGAGGGAGCTAACAGGCGTAATCCATGTGATATATCCGGCAAGCACCTGTCGGGCATGTCGGGATTGATTAATCACAGACCACGGAACACTTTTCACTATGTCTAAATAGCGTTGTTGAACACTCATGTGATTATGATCAAGATCAATATTAACACCAAGAAAAGTAAGAGCTCTAACTGGTGTGAGTATAGATTTTCGTTCATTGATGCGCCAAGGAAGTGAGCGTAAAACATTCACTGCTGAGAGAAGAAGCTCTTTAGAGCCAATAAGTAATATGTCGTCATAATACACTAACCACTTCACTTCCGCGGCAGCACACTCTTTTGTCCAATTAAAATCGCATAACATATAGTATCAGCAGCCACAGCTTCTGCAAAGTCTACTACAATCTTTATGTTTGTTCTCTCATTTACCGATACATTCTTCCTCTTACTACAATTAATGAAATACATTGGTCTGTTATCTATAAACTCTTTAGGATCATAGTACATTTCGGTATTGCCACATGTTATTCTTTTAAATGCAGTATAATCTTCATACATCTTAAAATAATCGCTGTTAGCAATATCTAAGTTTCTTGATTCTTTTGGAAATACCTCATTCCTCCCATTCTTAAGATAGACATTCTTTACCTTACAATGATCAAACTTACTTGCATCTGCTGTTTGTTTACCACTTCTATCAGTTTGGAATATTACAACTACGAAATCAGGCATATCAAATTGTCTAGAATTAAATTGAGTAGTAACATCAAATTCCAAGAAAGAACCTACAACAGTCTTCTGAACACATTGATGAGTATGGAATGAAAACATGATTTTAGGTTCTTTAAGAATATTCAACTTTAACTTGTTTTCATAATTAGAATCGTATTCAACAATAGGTATTCTTATCTCCATACTTTTTATTGTTATTTTTCCATCATGAGGAGCTGCTGCACCTGTTCCTGATCCAGTCCATTTGTACAAAACATCGTGATTGTTGTTAGCTTTTGTAAATGTTATTCTCAATCCAACTTTCCAGATAACCTCTTTATAATCACTTAAAAAGCCTGGAATTAATCTTAATGGGTACAAAACACTAAAGTCCTTTCTTAGACCAAGTTTATCATCTGTTTCAAATCCTGCTTGTTTTAGATATTCAACTTCTGGTTTGGAAATCTTTAATGTTCCAATAGCTGTAGATGTTATTCCAGGTAGTTCAATCTTATCTATGACAACTCCATGCTTTCTAACCTCAATTTGAGAAAAGAAGAATGGTAAGAAGTTATCTACAAGTTTGATAGTATCATTTGCACCAAATGTTCCTCCAACTGATGCACCAACAACTTCAAAAGTCATACGACAATCTGCTTTGTGTGGATGTTTGAACCTATCCCCGACATCGAAATCAAACTCAATATCTTTGTTAGCTTCATTCAAATTATTAAATGTTCTTGTGTTAGCTTTAAAGCTCTGTAACTCGTAACTCTCAACACTATCCATTTATTATAAAGAAAATCTTGAAACAACGCTTTTATGGGATATACCCATAAAAGAATCATACATAATAACAATTAAAAAACTTATAATCCCCATCCTAACTTAACCTTAGCATTCATAGCAGTACCAACCCCAAAAGCAGCTAATCGTTCACCAATTGATGCATCACTACTAAATGCTCTTTTCCATGCTTTAGTTTCTAGTTCCTTATCTGCAATATGTCTGGACTCTGTATCTTTATTGTCTCTGTAGTATATATCGTGTTCTTTTCAAGCCTCATCTAATGGGTTAATACCTTCATCACCTCTTTCTAACCTTTCTTGAAGCTTCGTAAAAGGCCCGCAAAATCTGAAAACTGGTATATGTAACTCTGGTATTCCTTTCATGTTTAAAATCTTATTCATTAGTACTTTCCCAAGCTTCTCATCATTCCAGAATCGTGGTGGTAATGTATTTAAGATCTTAATCAAATAACCTATACCTTTTGGATCATTAGGAATAAATTGTGAAAGCTTATTATTAATCATACTCACTATACCTACTTTCTCATTATAAAAGTTATTATTACCAGCCTTTTCTTCTCCATCTATAACTATTAACCGATCAATTAACTTTCTCACATCATCCATCCATATATATTCTTTAGGTATCTCTGTATATTGTTTAATTCCTTCACCAGTCCTTTTAGGAGTTGGAGGTAAAGATGGTTTAATATAATTATCCCAAATAGGCTTGACAATATTAATGTACTTAGAACCTCTATTAGATGCTACTTTTTTATCTCGATTATATTTTTGGAAGGCATAATCTGATTCTATTATTATTTCCTTGTACTGTTCAAAATCGTCATCATCATAATCTTCAATGGTTTTATTAGTATTCATCGTTAACAATTCCCATAGACCTTCTGTTCCTTTATAAGTTTTACCATTAATTATCAAATCATCACCATTCACTTTCACTTCAGAATTTCCTATCTTATTTATTATTTTTCCATCTTCTTCTACAGTTCTTATTCCAAATACACTATCATTTCTTTTACTATAATATTTCGTTGCAATCTTACCAAATGATTGTGCTGTTGTTAAAGGCTCTACTCCTTCAACTTTATCTTTAATTTGTTTTCTCATTTGTTTTATTTCTCCTGTTATAGGTGTATCACTACTACTTGGAGAACTATCATAAGTTACCTTTTTAGGTGTTTCTAGTAGACTATGATCTATTGAAGCCGACTTACGTACAACTGGAACAAGTTCAGTTATTAGATTTTTATTTTGTTCTGCTACTTCTTTGATCTCACTTCCCAAGTTTTGAATAGCATCAATTACAGGTTGTTCTTGCGTCTTAAATTTATCATATATACCTGCTCTTTCTTTCTTCCAAGATTTGAAGCCCTTTATCAAGAACTCCTTTAACTTGATATTCTTATTAATATCTTTCTCATCCATTTATTATATAGAAAACGAACAAACGTCAATAAACATCAAAGAACATCAATAAACGTGAAAAAAGTCAAACGTTTAAGAAATGTTTTATCTTGTTCCTATACTTACCATTGTTTACCTTCCTTGTCATATCAATTACTATAAAACCAGAATCATCTTGCCAACATTTTGAACATATCTCTTTAAATTTATCATAAGACATATCTCCTCTAACAAACTCATTATACACATGTTTAAGATTAGTATCATCTTGTCTAAATATGCATAGGAAGTTAACGTTATCCCTTATAAGCTGTTTAGGTACTTTTGAATATGTTTGTGCAAGATAGAAACAGTCTAAATGTCTATACCTACCTCTTGTAAAGTAATTTCTAACAGTATCTTGATTCTCTAAAATGTAATCATGAAACACAACTATAGAGTATTTTTCGCATTCATCAATAGGTACAATACGATCATTACCGCTTAAGAACGTTGCTATTTGATTCTTAAACTTTAGTTCTGCTTTTTCAAATCGATCTTTTAATTGCTCATACTTTGGCTGATTCATGCTTTTAGAATATATATAGAAGTAATTATTATTTAACCAACCTGGCTGTAATAAAAAATTAAATAACAAAAAAGTTTAACCACACCCAGATGGACCCACTATAAGACATCGAATATCATCAGGTATAAGTTCTCCAATTTTTTCTTAACTGTTGTTTCTTTTATCATCTCTTTTACATCCCAATTAATAGTTTTCTTACTCACTTATTATAGAGAAAATCGACTGTTTTATGATCTTATATCTTTAAGTTGTTCTCTGATCTTAAGCAACGTATCTTTTATATATTCGTTATTCATTTCACTATTTAATGTTATTATCATCTCTAGCTGTTCTTTAAATGAGTTAATACAAGTGACAATGGTTTTATATTCATCTTTTCTTTTGCTTATGTTTAATTTAGAAGATAAACCTGTTATAATAGCACTTCCAGTTGCAAGAGACGTTGTTAATATTGAGTAAATTCTTACAGGTATAAAAATATTAATAAATCCAGTTTTGCAGAAAGTATAACTGATAACGTGATCAAAGTGTAGTATGCATATTTAACAATTCGTACTTTTCTCTTTTTCTTCTTTAAACTGTATTCTAACTTTTGAATGACATCTTCTATTAACTTGATTACTTTCTATCATGGAATATCTCTAGGTAAATCAAACTCATTCATTTATTATATAATAAATGGCTAAGGTATTTAAGTTAACGAGTGATTCTTCTGTTTTAAAGAAGAAACTCCATTACGAATTAAACAACAGCAGCAACTATTTAAGTATAGGACTAGTTGGGTTTTACAGTACATATCTAACTCCAAACATAACAACAGAAAAAAACAGTTTCTCATATGGTGATAGACAAGTTTTTATACCACAAGGGCAATATAATTTAAAATCACTTAATGAGTATTTAAAATCTCAATCCATCAACATAACATTATCAGAAGATCATTTAAGAAATAGAGTTAAAATAGAAACTGATAGTAATGATGTTACAATTGGAGGTATAGGTACTGTCCTCGGGTTTAATGTTCTTGAAGTTTTAGAAAAAAACAAAACACATATTGGAAGTAAGTTGCCAAAGTTTCATCCATTTGATACTATAAATGTTCACTGTAATGTAGCAGATGGTATGTTTGTTAAAGATACAGAATACACACATAGAGAAACAGGAATTATAGCATCATTTAAAACAGATTCTGAGTTTAAACATAGTATTATTTATGAGCCTACTTATCCATTATTTTTCCCTATATCTAAAGACAAGGTTGACAATTTTGAGATAAGGATAACAGATGAGAATGATTCCTTAATTGATTTTGGTGGAGCTACAACAACTGTACTTTTACAAACTAAGATTTTCTCTTAAATAAATAGGAAGATGTGTTCTATTAAAGGTTGTATGTTTAGTGTTCCTTACAACGAACTAAAGGATTTAAATATTGATCATGCATTAACAAAGAAACAACTTAGAGATAAATCTAAGAAAATTAAAGAAGGTAATGGAATGGTTTTAACTTTAACTACTACACAACTGAAAAAGATTAAGAAAGAGCATATGGGTGGTTTTATTTTTACAATTCCGGCCATTCTAGCAGCTTTAGGTGCAGTCGGCTCATTAGCAGGTGGTGCAGCAGCGATTACTAAAACTGTATTGGATGCTAAGAAGAATAAACAAGAACTTGAAGAACAAAAAAGGCACAATATGGCTATGGAAGAAAAGCAGGGAGCAGGTAAACCAAAAAAGTCAAAAAACTAAAACCATTGACCAACTTCGATATAGAGAGGTTGGTTAAAGAATTAAAGATAAAACGATTTAGAGGTGTATTTATGAGTGATGAACTTCCACAAAAACCCTATGTAAATGAGTGTGGTGTAATTAACCTTGATAAATCAGAAAACACTGGTACTCATTGGATATGCTATTGGAAAAATAACAACATAAAGTACGTGTTTGATTCTTATGGTGGTATTCCTCCTAAGCAGCTAGTACAATATCTTGGTACCAAAAACTTATTTTACAATGACGAAAGATACAAGACTTTAATTCAGTTATATGTGGTCATATTTGTGTTAAGGTTTTAAATCTTCTAAATCAAGGGTATTCTTTTAGTGATGTTATGTATATGATTAAAAATGATTAAATATTATTAAGTTTAAGTACTTTTATGGTTTATATCCATAAAAGTTTTGTTTTAAGATAAATATGGAAGCTATACCCAATAGATTTTTAGATAATTTTGAGAAACATGAGGATAAACTAGATGAATTAGTTAAATATAAATTCAATTGGTATTTTCGGGATGTTAGTAAGATAGACTTAAAAGATAAAAACAATGTATATAATGGTACTGGTTTATGGAAAATGTTAATACCTAAATTTTTGTATACGGAAGAAGAGTTGGCAAAGTTATATCCAATAATTTCGTTAAAGGACTTGTTGTCAAATTATGGCCATAGACTATTAAAATGTGATTATTGTGGTAGTAAGTCATTAACAAAAGATAGGAGTACATACATTTGTGATGATTGTTTTGTAGCGAATGGTTTTGTTTACAGTACTAATGAAGGAATGAGAGCTGCTTGTGTGAGAAAACAATGGTATGATACTGCAAAAAGATTTAAGTTACAGCTATCTCGTTTGCAAGCTTTACAGGATAGAATTATTTCTGAAGATGTGTTCAAGGTGTTAAATGATGAATTTGGAGATATATCAAAAGATTTAATATCAACAAAATATGTTTTAGAGGTACTAAAGAAAAACAAATACACAAAATATTATGATGATGTTTATTTAATACACTATCACCTTACCGATCAAAAACTATTAAACTTACGACATATGGAAGAAACACTTATAAACGACTTCGAAAACTTATACGAAACCTTTAAAGAACTGTATCCGAAAAGAGTATTGTTTATTAACTTAAAATGTGTATTGTACCATCTGTTGAAAAAGCACGATGTTCATGTTGATATTGATTTTAAACACTCATCTAAACAAATAGAGATGTTAAAGAAATGTTTTGAAAAATTAGGATGGACATTTTCTGTATTATAAATGAGTATGGATATATTTGGTAATGTTAAAGATAGTAAAGATAATGTTGTTATTAGTGAAGAAAAATTAAAATTGTTGGAGAATTTAAATGATGTTGTTAGCGTAAGTCAACTTAATAGAAACCCAATTAGAGAACGATAGAAAACGATTTGAAGATGCATTAGAAACGTTACAAGACACATACATCAAGAAAGAAGATTTTCAAAAGGTTAGGATGGATACTACTAAATTGATTATGCAAAAAGAAACTATACCTCTATTATATCGATTGAGAATTAAGAATGTTAAGGAGCCAATCTTTAGAATATTCAATCTTTCTAATAGTTACCAATTTCTCTATAATGGAAAAATAATGCACATAGAATTAAGTTTGGATAAATACTTTCTAGAGATATATTTAGGTGATACTTTGATCGAAAATGTACCTTTTAACTTTAACAAGAATGATATAATTACAATTAAACAAAATAAAAATTCAGCTATGGAAGAAGGTAAATTATTGTTTGTTGTAATGTACATAGAAAGAGAACTTTCCTAAGGACGTTTGCTATATAATAAATATGGATATTTTTGGTAACATTAAAAGTATAAAAGAAGAATCTAGAGAAGTTTTTACATCCTGGGTTGATTTTAAGAACAACAGATTGGTTAATGCATCTAATGCTATTGATAAGCAAGATGTTGTAACATTAGAACAGCTTAAATCAGTGAAAGAAGAGTTTAATTTATTTACAAGAAAAGAAATTGTTGAATTACCATGCGATTGGCAGAAGATGATCTTGGGAAACCAGCCCTTTTTGTATATAATTTAGCTGCTGCCTACAAATTTATTTATAGAGGTAGGTTAATGCATATAGAATCAAGTCTTAATAAACATCTTATAGACTTATTTTTAAATGACGTTTTAGTTGAAAGTTTTCCATTACACTTTAATATAAATGATCAGTTAACAATTAGGCCAATTAAAGATTCTGAATTGGAAGAAGGTAAATTATTACTGATTATTATGTATATAGAAATAGAAGCTGAAGGTGAAAACGAATCAAGTGATGATGATGATAATGTTAAAAGTATAGTATTAGGTAGTGATAAATTTTAATTTTTTGTTGATTTTCTATACAATAAATAATGATGATGTATTGTGTTAAGTGTAAGAAATTAACAGATACGGAGAAAGATACCATTAGAATTGAACAAACAAAGAATGGAAGATATCTAAAGAAAGGTATTTGTTCTGTATGTGGTGTTACTAAAACTCAATTCGTTAAAAAGAATGATTGACTATATGAAGGTAAAGGTATTAGAGAAGACATTATAGAAGAAATTCACAAACAATCTAGAAAAAAACTTTGACAGATTAAGTGTAGTTAAAAAAGGTATTGATGATCTTTGGCAAGCTGATCTTGTTGAAATGGATAGTGGAGTATTGAAAGGTGTTTCCAAATTAAATAAAGGTTATAAGTATCTGCTAACGATTATAGATGTGTTTTCGAAATATGCATTTGCCGTTCCTGTTAAAGATAAGAGTAGTAAAAATGTTACAGAAGCATTCGAATCCATATTAAGAATGAGAAAACTTAGTAACTTACAAACTGATCAAGGCAAAGAGTTTTACAATAAAGAGTTTAAGAAGTTAATGGATGAAAATAAGATTAATCATTACTCAACCTATAGTGGTAAGAAAGCTTCTTTTGTTGAAAGATTTAATAGAACACTTAAATAGCACATTTGGAAGAAATTTACAACACAAGGGAATTACAAATGGATAGAGATATTACCAACATTGGTTAGTGAGTATAATAATAGAGTACATAGAACAATTGGTTTAAAGCCTATAGAAGTTAATAAGAAGAATGAGCGAACAATATTGGAGAAAATTTATAAGAAAGAATATAAGCGTGTTAAATACAAATTAAAATAGGTGATCATGTTCGTATAAGTAAATCGAAAGGGTTATTTGAGAAAGGATATACACCTAATTGGTCAACAGAAGTATTTGTTATTAGCGAAGTTATTCCATCTAATCCGCCTACATATAGAATTAAAGATTTAGAAGAAGAGGATGTACAAGGTAGATTTTACGAACCAGAACTACTTAAAGACGAAACATAAAGATGAATACTTGGTGGAAAAGGTGTTAAGAAAGAAAGGTGATAAAGTATACGTTAAATGGCTAGGATTTAATGATTCACATAATAGTTGGGTAGATAAGAGTTATGTTGTAGTGTAAATATATGAATGTTGTAGTATAAATATATGAATGTTGTCTTTTATGGTTATTATTCCATAAAAGATTAGTTTGAATGAGATAAGAGGCGACGAATCGTTCATCTCTGTGTTAGATGATTATGTAAGGATGTAACGATTTCGAAAGAGTTAATACTTGATATGATGAGATGGTGAATGAGAATTTATTTGTGTGGGTAAAAACTCCGAAAATGATTAAATCAACATTTTTATATAATAAATATGAGTACTATGGATAATTCGTATAGTTTAAATGATATTTGCTATGAACAGATTAAAGGTAATTATTGGTATGGTATTTTTGGTGATTTCAAGTTGATTATAGATAAGAGTACAGGATACTTTAACGCTACTAAGTTGTGTCAAGATGGTGGGAAAATTTGATAATTGGCTGAAAAATAAAGAATCAAAACTAATAGAGTATATTTCATCTACTATAATAATAGGAGATGAAATTATCAAAACAATAACATTAGGTAAAGGAAAGATATGGGATGAAATAAGAGGAACGTATGTATGTAAGGAATTGATTTTAGATATATCTAGATGGATTTCTTTTATGTTTTGTCTTAAATGTAATCAAATCATTATCAATTACTACGTTAAAGACTTTCAACAGCTATACCTTACTAACAACGATCAACTTCAAACAAGACTACAAGAAATAGAACAACAAATGAATGAATTACGTATAAATAATGAGAAACAAGAAAAGGAAATAAATCATCTTAAAACAATCGCAGCACCATATACAGACGATAATTCAAAAGATAATTGTCTAATCATATACAAGAAGAACAAACTTAATGATCCTTTCCCTTATTATGCTATTCGCTGTCAGAAGAGAAGCCTAATAAGCCTCTTAATGAAGCAGAAGAAAAATATCCGAATCATGTAATAATATACGAAAAGTTTAGAGATCCTAACAGTATTAAGCTATTCGACCTAATGTAGCAAGAACTAGATATTCGTAAAGGTAAGGGTAATGAGTTTTGGACGTCCTTATCAGAAGAAGATTTGATTAAAGAAATTGATTGTTTATATGATCAGTTAATATCTGATAATTAAGATTAATATCTAATAACTAAGGTTAATATTAGATAATTAAAGTTACAACTTTTATGATATAATAGTCATAAAAGATAATTAAGGTTAATATCTAATAATTAAGGCACACCTTTTATGATATAATAACCATAAAAGGTGATTAGTTAAACATTAAACAAAACATCTGTTGTAACATCGAATGCTAAATTCAATATACTACCTAAATCGGAATTATTACGATATTTTCTTATTATAACTCTCCAATCTACGTAATGTCTAAATAAATATATAAACTCTACAGAGAGGTTTTGATAAATTGAAATGTTATGCTAATGAACTCTGTCTTTGAACTCTGAAATAAATTCTTCTGTTAAATTTTGAAATATTGAAGTTATTTCCCAATCTACTTTGTCAGCGTAATCTCTTATAAGGTTTTCTGATAATTGTTGAGTTCCAGATAAGCGCCCCCAAGAAACTTTATCTGCATGTTCTCGTATAAAGGCTTCAGAGAGTTTGTTTCCATAAGATATAGCATTAAAATCAACTTATCTATAAACTCATTAATAAATTCTTCAGATAGGTTTTGATTATACGATACTTCTTTCCAATCAACTCTATCTGCAAATTCTCTTATAAAGTCTTCTGATAAGTTTCGGCTTTCCGAAATAATCTCCCAATCAACTTTATCAGCTAATTCTCTTATAAACTCTTCCGATAATTTTTTCCATGAACATATTTCACTCAAATTAACTTTCTGCAGATATTTACGTATGAAGTCTTCTGTAATGTGATCATAGTTATATTCCTCCTCATAATCATCATAACCTATAGATAACCATTGTTCATCAGTCAGTGAATCTAATATCTCATCTGACAAGTTCATAACGTTTGTATAGAGAATGTTTTGTATAAGAAATGAGTTTTTTCTTTAGTGGCTTTCTTGAACAAATGACATAACATACTTATGGACACGCTAAAATTTATTTTGTCTTCATCATTATAACCACCAATATCTAAATATTTACATACACAATCAAATATAAGTTTGTAAGATAATATTTCCTTAGCACTAGTCATGTTCGTTTTTATTCTTAGATTTTTTAAATTTATCTCATTTTTGTTGGTTTTCTATATACTAAATATGGAGAAAGAATTTGATTTATTACATGATAGACTTTAAATGGATCATGGACTAATTCATCATGATCTTAAACTCTTAGCAGCACTACTAGAGAAGCAAATACTGTTAAAGGAAAAAGAATTATTAATAATGCAACAAAAACATCTGATTTGAGTAGTGATGATGAATATAAATATGGTAGTGATGATTATGATGATGATGATGAGTAAGTTTACAAAAATGATTTAATTTTAATATGTGTATATGTGACTTTGATGGGTTATTCTCATCAAAGTCGTGTTCTAATACGACGCGTAATATGTAGACAATGGCAGGAGTGTACAATGTTAAGTGTTGTATTAGGATAAATGGAAGTAAAAATAGTACAAAAATGAACAGAAATAATCCGGCGAAGATGAAAATTTAGTAGTAAGATTTTCTATATAGTAAATAAGATGAGTAATTATAGTAAATTTACTGTAATAGAGTTAAGACGACAATGTAAAGAAAAGGGAATCAGAAGATATTCCCGATTAAGAAAACATGAACTAATAAACCTTCTTAAACAATATGATGATGAGCAAAGCAAAAGACAGATTAGAGATATATTCCTATTTAAACAAGAAGTAATTGAAGAACCGAAACCAACACGTATACCTATCAAAGTAGAATTAGAAGAAACAGCATTAAAGAAGCGTTTACAAACCATTAAAGTTGAAAACACAGGAGGATATAAAGACCCAATAAAATTTTTAGATACAACTGGAAGAGTTGCTATTAACGAAATCAAAGAGGAATTAAAATTTCACTCTGTTAAAGTTAACCTTGTTTTCATTTGTGACTATATTAAAGATAAAGAAATACAAGAGCGCAATTTTAAAACATCAAACGAGAGAATATTAGAATCAACTGACTTAAATAAATATATATCTTATGCAAAACAAAAACTTCGTAGAGAAATGGAAGAGTTTGAAGGTAAAGGATCAGGATGGACATTGCATCAAATTAAATATTTACAAATCAGATTAAACAAGTATGTACCATTAAGAGCTTCTTCCTATATTGAACATCCTAAACCAATTAAGGATAAGAAAGCAGTGATTAATATTAAAAATAAAGACAACAAATATTTCTTGTATTCTATTGCAAGCTATTTAAAACCTATAGACAGATGTTCTCAGTATCAAAGACCTTCACATTATAAACAGCTTGTTAATGAGTTGCAAAAGAAGTATTGCGATAACATTGAATTTCCTGTACAATTAAAAGATATTCCAAAATTTGAAAGAAGAAGTAATATTTCCATCAATGTTTACAGCTATGACAAAAACTATAATATATATCCACTTCAAATCACAAAAAATAAGCAGCAAACTCATATCAATTTATTATATGTAAAAGATGAAAAAACAGTCATTTTTGTTGGATAAAAAACCTATCACGATTAATAAGAAGTGACAAAACATGAGGAAAAACTATACTTCTGCGACAGATGTTTAACGAGGCACTTTCGAAATGAGAAGCAGTTGCAAAACCATATGCTATATTGTAAAGAGCATGAGGCTGTTAGAATAGAACTTCCAAAACCATACGACAATCAAATAGAGTTTCAAAACTATAATCGATCATTAAGAGTTCCATTTGTGATAATTTCCGACTTTGAATGCATCTTATGTAAGTTAAAAATAGAGCATAATTGTAGTAAAACAGTAAAATATCAAAAGCATGAACCAATGAGTTTTTGTTACTATGTCAAATATTCAAATGGGAACTATAAAGCCCCTGTTAGTTATATAGGTCCAGATGCTGCAAAAGTATTTATTGAAATGTTACAAAAGGAAGCAATAGAAATTAAGGAAATATATAACAGGGTAGTTGATATGACCGCGCTTAGTGAGGAGGAAATAGAAGCTTATAACAGTTCAGATACTTGTCATATATGTGGGAAAAACTTGAATGACTTACCACCAGCCGTTGATAAAAAAAAATAAATATATTAAAGGGGAAAATACAGTTCTATAAGGATAAAGATGATATGAGTGAAAAAATAAAAGAATGGAAATACGAATTAAGAAAATGTTTGTATAAGATAAATAAAAATAAAGCAAAAGTAAGAGATCATGATCATTTAACTGGAAAGTTTAGAGGTGCAGCTCACAGTTATTGCAATTTAAACTATAAAAATCCCAACTTTGTTCCTGTATTTCTTCACAATTTAACTGGTTATGATACGCATTTGTTTATTAAGAAATTAGCTTATGATACACAGAAAATTAAACTGATTGCAAACAATGAAGAAAGGTATATAAGATATGAAAAATATGTAAAAGCAGGACCAAAAAAAGATGGAATAAATTTAAGATTTGGTGATTCATTTAGATTTATGCCAAAGAGTTTAGCAGAGTTAACTAGTAATTTAAAACCGGAACAATTTCGAGAAACATTAAAGTTTTTCCGAATTGATAAACTTGATCTAGTTAATACTAAAGGTAATTATCCATTTGATTATGTTGATTCATTTGAAAAATTAGAAGAATCTGTTCCATTATCTATAGACAAATTTACAAACAGATTAACAGGAGAAAAAATGAGTCCTGAACGTCATAAGCTTCATGTGCGAGTTTGTAAAGAATTCGATCTGAAGTTAGTGAGGGACTTAACTGAACATTATAACAAAACAGATGTCCTTCAATTAACAGATATATTTGAAAACTTTAGAGATGTGTGTTTAAAGGCATATGGATTAGATCCTGCATGGTATTATACAGCATCAGGCTTATCGTGGGATGCAATGTTAAAGATGACTAAAATTAACTTAGAAATGTTAACTGATTATGATAAAATACTAATGCTAGAAAAGGGAATACGAGGAGGAATCTCACAATGTAGTAAACGATATGTAAAAGTAAATAACAAATATATGCAAGATTATAATAAAGATGAGTGTCCAACATACCTAGCATATCTAGACGCAAATAACTTATATGGATGGGCAATGAGTCAATACATGCCTTATAAAGACTTTAAATGGATTAAACCTTGCATAGATATAATGAACATTCAAGATGATTCAGAAACTGGCTACATATTACAAGTAGATTTAGAATATCCGAAGTATTTACACAACAAACATTCTGATTTACCATTAGCTCCAGAAAATATGTGTCCACCAGAATCTAAACAATCAATATTATTAACGACACTTTATAATAAGGAAAGATATGTAATTCACTATAGGAACTTAAAACTATATATGTCACTTGGAATGATATTAAAGAAAGTGCATAGAATATTAGAATTCAAACAATCAGACTGGCCAAAGAAATACATTGATTTAAATACAAATATGAGAACGCAAGCTAAAAACAAGTTTGAAGAAGATTTTTATAAGCTCATGAATAACTCGGTATTTGGAAAGACTATGGAAAATATTAGAAAGAGGCAGCCCATACAATTAGAATGTGATCCTGAAAGAGTAGAAAAATTAATTGCAAAACCAAATTTTGATTACAGAACAATATTTACAGAGAATTTATGTGCTATACATATGAAAAAAGAGCGTTTAACATTTAATAAGCCAATATATGTTGGTATGAGTGTATTAGAACTATCAAAACTATTAATGTATGATTTTCACTATAACACTATGAAGCCGAAATATGGAAACAATATAGATTTATGCTATATGGATACTAACAGCTTTATATATGAGATTGAGACTGAAGACTTTTACAAAGATATAGCAGAAATAGTTGACCAGTTTGACACGAGTGAATACAAGGAAAATAACATATATGGACTACCACTAATAAACAAAAAAGTAATAGGTAAGATGAAAGATGAGAATAAAGGTAAGATAATGACAGAGTTTATTGGATTGAGATCAAAGATGTATGCTTATAGAGTAGAAAATAAAGAAGAGAAAAAAGCTAAAGGAGTAACTAAAGCTAAAATATCAAAAGAGTTGCAGTTTAATGATTATAAAAAGAGCTTATTTAAAAATGTTAAAACGTATAAAGACATAAACCTCATTAGGAGTTATAAGCACGATATATATAGTATAACCGTTCATAAGCTAGCATTAGATTCATCAGATGATAAAAGATACATATTACGGGATGGAGTAAATACATTAGCTTGGGGGATTATGGGATAGAATAAAAGTGTAATTATGTATAGTGTAATGTAGTGTAGTGTAATTTTAGATGTAAGTTTTTATGATTTTAAATGTCATAAAAGCATATTCAATCTCACTTTGGGTTATCCTTCTGTGTTAAAGTACTATAGCCAGTGGCGGCTTCAGAGTTTTTTGGTAGTTAGGGGGTGGAAGGGGAAAAGTGTCTGCAGAACCTACATGTATCCCCTACTAATGCCTAGAGTTGAATGGTATTCACCAGGTGATGCCATATGCTGGTGTAAAATTAATAGGGGACGACAGGAGAACAATAAAAAGAAATGCAGAGATCTTATTAAACTCTTGCAGGAACTGGCTTTAGAAGTAAATGCAGAGAAAACTAAATACATGGAAGTGCGTTGGGACCGCAATACGGCAAACTATGGATGAGTTAAAATATTAAATAATACTTTTGATAAAATGGATACTTTCAAATATCTAGGATCAATATTAACAGACGAAAATCGTATTCACGAAGAAATTATATGTCGACTAAAAGCAGGGAATTGGTGTTATTATTCAATTCGAAATCTCTTGTCGTCGCGAATTCTGTCGAGGAATTTGAAGCTTAAAATATATAAAACTATAATCATGCCTGTTGTTCTATATAGTTACGAAACATGATCGCTTACTCTGAGAGAAGAACATAGGCAAAGTATTTGAGAACAAGATCCTGAGACGAATATTCGGACCCAAGAGGAATGGGAATGGGGAATGGTGGTAACTTCATAACGAGGAACTACATAATGTATACGGTTTACTAAACATTGTTAAGATAATCAAGTCTAGGAGGCTTAGGTGGGCAGGTCATGTAGCTAGAATGGAAGAAAGTAGAAACGCTTTCAAAGTCTTGACTGGAAGAGCAATCGGAAAACGTCCATTAGGAAAACCTAGGCGCAGATGGGATGACAATATTAAGATGAATCTCGCAAAGATAGGAATACAAAGTAGAAACTGGATCCAGTTGGCTAAGGATAGAATTCAGTGGAGAGCTTTTGTGAATGCGGCATTGAACCTCCGGGTTCCATAAGCCATATAGTTAGTTAGTTAGTTGTAGTCTTTCGTCGAATTCCCCAGTTAGACTTTTTATCAATTTTCCATCCCAATGAAGCACACAGTGCTTAGGAGTTTCAAATTCTCTTGAAAGTTACTAACAGTCTCAAAGCAGAGCGTGTTGTTGGTTCTTCTAACTGTCTCTCTACCTAATCTTAAGTCATCAAAGCTAGCCCCAACTTGTACTGCAATAGATGCTAACATAGCAGTTCTTTGATTTAGCGAAATTTCAAGGCGATCGGCCATTTGAGAGATTTTTCAGCTTTTGAAGGTGTTTTTCGGTAATTTAATAATAACTTCTTTGGGTTTATGAAAAGATGTTGAGGGTAAGGAAATGTCAGGGTCGCTATTAGATTTATAGTCTGTTTCCCATACATTCTGCTCTTTAACGTCATTTTCATTTCCACTGTGTTGATGTAAAATGGTTTCTTGTTGATATTTCAATTATCATTTCAATGCTGAGTCATGTCATTTAATCTTATTCACCACTATTTTATCCAGTTTATCTTCAGTCCCAATATCTACACTTTTACCTTCCCTTAATGCGTTTGGAAACTCTAGATCCTCGGACTTCTGCTGATTATTCCTAAGTTTATCATTTGTAATTTTCTTTTCTGCCTTATGATCTGGCATTAAAAACTACTGAGAGAGTTTGTCAAGAAAGACCTTTTCCTTATCCAGGTTAGAGCTTGAACCCGTGTGATTTTGCAGAGGTCTGTACTGATCAAAAGGAGCAATCACCTTACATTTGATTTTATCTTTTCGTTGAGTGGGTATTCCCGATTTTAGCCACAGCTTTGAAATCTGTTCAATAATTAATTACATCAGCAATCGCCCCATTATCACTCACGTGTTCATCCTTTTGGAAATCATTTTCTTTCAAAAAACAAAATATCTTAAAACATCACCTTTTGTTGCAATTCAAGATAAGGATAGTTTTCCACCACACTTCCGAGAAGCCACACACTAGATTCAGAACGCAGTTTTGGTTTATCACTAGAGTTCATGGTAAAAGACGGAAAAAATGCAATTCACAAAGTATATAAAATCCTAAGAAAAGCACACAGTGCACCCTACTCATCTTCTCAATACAGACTAGTTCGGTTTAGTTGATTTCCTTTTCTTCATTACAATACTAACAATTGATTAACAAGTACCATCAGGCTTGTTTAGGCCTAAACTTTAGGATTACATGTCCACTCTTGTCGGTCCAATTCAGATACAATACTCATCTGAAAGAAAAAATATTACAATGCATATTTTAAGCTGTAGAAATATGTTTATGAAAACTTTTTTAAAATCCATAATTGAGGCCTATTCCGGAAGAAGGGCACATAGACCGTTTCCGTGAATGGAGAAAATGAGCCTTACAGATTTTATCAGAGCATATAACAATAACATATGCTCTGATAAAATCTTTAAGGCTCATTTTCTCCATTCACGGAAACGGTCTATGTGCCCTTCTTCCGAAATAGGCCTGAATTGCATTTTTGGCTATTTTTCAAAACTTTGAACATTTAGGGGCAAATTCAAATATGAAAATAGAGACTTCAAATTTCATATATTTCATTTCACACCAAAATGAATAAGAAAAGCACCGGGGAACAACACTTTCAAAATATTGCTATTTTTTGAGACACCCTGTAATACATATGTATAAATGAATAAAAATAACAAAAATTGAAGTATATGATAATTCTACGAAATGTATTCCGGTATATATTTTGAGTAGTGGAAGTTATACAGAAAAAGTGTTTGTATAATAATAACAAGAATAATTACATGAATTTAAGCACTGGTATGCAAATATACTAGATTAAATACGTACTGATTAACCACATAATCCCTTAATTTTCACATTTATATACAAATTTCCTACACAGATGTTTCTACACTTCACAATTCCCACTAGTAATTCAAACTGAACTTGCAACGATTCAAATTTGAAGGAAAAGTACAACTACTTAAACTTTTTGTACTTTCTTATGAAACATCCTGTATTTACTGATTTGCAATTTTATACTGAATTATAATATATGTTATTTTCACAACATGAATTACTATTTAAACCCAAATATTACTCCAAGTTATATTCCAGGCATATTTCGTAGCCTTACATTACATTAACTATTTATAAGTTGTTATCTTACAATTTCTTGTCTCGGTGTGTTTATTGTAACTCACTATCTCTCTATATACAAGTTGGTAGGCATTTCTCATCATCTTGACTTCTTTGGCGAAACTGTGTCAGCCAATGCATACACACTTATCTGTTTGCCGATTTCCCAGGGTCCTGAATACACATTAGATTCTTTGAAACACCTGCAAGATCATCAGATTTCAGGAAATTCCTAGCTAGTACGTCTCCCGAGATATTCTCTCTTCTCTTATGATATATGTAAAATATTTTCTATGCGCCACAGCTTTCCTTTTGAGATTCCCTCTTGCAATTTCAATGTAATATTACGTACTTTTCGCTATCTGATATAATTTCATAACATTTTTGGACATTGGTGCCAAAGTGCACTTCATAATACGAGGCTGCGATGATCAAGTGTTTCGCAAAATTGATGCATTTTTCTACTTTGTCCAGATACGTAGGCCTTATTTTTTGTTGTTATGACAGTATTTTCCTTTCATATTCACTCTTATCTTAACTGTCGTTTCCTACAATTCGTAATGTGGGAATAAGGCGTAGGTACACTATGTCTAATTACTAAGCTAGACACTTTTTTCCTTTTTATATCAACTAGAATACTCTGTTAAGGCCAGTCCTCGCTGTTTAAGACTCAAAAATTCCTTTAACTTGTGGCGGTCACTATTAGTTCTATTTCTGTTGCACGCATGAAGGCATACTATTTTCGAAACTGTATCTTGGAATACCATAATATGCTGCACATCTATTCTTTTGATCGAAGATCAACACTAGTCCATGTATATTAAATTGTTGGCTTTATCTACAACCATTGGATTCAGTGGACCTGACAAATAATTAATGAGGAATGATCGTCTTTGGACAAATATTGCACAGAGCACAAACTTTTCTCACAGTAGCTCATACTTTTGGACAGATAAAATATTTTAAGAGCAGCGGAAGCAATTTTCTGCTAAAATATGTCCTTGGTCACGTTAGTATGATAATAATACAGTTGTCTCAGTAACCCTACTGGGACACGAACGCGTGCGCCTTTTTCATCAAGTTTACACAATCTGATATTAAGTAATTCAAAGCAGTGACATAAATCGATTACTTTTGCAAACGATTCATTTGTGCTTATCTCCCGCTAAATTTCCCTACACACTGAAACTGAAATCAGCATTTTCAGAATGATATCAATAAACTTTCTCAAGTCACCTCGTACCTCTGTAAGAATATTTGTTAGAAATTCGTTTAAAATATTTTTCTAGTTAATATAAGATCTGTATTAGGTGTATACCTAAAGTGATAGTCATCGTTATATACTGTTTACATCTCGTGTTCAAAAACAAAATCTAAATTGGTCATTGCTAAGACCCAATGAGTAATTCCTTAGTTATGTAACCTACACAATAGAATTAGTTCAGTTTGGTGATTTGATCTAATTCGAAATTTGCTTCCTATAAAGTACTCTATGTACTTATTCACCAATAATCTCTGCAAATTCCTTTTCGGTGATGCAATAATTACGTCCTCCTGCGCAGAACACGCGTCATATAAACCCAAATACTGCTATGTCGACCTTGTTATAATTCTAATACAAGGATGTTGAAACGCAATGTCAGAAGCATCTGTTCGTAAAATTAGTTCCCGCTATAGAAGAAGGCGTTTCAACACAATTTCCTCTTAACTATATATCTTAAATCCTGTCGAGTGCCTGTTGATGACAAAGCAACCCTTTGCACCATAAAGTAAAATGTATTGCTCGGATACACGATGCCAATTGCAATATCTCAATGCATAAGAAATCCTGTAGTAGATATCGATATGCTTTTCATTACTTTTTCATTACTCCTTATATACAGAAAGCATTCTACACAGTACACAGAAGAAAATCAAGATTATCACTAAGGTCTTGCAGTACTGATAGGGAAGGATAGGGCGATGTATTTCATAGGTGCTGATTTCACCTAATTTTCTAATGATACAAACTATAAATGACCTTTGACTTTTTAGACAGTACTACTAATAATTTGGAGTATAATATGGCTATCTTCTTGAAAATTCCCCATGATATCCATTGGCTAATTTCGTTGTTCACTTAGTTCCGATATTTCAATGGAAAAATATATTTTTGCCTTCATAGGACTACTACCTGTTAGTTGTATAGTATGTTCCTGATTTATTATACATCCAGGTTTGAGATAAAACAAAGCCTTTTGTTTCACTAGCAGTGCTTAAAATACCGTCTCTTTTGTGGAGCTTGTCTGTGTAACTGCCAATATACTTAAGAATCTTTTCTGAAGAGTCTCGGGTTAGCACCTTTTTCCATTGTGAAGGCGAAAACATATTTGTTACGAGTTTGTTTGTGGTTCTGTATTTTTCAATTATCCACCCGAACCTGAGGATGGCCGTTTCTATTTCTGAACTATTTCTCTATTATACATTGTAAACTTTGGAAATACTACAGCTGCCATTTTGTACATGACACATCAAAATTCTCTAAAAACTGGCAATTCATTATTAGGAACCCACAAATTCCCATAATCCAAGTCCCATTAAATATTTCGAAAGTCTAAATCATTATCTTCTACTTTCACGGCTTAAAAGGTAACTTCAATATCATAAGGCTCCTTAAGATAAAGCATGCTTTTCCCATAGTTCAAACAGTTTGGCACTCGAAAAGAAATTCCATTCGATTATGAGCGATCTATTTAGCCTAACAGTATAAAATTAAAATTCATTAACATTAAATTAAATTAACATTCAACGTCAACTCCAACATCGTTTATCCTATGATAGTAACTGCTTTTTTCTCAAAAGCAGATGTCACCCATATATTACTGGCTTTAAAAAAATCTGGGAGCAACTTACAGTGGTTTACTCTGTCTCACAATTCACTGGATATAACGTAAGTGCTAGCTTACTTTCAGAATCACTCGAATGGACTGTACGAATAAAATCATATTCACCTGTGAAAGCTTAATTACATTACTCGTTGCCATAGGATTACTACTACTATCTAAATTAACCCCTAGGATTCTCGTCAAATTTTTCCTCATCCAACATAACATAATTCCAATTAGTGTCCTCAAAAATTTCCTTATCCAACATAACATGATTTCCGTCTTTCAGCAACAATTTATTCTGATTTTCTACGGTTCGAGAATGTACTTGAAAATAATGACTTTCTATAATCTTATACTACATATAATGACTTGATATAACATTTTGATGAGTTTGAAGCACCTTTAATGCAGTTTCATTTCCATCCAAATTAGTAATATCTACAATACGCACACACTTGTGTTTAAATTTATCATACTTAAAGCATTCGCCAAGTTTTTGGTACTATTGTCTTTTTCTGTGTGTGCAGATCCTCCTCATTGTTCTAGAGAATGGTCTGCACATCCAACTGTATCACGAATTATTCTAGGAGCTTGATCGAGTTTTCCCCTCTTTACTCATTCCTATTGTTGTTCTCGAATACTCTCATTCCACGGCGCTGACATCTTGTGTTCCGACCAGTGATATCGTTATGCGAGAAGCCTCTACGTCTCAATGACGCACTTTCCCTGTCACTTCGCTTACTATGGTGACAAGGTGGGCTGTCTCTATTTCTAGCGCGATCACCTCTACAGTGATACGGATTTCTATTTCGTGTAAATTTCTCATTATTCTTCCTCGGACTTTCAGACTCTTCCGAATTACTTGTATGTCCTGAGGGACTCCTGCCTAATTACCAGCTCTTTCAACATGCATTGTATTTACTCTCTTTACTTGACTGTAATATTCTCCCACTTTCGTACTGTGATTTAGAACGCATTCACTAGGGTGAGGAACTCTTTCCACTGGTATCCACATTACATTAATGTGAGGTTTACGGTTGGAAAGCATCTCACGGACAAGTACGTTGTTTAACGGTGGGAATTTTAGTGAGTCATGTTCCGAGGAGTGTATCTTTGTTGGGGTTGAGACTGTTTGACTCGGAGCAACTGATATTCTTGCTATTCTATTATCTACAATTTCAGGTGTCTCACGCTATACTGACTCCTTTCACTTTGCTAGTTGGTTTTCTAGTTTAGAGCATACATCTTTTACTGTTTCTTGATCTCTTGTATGCTGTTACTACACTCGGAGCGAACTTCTTCAAGAAGCATCTCTTGCTGAAGCTCCCTCTTATCCTTAATATCTCTGAATTTAAATTTTACTCTACTTGTCTGAAGTTAACGACCCTTCAATATTAACTATGCGGTTGTCAACATTCTCCAAGCTCCGCTCTACCTTGTCCTGAACCTCTTGCACTCTGTCCGGTAGGTCATGGTAATTTTGTTGTACAGTATTTATGTACAACTTTCTCAATAATATTCTAAGTATACTCTTCTACCTGTACTAATTTACTGTCTGTTTTATAACAGATTTTAGTGCTTAGCTTAACTACTATAACCTACTACTCAGTTTTATGTGAGTCTCAGCCCTACCTGCGAACTTAATTCAATTCTCATTATTCTTCCTCGGACTTTCAGACTCTTCCGATCCGATCCGAAGTTTTGATCTAATTGGCTTGCTAATTGTGTCACGCTCTTTTTCAACCTGCTACTTACTTGTGCCAGCATGTTCTAATTTCTTAGAGCTAATTTCATGAAATTAATTTAGATTGCCATTAATCTGACGTGAGATATCCTGCCTCACTTGTGTGAGTCCCTGCTTTAGCTTGTTATTGCTAATAGTGAGCTGTTCTTTAGTGTTTGCATACTTCTGTTCAGTGATGCCAATTTGCCTATTTCTGGCTAAATCTAGCCTATTTGGAGAGGTATTTAGCCATACAAATTTACGAAATGCTTATAACTTTAAATATACCTTATTTCATGAAACTCTTTTGCCATTTTTGGATTTTTCATTAGCTGTTAAAGCTATTAATTTTAGCTTTACCTTAAAACTAATGATAGCTTTTTTTTATTATCTATTAATTCTAGAAGTACTTTTTCTTTGAAAATATAGTATATATATGCCAATTCAACTGATAATATGGCTGTTGATTTTCACAAATCAGATGAATTCTTGATGGATTTTATTGTGATTTAAAGTCATGTATGTTGCTTCTTAGTCTTCAGCGAATAAAACTGAAGATTTCAAATTTTACTATAACTCACTTGTAATCCTACACAAAAGTGGGATTTAAAATATCTGCCCATACAACAAAATCGTGAAGCCGTACGTCACAGTTTCGCCACACCTACTCTGCCCGCTTCGCGCCACTGAGATGGCAAGGTTTCGAGCCAACAATCATGGCGGAAGCGAGAGTAGCCAATCAGACGTGTCGGTTGCGACGATGCTCGGTTGGTTTTTGGCTTCACTGAGTTCATAGGATGAAGATACGCATGATCAGTTCCTCTATTTTATAACATCCTTGGTTATACAGTAGTTTGGCAGTTCAATATCTAGCCATTTTTTGCGTCAAAAAGCTTATTTCTGAAGGTCATCTAGCCTATTTTCTTCATAGGTTGTTGGCAACACTAATTCTGTTTGTTTTTCTCAAGCTTGCTTGCAGTGTTGCCAATTTGGGGGAAAAGTCGCTAAATCTAGGGGATTCGACTTCCAGTATAGCGACAAAAGATAAGGTTTCCGATTAATGACTTTTTTGGTGTTTTTAAATGATGATTTGGCGACTTATTTACAAGTCTAGCAACTTTTGTATGTTTGTTTTCCTTTTACTTACTTGAATCAGGCCAAGTGTCAATTAGTTCGCAAATATAATGTTACTGCCTATATTGAGTGTGAAATCTCCAGAATCTCTCTCTGTTTTGTGATAGCCTACGTCTTCCCTCTAACGGAGAACAATTTTAACCTTCAATGTTATTTAATTTGCGGAGCCTTCCGTTGACAGGTATAAATAATTCAATATTGCAGATTATCTCTGAAAACTCAAGCAAACGGTTAAGTAATAGTAAGTTTTTTTATTTGTGACCTTTTAATTTTCATGAGTTTCTTCTAAACATTTTTGATTTCATTGAAGTGAAATAGATCAAAAATAAAATATACATGTTGTACTAAAATGAGATTATATATATCACGAAAAAGTTTTAGCGACTTTTTACCCCAAATTGGAGTCATTTCACTTTCCATTTAGTGACTTTCCTTGTCAACTTTTTGGCAACACTGCTTGCTTGTCGGGTTTAAGCTGGTTTGTGTCAGACTTTTACTCAACTCTTTCTGTCTTATGATCTAATGTCTATGCTATACTTAGCAGCTACTCTAATATTTGGTACGTAGCTAGTATCTTCACCATTTGTATTTTCATTAGGTCTGTTTTCTAACAATGTTCCCATCTCATGAGGAGGGGGGTTGTTTTCAACGTTAGTCCCTTAATTTCCATATTGATATGCAGTTTTTCTACGCAGATCACTCTGCCGTTGACAGTCCGGACATATGCCATGTAAACTACAAATCACAAAATGTTATCAAACCGAGTCAGAGCAGGACTAAACTAGTGAGTCCACACGATAGTATGAGAGAGTGTGTTCCAAGAGAGAAAGCGGGTCAGGGACGTTGGGTATGCAGAAGTAGTAAAAACACGTGCTCACTCACTTATTTTAACAGGCGTAAAGCCCTTGTAATTATTCTATACTGGTAACCCTATACTAATGAACATAAAATGCACTTTATTACTTATTAGTCATTTTGCCGCCTGAAGGTATGTGTTCCTCATAAACATGTCTTCCCATGTAGAATATTCAATTTTAGCTGTCCAGCAACATATTTCCCTATATTATGAAGACATTTTTTTGTAATTTACCGTGTTTCTTTTTAATTACCAACTCAATCGAATGAACATGAACCGTGTTCCACGTTTTCGTTCGGAGCCCTGTTCATTTCCCCCTGCCACACGAAGTTCGACAATGTCCACCGTAGTGATCACCTCATGTCTTGCTATAGTGCTGTGAAGATGGAGGAGATTTAGTGGGACTCTTTTTACATCTACACCTACATTTCTCTTTTTACAATTACTCTTGCATACTCCTCTACTTCTCTACACTTTTCCTTTTTCTCCCTTTTGAGCTCCTTCGTCGCTAAGCAGTTAGCGTACGCGCCTTTGGCATGGGAAAACCTGGATTCGATTCCCGGCGGGAGCTCGTGATGTGGATTCCACGTTATTCAATAGGTCCACGTCTCATATAGCCTCGCTGTTGAACGTGACGTTAAACTCAAAATCAGTGATGCCAACGTGAAATATTATGAAATCCCATATCGAAAGGAAAAAATCTCATTTTACGTATGAATTTCCCACGTTATATTAATTTAAAAGTATGCTATAATATTAAAAAATAAACCTATCTGTGTTAGTCGCTTTTTATAATGAATAAGCCGTAAATTTTGATCTCCTCGAAAAATCCCATACATGCTGCTTTTTATCCCTGTCCCAGAAAATAAGGTAAAAAACTCCCACGATATGAGATTTTTCCCACAGGTTGGCATCACTGCTCAAAATTAACTCCAGTGATGTGCCGTAAACTATAATTTTACGTCTACGCGATTGTCTACTGTAATCTATACGTAATCTACGTTACACCTTTTCTCGTGTAGACTATGTAGACAACCACCCCGATCAAATGTAAGGAAGAATTTCGTTGCTCGTTTGTTCATATTTCCTCATTCAGTTGTTTTGCTTCGGTGCAGCGAAAGATTAGGGAAACGACTAACATATAAAAAGTAGAGGGAATTATCTAATCTCAATGTGATACGGATGACAACGCTGAAGTTGCGCTGTCGATGTTGCTCTAGTTTTTAAGAAAGGTAGAAGAATGAATCCTATATCCTATATCCAGCATACCACTTCCTTAGATTTTCCACTTCGAGCTCTGCTTTTATAATGAAACGTACAAAACTAATTCTCACCTGTGGGCTTTGTCTTGAAGCTGCTGTATTTGTCAATTTTTTCTTGCATATTTTACAAAATGCATAATATTTTTCATTTTCCTTCATCAAGACGAAACTAAGTATTCGAAAGTTACTATTCGCTGGTCTAGGTATTTTATTTTGTACGCAATTTCGCAAGGTAACGAAAAAAGAATGCTCCTTTATTGAGCACGACGCCATATTAAATTACGTGTTGTTGACATATTCTACATAGTCTACGTTGTTTACATTGTCTACGCATTGTTGACACGTAAACGTAAACTATCGTTTTTTACGCGTAGACGCACATCTCTGACTCAAACCAACCTCTCCTTTTCCCACCTTTCATGCCTTTCCGCCTGGGTATTTCGCTGTCTTTCATTGTCTGCACTCCTTTCCTGAATTTGACCCTTTCCATTTTGACATTTCTTTCCCGATTGTATCTTTTGTTTTACTTGATTGTGTCCCTATTATTTTTACTTGTACTAGTTCAAAACACTTTTATTTCAATTTTACTTAGACAAGGCTAATTCGTCCACGTGGCTCTTTACATAATTTATCTATTAAAATGCTACAATAGCAGCAAAAGCTTAGCTTAGCTTAGCTTAGCTTGAAAGTGTGGTTTTGTGTCGAGTATCGGACAAAAGTCCCTGACTCGATGACAGCTATAGAAAAGAAAATGATTAGACCTGTGGGGGGTGAGTTAGAATATGAGATACGACGACGTCATGTGACCTTCAGCTGCAACTGTCGCAGTGAGGGGGAAAGTGTGGGTAAAGAGTTATGCTACAACCGTGGCGTCCTGTAAGTTCGTCGGTGTGTATGCGCTGTGCCAATGGCTGCTATAGCGGGGTTGACGTGGCGGGGGAGGTTGGCCCAAAAACGAGTATGGTGTTGATGTAACACGTCCCGGATAGGATATATGTTTAAGTCCTCTAAAAGTTGACGATTGCGCGTATATCGGTCATGGCCTGTTATGATACGAGCTGCCCTGATTTGCACACTCTCGACCGTGCGCAAGTGACTGAGTGCCGCATGTTGCCGTGCTGGACATGCGTAGGTGATTGTGGACAAAATTACCATTTTAAAGACGTGGAGTCTTGTTTCATGACTTAAGGCACGGCAACGCAGAATAGTATAGAGGGCAGACAATTTTCGAAGGGCTCGGTGTTTAATGTCCCTGATATGAAGACCAAAAGTAAGGCCTCGATCTAATATAACTCCCAAGTATTTAGCATGCAGACGGTGCGGAACTTCAATGTTGTCATAGTATAAACGATGGATGGCTCTGCTGCGTCTTTTGCTATAGCAGACTGCAACGCTCTTATCCGCGTTGATTTTTAGGCGCCAGATGCTAGCCCAACGTTGAAAGACATTGAGTTGGCGCTGCATGTAGTGGTAGGAAGGACGAAGATTGCTGCTGTTCGTAAAGAAAGCAGTGTCATCGGCGTATGTTGCAGGAAAACAGTGTGGCACAATGGGTAAGTCTGCGGTGTATAAGGTGTAAAGCAGAGGCGAAAGAACCGCGCCTTGAGGCACACCAGCTTGAATTGCTTTGGGAGCAGACTTGGTCTGTCCCACAGAGACATGGAAAAAGCGATGAAAGAGGTATGAAGTGAGGAGTTTGAGATAAGGTAAAGAGAAACCTTGTAAGCGAAGTTTATAAATGAGGCCTGGTAACCACACTTTATCAAACGCCTTCGAGATATCAAGGTATACACCCACAACATATTGTCGTCGATTAAAAGAGGTAGTCAGGTGGTCGACTACCCTCACTAATTGGCTTGTTGTGCTGTGGTTAGCACGAAAACCAAATTGATGGTGGGGGAGTATATCTAGAGTGGTGACGTGCTCGTGAAGTCGGGCGAGAAGCACTCGTTCGAAGAGTTTGCTCACATGAGATAATAGGCTAATTGGTCTATAGTTTTCTGGGAGAGTCGGATTTTTACCTGGTTTAGGGAGAAGAATGACTTTCGCTTCTTTCCAAGCACGGGGAAAATAGCAAACCTGAAGGATGCCTGTAAATAAAGCGGCAAGATAGAGGAGTAGCTTCCGTGTCCCATGTTTTAGTAGTTCTGGGCGGATCTGATCAACTCCAGGCGCTTTTTTGTTGGGCAAGTGACAAATTTGACGCTCAACTTCCCTTGGTGTTACGACCTCAGGCAGGGGAAGTATTGGTTGAAAATGGAGCATGCGCATAGTGGCCCGAACGTCCTGCTGAATGTGGGGAACGACAGGAGTCGCATTAGGTGTAAGCTGGCGCTCTAGAGATGCAGCAAATAGGTCTGCTTGCCCTTGGTCGTCATGTATGACCCCATGCGGACCTTGCAGTATTTGAGTTTGACGAGAAGTCTCTCGGCGCTGGAAAAGGCGGGAATACTGCCAGATTTTAGTGTCATTAAGTGTGACCCCACGAAAAAGTGTCTCCCAGTACTGCTCGGTTTGTCGTCTAGTGATGGTCTTGATTTTGCGGCTTAAGGTGTTCCAAAGTGTTTTGTAGAGTGGATGTCTGGTGCGCTGCCAAGTACTTCGAGCCCAGCGTTTGAGATGGATATAAAGACGAAGTAATGGAGAGTCACATTGTGGATCGGACTGCAAGTCAGGAATTATTGATGTGCTGAGGGAGTCAGCCGTACGTAGAGCAAGTGTGAGATGGGCGACCGCCTGATCAATTTCCGCAGGAGAATTTGGACGAGCGGCTATGTCGAGCAAAGAGTTTAATTCCTGCTTATAGACATCCCAGTTCGTAGTTCGGGAGATATGAGCGGGTGCAGGACGGGAGATATGACGATGCGAAATTTTGAAAAGGACCGGATCATGATCTGAGTCCAGTGCTGAGATCACGTAAGGACGTGTAGTTAAGATGGTATCTTTGCTTAGAACTATGTCCAACACATCCGGTTCTCCGCCTGCTTTAGGATGGTGAGTTGGATCAGGTGGCTCATAGGCAATGAATGGAGATGTGTGCAGATACCGGTGTAATATTCGTCCGTTTTCGTTGGAACGTCTGGAGTGCCATTCCCCATGTTTTGCATTGAAGTCCCCTGCCAATATGATTTTGGGGCCCAAAGTCGAGATGGCGTCGAAATCATTGGGATCTAAGTCATGTGCTGGAGAACGGTAGCCCGTGACCAAGATGAGAGGAATCCCGGGGAGGAAGACTTCTATAGCAAGAGCTTCTAGTGTGTGTAACGGGGGTAAAAGGAGTTGTCTAGCCTTGAAACTTCGTTTCAGGGCAATCAGTAATCCTCCTTTCCGTCCTTGAACTCGATCGAGACGAAATAATTGGTAGTTGGGCAGTCTCCAGTGTGTAACCTGGACAGTGAAGTGAGTTTCCTGTATGAGTATGATATCGACCTGATGTTCTGCTAGAAAACGAATTAGGAGACGCTTCTGGTCGGTAAGACCATCTGCATTCCAGGTGACAACAGTTATGGTGTGATGAATGAGTGGTTGGTTAGAAGCAGCCATCAGCAATCATGTCAGCGAATGTCTCTATGACGACAGCAGCCTTAGACGCAGGATCCGTGGCTTCCCGAAGTCTAGTAAATCCCTTCTTGAGATGAGAGATAATGCGGCCAAAGTTGAAGGTTTTGATGTAAGTGAGGAGTGAGTGGAGATTAAAGTCATTAACGGATGGTGTAGACGCACTTTCTGGTGTGCTGGACGTAGAGGGAGCATCCTGATTTGGTGGTGGAGGACGGTCGCTGCGAGGTGCCTTATCGTCCAGTGAAGTTGATGCAGTAGGACCGGAGCTGCGGCTAGAAGGAGTTGATTTCTTGAGAGCATCTGAGTAGGAGCGAAAGACGGGACAACCGCGATAATTGGCTGGATGGTCCCCTCCGCAGTTTGCACAGGTTGCTGGCGTGGATGCATCTGGTTTGGCACAGGCTTTTGTAAAATGACTTTGCCCACACTTGACACATTTAGGTTGAGTTTTGCAAGTGTCCTGTGAATGACCAAGGCGTTGGCACCGGTAACACTGCAGAACACTCGGCGGTCGATACGGCTCAAATGTAACTTTATAATGAAGCAAAGCTGATACGTTATAGATCTCTTGTATATTTGGAGTTTTCTCGAGGGAGATGAGAAAAAGGGGCATGAGAACCCTATCTCCACCAGTGGGGCCCCGACGAGACATTTGATGAATCGTGAGTGGCTTAAAGCCTAAGGTGAATAGTTCAGACTGAAGGTCGACGACGTCCGTATCAATGGGCAATTTGCGAACGACAACCTTTAGGGGTCGGTCACTTTTGGCAATGCCAGTAGCGTATTCAGTTTTCGTCTGTTCGCAGTAGTTTTTTATAGTTGTGAAGTCGTCCCTAGAAGATACCTGAATCACGATGCGTTCTTTGTTATGCCGAACCTGAGGCGATTCTCTGAGGGTCTTGGAAAGGCTTTTGGTGAAGTTGTAAGTGTTTTTGATGCCGTAAATGTAAATAGGTGGTGGTTTAATCTCTTTGGTGCTTTTGGGCCGTGGCTCTATCACAGGAGACTCGTCAGCTGTGAGAGTAGAGAGAGGCTCAAATCGGTTGCTCATCGGTAAAACAGGGAAGTCTGATGAATATTGTTGGCTCAGTGTGGACTCCAAGGACGAGCGACGTCGCTTGGGTGTAGTAACCAGGGTAAAGTCCATGGCATTGTCCTGCGGTGGAGCTAGGGATGGAACGTCAGTCGTTGACCGGTTTGTCGAGGATGATCGTGACTTGGCAGTAGCGCCGGAGGTGGTGGGCCGCCCCAGCGGGATAAGGAAGTCCTCAGGCCGGTATTGAGATCGGCTGACTATCTTCGTTGGGATTTTGGTCTTCTTTTTCGAGATGACTGGCTTGGACGTAGCCATCATAGGAGCTCGGATGATGAATGAAGCTGATGTCAAAAGTATAAGCTACCCTCCGAAGAGGAGAGTAACTTAATTAATCGTTTGGCCAAGAGGAATAGGTAGGTCGTCAACAGAAATAATCAATTTGATGTGTTAACCTCCGTGGAGGTATTAAATATAATTCGACGGTTGTTTCCTCAGCCTCAAAGAGGCAAGTAATCCAACCGTATATACAAAGATCGCGACTAAAATAAACCAATGGGGATAAATACCTAAGTGACTTGGTTATTTTTCTCCGCCAGCTACGGATACCCTATTTTTTTACCTGGTTAGAGATTCCAGGTGGCCAGTTCCAGCAAAAGCTCAGCTCAGCTCAGCTCAGCTTGAAAGTGTGGTTTTGTGTTGAGTATCGGACAAAAGTCCCTGACTCGATGACAGCTATAGAAAAGAAAATGATTAGACCTGTGGGGGGTGAGTTAGAATATGAGATACGACGACGTCATGTGACCTTCAGCTGCAACTGTCGCAGTGAGGGGGAAAGTGTGGGTAAAGAGTTATGCTACAACCGTGGCGTCCTGTAAGTTCGTCGGTGTGTATGCGCTGTGCCAATGGCTGCTATAGCGGGGTTGACGTGGCGGGGGAGGTTGGCCCAAAAACGAGTATGGTGTTGATGTAATACGTCCCGGATAGGATATATGTTTAAGTCCTCTAAAAGTTGACGATTGCGCGTATATCGGTCATGGCCTGTTATGATACGAGCTGCCCTGGTTTGCACACTCTCGACCGTGCGCAAGTGACTGAGTGCCGCATGTTGCCATGCTGGACATGCGTAGGTGATTGTGGACAAAATTACCATTTTAAAGACGTGGAGTCTTGTTTCATGACTTAAGGCACTGCAACGCAGAATAGTATAGAGGGCAGACAATTTTCGAAGGGCTCGGTGTTTAATGTCCCTGATATGAAGACCAAAAGTAAGGCCTCGATCTAATATAACTCCCAAGTATTTAGCATGCAGACGGTGCGGAACTTCAATGATGTCATAGTATAAACGATGGATGGCTCTGCTGCGTCTTTTGCTATAGCAGACTGCAACGCTCTTATCCGCGTTGATTTTTAGGCGCCAGATGCTAGCCCAACGTTGAAAGACATTGAGTTGGCGCTGCATGTAGTGGTAGGAAAGACGAAGATTGCTGCTGTTCGTAAAGAAAGCAGTGTCATCGGCGTATGTTGCAGGAAAACAGTGTGGCACAATGGGTAAGTCTGCGGTGTATAAGGTGTAAAGCAGAGGCGAAAGAACCGCGCCTTGAGGCACACCAGCTTGAATTGCTTTGGGAGCAGACTTGGTCTGTCCCACAGAGACATGGAAAAAGCGATGAAAGAGGTATGAAGTGAGGAGTTTGAGATAAGGTAAAGAGAAACCTTGTAAGCGAAGTTTATAAATGAGGCCTGGTAACCACACTTTATCAAACGCCTTCGAGATATCAAGGTATACACCCACAACATATTGTCGTCGATTAAAAGAGGTAGTCAGGTGGTCGACTACCCTCACTAATTGGCTTGTTGTGCTGTGGTTAGCACGAAAACCAAATTGATGGTGGGGGAGTATATCTAGAGTGGTGACGTGCTCGTGAAGTCGGGCGAGAAGCACTCGTTCGAAGAGTTTGCTCACATGAGATAATAGGCTAATTGGTCTATAGTTTTCTGGGAGAGTCGGATTTTTACCTGGTTTAGGGAGAAGAATGACTTTCGCTTCTTTCCAAGCACGGGGAAAATAGCAAACCTGAAGGATGCCTGTAAATAAAGCGGCAAGATAGAGGAGTAGCTTCCGTGTCCCATGTTTTAGTAGTTCTGGGCGGATCTGATCAACTCCAGGCGCTTTTTTGTTGGGCAAGTGACAAATTTGACGCTCAACTTCCCTTGGTGTTACGACCTCAGGCAGGGGAAGTATTGGTTGAAAATGGAGCATGCGCATAGTGGCCCGAACGTCCTGCTGAATGTGGGGAACGACAGGAGTCGCATTAGGTGTAAGCTGGCGCTCTAGAGATGCAGCAAATAGGTCTGCTTGCCCTTGGTCGTCATGTATGACCCCATGCGGACCTTGCAGTATTTGAGTTTGACGAGAAGTCTCTCGGCGCTGGAAAAGGCGGGAATACTGCCAGATTTTAGTGTCATTAAGTGTGACCCCACGAAAAAGTGTCTCCCAGTACTGCTCGGTTTGTCGTCTAGTGATGGTCTTGATTTTGCGGCTTAAGGTGTTCCATAGTGTTTTGTAGATTGGATGTCTGGTGCGCTGCCAAGTACTTCGAGCCCAGCATTTGAGATGGATATAAAGACGAAGTAATGGAGAGTCACATTGTGGATCGGACTGCGAGTCAGGAATTATTGATGTGCTGAGGGAGTCAGCCGTACGTAGAGCAAGTGTGAGATGGGCGACCGCCTGATTAATTTCCGCAGGAGAATTTGGACGAGCGGCTATGTCGAGCAAAGAGTTTAATTCCTGCTTATAGACATCCCAGTTCGTAGTTCGGGAGATATGAGCGGGTGCAGGACGGGAGATATGACGATGCGAAATTTTGAAAAGGACCGGATCATGATCTGAGTCCAGTGCTGAGATCACGTAAGGACGTGTAGCTAAGATGGTATCTTTGCTTAGAACTATGTCCAACACATCCGGTTCTCCGCCTGCTTTAGGATGGTGAGTTGGATCAGGTGGCCCATAGGCAATGAATGGAGATGTGTGCAGATACCGGTGTAATATTCGTCCGTTTTCGTTGGAACGTCTGGAGTGCCATTCCCCATGTTTTGCATTGAAGTCCCCTGCCAATATGATTTTGGGGCCCAAAGTCGAGATGGCGTCGAAATCATTGGGATCTAAGTCACGTGCTGGAGAACGTTAGCCCGTGACCAAGATGAGAGGAATCCCGGGGAGGAAGACTTCTATAGCAAGAGCTTCTAGTGTGTGTAACGGGGGTAAAAGGAGTTGTCTAGCCTTGAAACTTCGTTTCAGGGCAATCAGTAATCCTCCTTTCCGTCCTTGAACTCGATCGAGACGAAATAATTGGTAGTTGGGCAGTCTCCAGTGTGTAACCTGGGCAGTGAAGTGAGTTTCCTGTATGAGTATGATATCGACCTGATGTTCTGCTAGAAAACGAATTAGGAGACGCTTCTGGTCGGTAAGACCATCTGCATTCCAGGTGACAACAGTTATGGTGTGATGAATGAGTGGTTGGTTAGAAGCAGCCATCAGCAATCATGTCAGCGAATGTCTCTATGACGACAGCAGCCTTAGACGCAGGATCCGTGGCTTCCCGAAGTCTAGTAAATCCCTTCTTGAGATGAGAGATAATACGGCCAAAGTTGAAGGTTTTGATGTAAGTGAGGAGTGAGTGGAGATTAAAGTCATTAACGGATAGTGTAGACACACTTTCTGGTGTGCTGGACGTAGAGGGAGCATCCTGATTTGGTGGTGGAGGACGGTCGCTGCGAGGTGCCTTATCGTCCAGTGAAGTTGATGCAGTAGGACCGGAGCTGCGGCTAGAAGGAGTTGATTTCTTGAGAGCATCTGAGTAGGAGCGAAAGACGGGACAACCGCGATAATTGGCTGGATGGTCCCCTCCGCAGTTTGCACAGGTTGCTGGCGTGGATGCATCTGGTTTGGCACAGGCTTTTGTAAAATGACTTTGCCCACACTTGACACATTTAGGTTGAGCTTTGCAAGTGTCCTGTGAATGACCAAGGCGTTGGCACCGGTAACACTGCAGAACACTCGGCGGTCGATACGGCTCAAATGTAACTTTATAATGAAGCAAAGCTGATACGTTATAGATCTCTTGTATATTTGGAGTTTTCTCGAGGGAGATGAGAAAAAGGGGCATGAGAACCCTATCTCCACCAGTGGGGCCCCGACGAGACATTTGATGAATCGTGAGTGGCTTAAAGCCTAAGGTGAATAGTTCAGACTGAAGGTCGACGACGTCCGTATCAATGGGCAATTTGCGAACGACAACCTTTAGGGGTCGGTCACTTTTGGCAATGCCAGTAGCGTATTCAGTTTTCGTCTGTTCGCAGTAGTTTTTTATAGTTGTGAAGTCGTCCCTAGAAGATACCTGAATCACGATGCGTTCTTTGTTATGCCGAACCTGAGGCGATTCTCTGAGGGTCTTGGAAAGGCTTTTGGTGAAGTTGTAAGTGTTTTTGATGCCGTAAATGTAAATAGGAGGTGGTTTAACCTCTTTGGTGCTTTTGGGCCGTGGCTCTATCACAGGAGACTCGTCAGCTGTGAGAGTAGAGAGAGGCTCAAATCGGTTCCTCATCGGTAAACAGGGAAGTCTGATGAATATTGTTGGCTCAGTGTGGACGAGCGACGTCGCTTGGGTGTAGTAACCAGGGTAAAGTCCATGGCATTGTCGTCCTGCGGTGGAGCAAGGGATGGAACGTCAGTCGTTGACCGGTTTGTCGAGGATGATCGTGACTTGGCAGTAGCGCCGGAGGTGGTGGGCCGCCCCAGCGGGACAAGGAAGTCCTCAGGCCGGTATTGAGATCGGCTGACTATCTTCGTTGGGATTTTGGTCTTCCTTTTCGAGATGACTGGCTTGGACGTTGCCATCATAGGAGCTCGGATGATGAATGAAGTTGAGCTGTCAAAAGTATAAGCTACCCTCCGAAGAGGAGAGTAACTTAATAAATCGTTTAGCCAATAGGAATAGCTAGGTCGTCAACAGAAATAATCAATTTGATGTGTTAACCTCCGTGGAGGTATTAAATTTAATTCGACGGTTGTTTCCTCAGCCTCAAAGAGGCAAGTAATCCAACCGTATATACGAAGATCGCGAATAAAATCAACAAATGGGGATGGACACACTAAATGACTTGATTATTTTTCTCCGCCAGCTACGGATACCCTATTTTTTTACCTGGTTAGAGATTCCAGGTGGCCAGTTCCAGCAAAAGCGCCTGAGCTCCAACCTATACCCTTTGATTTAAAAGCTTTGATTTGCGGTATTTGTAATTTCACGTTTTACAGAAACAAATATTTTAAATTATATGTATTTTAAATAAATTATTTAAGTAGACCTTTTGCATAAAATTTTATTTAAAAAAATATTGTTCAAATCCTTTGTATTTTAATAAGCCTTTTCCAAAATAAATGCAAATGAATAGTGCTGCCATCTTTGTAGTTCTTTTAAACTATACGTTTGTGGGCGTTTATATGTTTGTAGCCATCCTTTCGACGAGATCTCGGAAACTACAGGCTCTAGAAAGATGACGTTTTCACTGATCCATTGCAAAGTTTGTGTAGACTGTCCAGTTCTAATTGAATATTTAAAAAAAAAAAAACATGGCCATTACTTCTTTATTACATTTTTACGGGTACACTGGAAGCAGTGTTGAATTCAGACATTTTCGCCCGGGGGGAAATGTGAACTCCTCGGGGGGAGGGGGAAGGGTTGTTTTTCTGTATTTTTGCAAGAAAGCAGCATATTTAACAATTCCATTCCCATGCACGTCTTACCTAATATTGAGACTAATTGCTATATTCAATGTGAGATTATCATTAAAAAAACAATCGTTTAATTTTATCTAAAACATTAAATAAAGACTGACAAAAATATTTTTAGACTAAGCTTTAGCTGCTATTTACAGTAGCTACTTTTGTTATTATTTCCTATATTCAGTAGTTACTGTTTGTTACTAATGTAGAAGTTTTTAAAAAGATTTAAATTAACTCAAATATTTTTTTGAGTTAATTTAAATGTTTTTAAAAACTTCTGATTCTAAATCAAAAAATTCTTTCTCACACTTTTGATTCTAAATCAAGCATATTAGCCTTGGTTTCTTCACTGCATACACATCAATAGTTTAGTTTACGAAATCTTCAGTAGGATTAGTGCCGTGTCGTGGAAAATGAGCGCTTGGGGCGAGCGAGCGTGTAGGACGGAACCCACGTACATATGAGTGAGGACGACAGACCACCTGCGAAAGGTGAGAAAATTTTAAAAAGTAAACCCTGCTTTTCCTTGATTTTGAGCACTATTTATTATTTTTTCCTTTCATTTTATATATGTGCACATGCCCACATGTGTTTCATTTCTCTTTTTTTTCTTTTTCCCTCCCGAATTTTGCGCCCCTTACTTCGGCCTCCGGGCCCTTGCCCCTCCCTCATGGAAGGACACTGAGCAGGATCTACATCACCTTCAATAGCAATCTTTCACTTATATACTACTAGTATATTGATAAATTCTATATAAATCTCTGACCCAGGAGGGATAACTGTACCTCCCTGATCCGTCTAAATAACGCTCTCTGAATCTCACCCTTTAACTGACTTATTTTTAATTAAAGAAAGGTGTATTTACTTTAATAATCGTAAAACACATTTACATCTGTTACTTCCGATGCGAGAAATGGGATTTAGGCGCTCTATTTCAAATAATGCAAGAACTGTACATTTTCAAGAACTGAAGTTTGCTGACATCAGAGATCATATGGAAAGATCGAAAGATCTTCCCTATCTTTCCTTTCCTATCTCAATCTGTGCTAGTGCTACCTACTAATATATAATATAGGTCAAGAGTATAGTACCTACTAAAATACAAACCTTTCTTCAACAGTTGACAATTTCATGTTCTGCCAAACTCGGTCATAGCGTTAAGAAATACAGGTTTTATTGACTATCTTAAATGTTACATGTTTAATATTTATATAGACTGGGTCTGCGTCATTTATATGTATATTGAGAGATATGATTTCGTCTGCACGTGCACGAAAAGAAAAGCAAATAATTGGGTGAAGTAATTTCTACATTTTTGACTGAAATTCTGGGAGTTTCCCTGGGGGCAGAATTTTCTTCTGGGGGAGTTCCCCCCGGGCTACCCCCTGAATTCATCCCTGACTGGAAGTGTTGATTAAAAAAAAGCTTAAGCATCATATCCTACACATTATACATTCCAACACCGCATAATTGTATACAGAGGTGGCATACCTCTCAGGCGGTTTGTTTCATGGCCAAAAGATAATGAAAAACGAAGGATAACCATTTCTCCACTCTAACAGTAAGTTGAGTCTTTATTGTTTGGAGTGTTTTGCCCAATCAACACCATATTTCACTGAGATTATAATTAATTGTGTGTGTAATGTATTTGCTTATTACTTACTGCATGCAAGAAGAAAGAAAATACTGATCATACATGAATTAAAAATTCCAACCGGAAGTAGGCTTAAATTTCGCAAACGGTGCGCATGCGAGATATTGAAAAAGTATTCGACAAAATCTCCCCTTTATGGTATCTCTTGTATTTTTTTTTTTTTTTTTTTTTTTTTTTTTTGTTTTATGACGACGTCTTTCACTTGTGTCTGTAAAGGGATATGTACAGATGTGAGGAATAACAAGGAGATTAATGCTCATATGTAAATAATGCGCTGTGTAGAGAGCGCAGGTTCAGCTAGTACTATTTAAAACAATTCTGATTGGGAAACAATTTTAGTAAAACAGTCGACTGGGCGTTACGGCTGTAATTTTAATTGTATAATATACCTGTATGAATTTTTAATAAAATCGAATACAATATTTTGCGATAATCAGCACTCAAATCGATGAAATGCTGAAATTTGGTTATTTCTGGGTTATACTGTACTGCAGAACAAGTATTATTTCACTAAAGGAATTGGCAACTTTTAATTATGAAATATGGCGCATGTGCCGATGTTCTGAAAGGCGAATTGAAGATTGTTGTTTATATAGGGAGCATAAATAATTGAGTAATATGTAGCTTAACAATATGTGTTGTGCTTTTTAAATTGCAAGTTAAGATACAATTTTAGCATTCATATGAAGACTTAAAACAATGTTGAGGCGAAACGGTTCTAATTTGTTAGTGAACGCAAAGTATTTAGGAGACGATTATTTAAATTTGTGTCGACTGTGTTTGATGAAAACGAGTTTGAAGCTCGATATTTTTACAGAAGAGGGATTAGAACGTAAACTTCTCAATAAAATCCTCAACTGTTTATCATTTACTGTAAGTATGAGGGACTGAAAGCGTTTACAACTCCTAGAAAACCGAGTATTATCGGTTCGGTTAATGTTTGTTTACCTTCGAAATTCAATAACAATGAATTCCCTGAACAAAATTTTACATAACCAACATGTAAATTCGCGTAACTTACAGAAGTACAACCCTTTGGTTCGCGTTTTTCCGATTACAAGTGAATAACGTAACTAATAAGGGGATCTACTCGTATAAAGTATCCGTAAATTGAAAACTGCAGTTTTATGAGATGTTAAATATATTATGGTGCTTTTGATGCGTTAAAAAGTGTCCTGATACAGTCTGCATCATTACTACTGTATCGCCGGGCCATACGAAAATCTAAAAAAGAAAGCAATATTTAGTTTCTGCCCCAAAATACTAGTTTGTGACCCTGGCTCACTTGGTAGTGGTTATTGTTCACAGTATAGTTTGGACATTATGTCATAAAAACTAGTGCATAAAGCACGAACGAACCTGTACTATACGGATCCATAGTATAAGTAGCAGTAGGAGTACGTGTAGTACTAGGAATGGGTTAGAAGCCCAGCAGAGGTTTGATGGGTTCTATCCTCGACATAAAATGGATAATTTAAAGATTTCCCCAAAAATTTCCGTACATTTTACAATCTGTGGATCCGTATAGTAAAACTGGACCCCAAGTTGTGCTAGGTGACCACTAAAAGACACGAATGCTAACTAGCCGAGTTAGGGCTTGAGAGCAGCAGGGGTGCCCATGCCAGAGCGAAGGGATGGATCCGTAGGGAACAGGCACGTCAGGGGCGTTGGGTATAAACGAGGATAGTGGAAAAATATTTTATATGTCAGAAAATGCATGGCTTATGTGTTGCACAGCTATCCAAAAAATTACCAAAATGCTTTAAATTATTTGAGATTCGATTGGGTTTGGTTAGATGTTCCTCTTCTTTTCTGTAGTTTCAGTTCGTTTCCATACGTACGATAAATGGTTCCCCTGTTTAGTAGACAATGCCTTTCACACAATTTCAACAACTGACATTCCTTATGATTGCATAATTCTATAAAACTCAAACACGATATGACACAATCCTGTCATTTAGGGCCTACGCACCATTTCCACACTGCCTTTCCCATAAATCATGGCAAGTGTATCTCTCCGCCAAATAGTCACTTCCGCCTCCATATAGCCTATAATGCCGCTTACAACGTCAAAAGCAACTAACAACAAGTATTTTCTTAACGTCAACCATTCCCGTCACCTTATTTTCACTCACTCTTCGACACAAACCAAATTAATTCTCCAATTCATCTGGTAAATTTTATAAAATTGCTCCAGCGATATAGCAGTTAACCCTAGTCTATGGTTTTATTTTTATGGCACTTGCCCAAATAATAGCATACATACTAAAATGTGCGTGCAAACTGATGTGCTGCGAAACAATTATTGATACGAAAAACACATACCAACAAAGAAAGAGAGAGAGAGAAAAAAGAAACTACATGATTTACAGTATCAAGTGTCATTGCTTGTTTTTAGCATTTGATATATATTCAAGGATTTCTACATACACTGCAAGTAATAATTAAGTTTATTTTTAATAATATCATACAAACTGTAATGTATAATAAGATGTAGCATGTAAGGCTTAAGTATTAACGTAGTGTGTGTAATTTTCATTATTATTGTCTTTTTACTTTTATGTTTATATATAAATGACGTGTCCACTTCATATGCATTGCAATACAGTGCTAAATATATGAAAAAACACGAAATAAATACAATACAATATAATATGCTACGTGGTACGAAGGAATTGTATGTATTCTGATTCGAGGGTAGGGTGAAGCTCGTGGCGTCGGTAGATATGCTCAAAAACTTATTTGTGAAAGAAACAAGACGAATAGCCGTACTTATAATAAGAATTTTATGTAATACCATTGCAGGCGTACCGTGGAGGATTATCACTTAACTTTCTTCGAACAATATTAAAGAATTCAAGGGTTCCAATAGATGCACAGGTAGTTTTGACACTATGTATTGTGTAACACTTGTGTAATGATGGGATTTGGTGTGCTGCTTCTGCGCACTTGCATCACTGCTTTCGTCTTTTATTGTGTATTTTGTACGTGTTGCGAAAGATATAGAATGAATTTCCCCTAATTTCGTAATAAGACTTTTCGCGCAGGCAAATTAATGTGAGTAGTTATGGATGTGACTTGGTATGATACTAATAATGGATTCATATTCGTAACTTTCATCTTTTAAGGATATGTTTCGTACGTTGTGCAAAAACAAGATTTCAAAAATTCATGAGTTTTCTCTTTATTCTGTTTTCAAAAAATCAATTTCTGACTTGTGTACAATTCGCCGTGGCTATCCCTACGTCGAGACAGCAGTGTCTTTTATGATGCACCGATCTGATGTCGCGTAACTACAAAATTATAAATAAATATGTCAGATCTCCGTCGGCCAGCTTGGTTTACCAATGGAGACCCAAAAGGCCCATCCTGAGCTGCCAGAGGCATAATGGCTTAACATCGAAACATGAGGTCACAATGCACAATGTCTGATATTGATGTTGTGACCGTGATGTACTAAAGATTGATTGATTTTTAGAGAGTTTCGTTTACCCAAACTCCTTTATATATATTTACGCTGTCAGTTTGTCCGAGAGACAAATATTTCAAGAGCTACTCGATCAATCACCACCAAATTTGGTCAAAATGTATGAACCGCTACTCAAACCGGAAATGGTAGAATTAATCATTTCCGATACCGGGAATAATGGAAATTCATTACAACTTTCGGTTTCAATATTGATTTGCATAGAGCAAAGATGTTAATAGATAATGAGAAGCGGTTTTCTGGAATCGATTTACTGTTGTAAAAAGAGATATCTTCTTTGTAAACCCTTATTCAAGCCGAAAGAGGTTGAAACCAACCACATTCCGTTCTAACCTCGATCGCCTTAAAATAGAAACCGTAGAAGATAGCGAAAAGCGATTTTAAATCCCAAAATATATTCCATTTCTGCTCTAATCTGTCTACTGAAACTGGCAGTTGCAAAAATCGCCCAATTCCAGTTTTAATGTTGATCGTTATAAAATGAAAACGGTAACCGGAAGCAAGAAGCGATTTTTCGCAATCGATTAAGCGTCCTAAGAATATAATCCACTTTGAAACTCTGATTTATCTATTAAAACCAGAAATGGTAGAAGATCAACCACTTCCGATTTTAACGTTGATCGCTGTGCAGTAGAAACCGAGCAGTACTCCCTAACTATTTCAACTCCCAAACTATAATATTAAGTCTCTAATCTCCGAGAAAACACATGCAATCAACTACAAAAATATGAGTATATTTGATAAACATTCAGGAAAATATGTTACATAGTATTGGGGAGAAGGCGCTCCCTCATTATTGGCCCATTTAAACTGCAAGCAGTTGAGACGATTGGAAATTCCCAGAAAAAAAAATAGACCATACTCGACAAAATTGTATTTTTTACGAAAGTTATAGCATTTTTATTTAAATCTTGAGGGGAGCGGGTGCTGAGTCAGTTCTGACATTTGATTGACTTCAACTGTAAGAGTGGGATAATATCAAAACCTCTGCAATACGTGAATCATCGAATAATATATATTCTGCCTGTTAGCAGACCTTGGACTTAATAGGAGATTCTTACACTTTTAGGTTAGGGTCTGGAGATGTTTCTCTCATGTTTCTCGATCTTCAACTATCATTTTTGACTCTCACTATTTTCTTATATTTTTCAAATCATCAACAAGTTGTGTTTTTCTTCTCCCTACTCTTCACATTCCTTCTGTCTTACTTTGTGTGGCGACATGAAGAAGGCAATTTCTTCGTAAGATGTGTCCAGTCCAGTTGGCCTTTCTACGAAGGATACTGGATAAGAACGTGCTCTTTTCTCCTATTCGTTTTAAAATATCTCCATTTTTTTTTTTTTTTTTTTTTTTTTTAAAGAACGTGCTGGTGATGGGAGGGCTTTCTACTCTCGTTCTCGATTGACTTTAAATCCAATAGTGGGATTGATTGTGAAGTATCGTAAGTATACTTGTACAGTATTCCTTGTACAGTAACTGTAATGTGTTTACGAAAGATACATTGGATCATATTTTTTAACCTCAGGTTGGGGGAGTAATACATACCACATTTCCTGTACAGTAGAATTTTTTTTTTTTCGAACCCTAACATTTGAAGATTTTATGATGATTATTATTAACTTTCGATACTTTTTGTACCTTGTTTGTTGGGAGTGGACAATGGCGACGCGAGATATTCTGTTACGAAGAAATTCGTGACAAGTTAGAAACAATGGACACGAAATACGATAGGAATTAAGAACAGATTGATTTGCCTTCTCCAGAGTCATCAGACTTCCATACTGATGAAACATTATGACTATCGAGGAGTCTATAACTTTCACCTTTATCTTTCCTCTCCTCCTCCAAGTCCAATTCACTTTCATCCTACGTTGCGTGCAATACCTCCACTGGTTGTGGAGCTGCTCCAAAACTGCAACCATTTTTGCGGACAGACGGAACGGCATCACCCAAACTTTACAACTTTGGATTTCTTTAATTTGATTTTTTTCAGAGGAAATATTCCGGCATCCGACATTTTTATGTGCATTTTATGCTCATTGCCAAGTTTTAGGGTGACAAAGAAGGGCCGCAACTCAAAATTTTCATTAAAGAAATTGTTAAAATTCTGTTTCCTTTCCCTAACCATCCTTGATATTATGGGTTGTGCGTAAATCATATGGAACTTTTGTAAAATCTCCATAAAATTCATTTCGTGGGTTTACACCTATTAAAGGCTGATCAACGCTCATTTGAAAATAACACTTTTTTTTTTTTTTTTTTTTTTTTTTCAAATCGACGACGTACTTGGATTCTTAAGTAACATTATGTTTACTTATATATTCCTTCTTTCCTTATATATTCATCCTTGAGGATTGTTATGAAATATTTAGAAATTCTGTCAAGCTAAATGATGTCAAGTTAACAACAAAGAGTTTCGAACTTAAGTGGAATTGCCTCTGAACAATTGATAAAATACCTTTTATTTAATTATAGATACTCATCTTATATCATCCATTAGCAGATATATAGATTTTTTGTTAAAATTAAGAGTGAAAAATGTTTCAGGGTACGTAAATGAAAAATGAAGCACGGAAATTCCATCTAGATTCTAAAAATGCTAATTCAAAAGCCAAGGATAAGACGTTCTACTCCTCTGGGCAGGAGGCTAAAGAAATTGCCATTAAATCTGGAATAAAATTTTTCAGTAAGTTCTAGCCTCAGTTTCAAAAGATCACTTTCGGGATACAAGAAGTACTACAACGATTCTCTCACAAGTCACATGCTCTTGTCAGCATTTCTATGTATGATCAAGAGTCTGTCAAGTTAGGAACATGAAACTTCCTGTATGAACTCCTCATTAAAAATAACTGGACTTGTGTCCCAACATTTTAAAAAAATCCGCTTTTAAGAGGGAAGGGAAAGTTTCTATAGGTTTTTCCACCATAATCAAATCGACGTTGTCTGTCTTATCATCAGGGAAAACGGTTGAACTATTTCAAATAGCGTTGTGAAAAACCCAGCTCAGTGGGTTTTATTGGGCAAAATTGGGTTGAGTTGAGTTGATTTTAGTTTAGCGTCCCGTTCAGCAGCGAGGCTATATGAGACGTGGACCTACTGATTAACGTGGAATCCGAACCACATGAGCTCCCGCCGGGAAACGAACCCGGGTTTCCCACACCAAAGGCGCGTACGCTAACCGCTTAGCCACGAGGGAGCTCTGGGCAAAGTTGGGTTTTATTAAATTTTGTACGTATATTTAAAGCCATATTAAGCGTTCATGTTATAATGTACACATGAAACAATGGAATTTCCTTGTGGGGCTGTGGTGGCTCATCTCTGGCCCGGTTTCCTGGTTTGGTCCTAGCTCCCGCCAAGTAGGCATTGTGATGGACAAACACCATGTGCAAGAGTTTTCTCGGGGTTCTACCGTTTTTCCCCACTTTCATCATGTCACCATTATCACCCATCTCATCATTACAGTCTCCATTAGCTTCGGTGCATAATCGTAAGACATTGGACTAAACTTAATAAATATTAATTAAAAGTGTCGCACAAAGCAACCCATGAAGCCCCATCCGCGTTTCGTGAAACACACTTTGCACCATTGACACTCGCTTCTATTTCGATTTCTGGAAAGAAGGTAGTAGACAGTTTTTCAGAGTAACAAAGAGGTTGGTAATTCAATTATAGAATAGGAATAAAATCCCCTGTTACACTCAGGATTCAAATCCCTGAGCCAGCCGCTTTTAGTTTCCCTCAAAACACGCCAGGTAAATACTGAGATAGTACTTCAAGTTTAGGAGACAGTGATAGAAACCACCATTCTTAGATGTACTTTTAAGTTTTTTGTAAAGAACTGAAATGTTGGAAATAGATTTTTTTTTTTCCTCATTTCCAGTTGCCAATTTACCTTCTTACTGTAGATTTTATGATTGAAGAGCCTTTATAACATATGATAATTGTACTGTACATCACATACTTCACCAAATACACAAGAAGAATTCGGAAGCTTCATTAACGGACTACCATTAGTGTTCAGAAGATAGAGATATATCTTCAGTAATATCCTTGATTCTAAATGCAGCGTTCTCAGTTTGTAACTAACTGACACATAGAGAAAAGCATTTTATTATTTGTTTATACTTATACCAGGTATGTAGTACAAAAGTAGAGGGAATGTAATCGCATTACGTTTTATTCCCGATTAGCTTAAATGCTCGTTTCTTCGCACAAAAAGAACTGGGTTCAAGGAAAATGTTTATGAGTGTCCTCTCCCCCTTAGGGTACGCATATCAGTGAAAGTGTAATAATAAAAAAAAAGTTCATAGGATATTCTATTTTGAACTCCCATAATCCTTGGGATACGCCAGTTAAGTAAAGTTACATGATAAAATTCCAGCTTGAGGTACGTACTAACTATATTCAAAAACCTATTTCAAACTGTTCAACCATTTCCCCGTGACATAATCACAAACAACAGGCAACATCCATTGAAATGCGAAGAAAGAAATTATAGACAATGGAAATTTAAAACGGAAATATTCGAAAACGGGAAATGAAGTATCCGTCTTATTTTTAATGAGGAGTTTGTATACCGAGTTTCATCTTCCTAATTTGAGAAGCTCATGAAATACTGTAAGTTTGGCTGAAATTTTCAATCCCTTCTACTTTCATTAGGATTTTTAATGAGGAGTTTGTATACCGAGTTTCATCTTCCTAATTTGAGAAGCTCATGAAATACTGTAAGTTTGGCTGAAATTTTCAATCCCTTCTACTTTCATTAGGATGTGCTTCATCAAAGTAACATAATAAAATAAAACAGATAAAGGTAGGTACTAACTATGTTCCAGAATTCATTTAAAATTGTTCAGCCGTGGTGCGATCACGAAAACAGGCAACATTGCTTTCCATGAACAAAGAATTACAGAAAATGTCCGTGTCCCCTTAAAATGAAAATTTTCAAAAATGCTAATTCATGCGGCCATTTATTAGACTTCCAAACTGTGCAATATACAATGGCTTTGTCCGTCTGTGTGTTGAGAGGTATCAGAGCAAAAACGTAAGAAGTACCGAGATGCGGCTTTTTGAAATCGATTGAGCGTCCTGAGGATAGGTTTTATCTCCATCGCTAACTCTCTATTTAAACCAGAAGTGGTTCAAATTAGTTATTTTCGGTTTCAATGTTTATCGCCATAGAACGAAAACTCTAGTACATGGCGAAAATCATTTTTTATAAACGACTCAACGTCCCAAGACAATGTATCATGGCTATCCATAACACACTACCGAAACCAGAAGTGGTTCAAATTTACTATTACTTCCGGTTTCAGCGTTTATCGACATAGAACGACGATTGTAACAGATAACGAGAAGTAATAGTAGAACAGTTTTTTTTTTTTTTTTTTTTTTTTTTTTTTTTTTTTTTTTTTTAACAGTTCAACACCCCAAAACAGCATATCATAACTATTCGCAACACTATAAAAACCAGAAGAGATTCAAATTCATTATTACTTCCGGTTTCAATACTGATTTTCGTTTGCTATGGATCCAACTGAAATCGTTTTTTTTTTTGTCGTGGTTAGTATCTTGTAGATATAACTGTATCATTTATATTTGTTTTCTTTCTCTCGAAGTTTTACGCCTCTTTCTCTCTCTTTTTCTCTCGCGTATCCATTCCAGCTCTGCCGCGGCAAACAACGATTTCTTCCGTACCTACGTTTTTGTCATAAACCGAATCTGGAGAGAACGGTAGACAAAACATAGATACCGTAAAAATGGAAAAGTGTGCAAATGATTAAATTAAGCACAGATATTAACAAATTAAAATTATCTTGCGGTGCAAATCACAAAACCTGATTAAACTGTATAGAAAATGTAATAATACTGAATGTAATTCATACAAATTAAAAGAACATCAAAGAGATTACAGATGAACAAGCAACTTTTACTGTATATGTTTACAGCCGTTTTAACTTTTTTTTTTTATTTTCCTTTATTTTATTTCATTTTTATTTTGTTTTCTTTTAATAAAGGTGGCTGTGTGGCACAATTGAGAAATTAAAATTTCACTTACTCACGAGGATCTTCGATCGGTTAATTGATTCGCTGCTGATGCCGCTTGGGTCCTGGCGTTGAATCCAAATTGGATGCAAAAGGTTCACAGAAGAGTTCTTGTACCGGGGTCTGGATAGTTTTAGGAGTGCGTCGTTAGGTTTTGCAACAAATAATTTAAATTACTCCACACTGAACTGTCGCTGCACCCTTACTCGATAATGTATATTTGACTCAGCAAACTTTTACTGCACTGTTATTTAAAAAAGTATGGTAACGCAGACGACACTGAAACGTATATGATTAGCGCACAATCACTGAAACTAAACCACAAAAGTTTACTTTCATATAATCAAATGACAACTGAACTTGCGATAGCTCAACCCATACAGGGGAGCATATACAAAAGAATGCGTATGTTCACTTTAAAACAAGGCACCCCACTCGCCTTGGTGGGTGCTTTTCCGAGCGACGACCGTAATGAATCTCGTGTCCAAGCGTTCGTGCAAGGCACTAAGAGTTATTTTTGTTGATTATTCTTTGTATATGGTCAGCCGGGAAAATCCCGATTTTCACTCCTAGCATCGGGACCAGAATTATCGTTCAATTAGCTCTTAGCTATAACAGTGCGTGGGTGGAAAAGCAAGGGTCCCGAAAATTAGATAGAAGGAAACATTCACCAAGCATGTTACCATGACGTAAACCGAGTCCTTGTTTTTTGACCATATATGGCCGTAAAATTGAAGTGAGGCTTACCAACACAAATGCACAAAATGCCAAACTGATGGAGAAGGTTTCGAGATTGTTTTTCTATATACGAAGCTTGGTTAATAAAGTTTAAAATTAACACTGTCTTTTTCAATCTCTTTTGAATTCGAGAAAAATGAGCTTGGGGTCGGTGATACAACGTCCCAAGAATAGGTCTGCCCTACTCCGTTAACCTTCTAATTGGAAGTAGTTAAAACTATCATTTTTTCGGTTTCATCGTTTTTGCCATAGATGCCACGGTGACATAGCAAGAAACATGTTTCTTTTTCTCAAACGATTTAGTGCCTCAAACGTATCATGATTATCCACACCCACTCTACCGAAGTCGGAAGTGGTTCAAATGTGGTTTCAATAGTGATTTCCGTAGCGCACAAACGGTAAATTCTGTCGACGTTCGGTTTTATGGAATCAATTCAACATCTCAGGAATAGGTTCCATCTGCTCCGTTAACCCTCTATTCAAACCGGAACTTGTTATAATCGGTTTCAGTGTTTTATCTCCGTAGGACGAAAACGGTAACAGGTAGAAAGAAGCTGGTCTTTTGTAAACGATTCAGCATCTTAAGACAACATATTATGAATGTTCACAACAATACCGAAACCAAAAGTGATTCAAAATTACTATTACTTCCGGTTTCAGTACTGATTTCCGTAGAGCAAAAACTGTAAATACTATCAAGAAGCAGCTTTCTGCAATTGAGTCAGTGTCCCAAGAATAGGATTTATCTCCTCTATTCAAACCGGAAGTGGTTGAAATAAAGTATTTTTGGTTTCAACCTTTATTGCCATAGAACAAAAACAGTAAGAGGTAGCTAGTAATGACTTTTTGATATAGGTTCAGCATTTGAAGAACGGGTTCTATCTTTGATCGTACTACTCTATTGCAATCAGTACTTATAGATGCACTGTTTCCAGTTTTGAGTATTTAATTCGCAGTTTGGAAGTTTTAGTTTCACACTCTGATACGGTACTCACCTGTGTTAATTAAGGAGTTTATATACCGAGTGTCATCTTCCTAACTTGGCGGTCTTGTGATATACTCTATTCTTGACATAAATTTTGAACCCTTTTCTCTAGGATGCGCCCTTGAATCAAAGTAATATGATAAAAACTCAGCTCAAAGTAGGTACTAACTATGTTTAAAAATTGATTACAAAGTGCTTAACCGTTTCCCCGTGATGCGATCAGAAACAACAGGTAACATCACTTTCAATGTAAAGAAAGGAATTATAGAAAATGCCTCCCTTCCCTCTTAAAACGTAAATTCTTAAAAGACGTTGCGATACTGGTTCACCTAGTTTTAAAGAGGAGTTTATATACCGGGATCGTGAAATACTCAGTTTTTCGCATAGGATTTAGTCATCCTTTCCCGTCCTCTTAGAATACGCATTTTAATCAAACATGACTAAAAACCTAATTTGAGGTTCGTGATAACTATAACGTACCCAAGAACGGTAACCAAGAAAGTTCTGTCGCCTTTTGTGGAGGTCTGTGTTCAATTGGCCTTCACACAGTAAGTTGAATGCGAATCGAGATATGGCGAATGTCAGTTGTTGGTGCGGGTATATCCAACATACTACCTGGTTGTGGCAGTTCAGTTACATCGTGAGCTTGCGTAAGGACAGAGTGAACACGGGACCTCCACAGAGCGTCATAAGCTGTAGGAGTTCAAACTGGGATGAAAGATATGCCAGGCCTTTGGTAGGGTGTTGTGAGTACGCGGACAGTGCAACGGTGGTTTAACAAGTTTAAGGACGGTGGCGAAACACTCGAAGATACACCACGTGCCAGAATACCAACACATGTACAAAATGAAGATCTTCAGACAGCAATTGAGGCGAACAGTGGCCAAAGATGTGAGGAACTGGGACTACAAATCAGTATGAATGGAGAAACCATTCGACAGCAGCTTCATCAACTTGGGAAGTACTACAAGTTGGGTCGATGGGTCCCACATGATTTGACTCCGGGCCAGAAGGGAACGCGAGCAGACACCTGTGTTGCTTTGCTGTCTCGTCTGAGGAAGGAGCCATTTCTGGATAGAATGTTGACATGTGATGGGAAGTAGGTCCTGTGCGAAACTCCACGGCGCCGTCATCATTGGTTAGCATCCCATGAACCGGTTCCAAATCAGCCGAAACCAGCACTGCACCAGAAGAAGGTTCTCTCGTATGTTTGAAGGATTGCTCGCGGCATCGTGCATTGGGAACTGCTACCAGCTGATTAGAGCATTAATACAAGTGTGTACTGTCAGCATTAGAGCAGTGTTCTAGAAAAACTCAAAACTCTGGAGCCAGCACTTCTGAATCGCAAAGGGGTTCTCCTGTTGTAGGACAATGCTAAGCCCCACGTTGATCCGGGACACTATTCTGCGCCTTGGATGGGAAACACTATTGCATCCGCCATACTCTCCTGACATTGCACCGTCCGATTGTCACCTGTTCCATTCCTTGGACAATCACCTTAAAGGACGCCAATTCAGATCCCTAGTAGAGGTGCAAAATGCATCGCTTCACGCTCCACCAAGTTCTGCCGCGATGGAATCCATGGCCTTCCAGAACGTTGGCAGAAGGTCGTCGATGGTAATGGGGACTATTTTTGATCTTCAAGGTAGTCTTAGGTGACATCGATGTTCGCAGGTGGTGGATGAAAAAGCGACAGAACTTTCCTTGTTGCCTTTATACATCCAAAAATTTATTCCAAACGGTTTAGCCCTTTTCCTGAAATGCGATCACAAGATCCATTTCATTTTTACATAAAACTATTACAACGAATTTAATTGAACGCAAACAAAATTCGTTATGCATGATTCCCAGACATTTTTTTTTTCAGTGGCGTTCTGTTCTGATGATGATCTCTTGATAAATACTTATTTTAAGCTTATTCTGAAAATAGGCAACACAGTTGTAGATAGTAATTATAATCATTAGGTTATTATTTCAATCCAAGTTTTGTAATATATTTTTGGACGTGAGTTTTATTGTGGACCCCCCTTCCTAAAAAAAAAAAAAAAAAAAAAAAAACAATGGGAAAAATTCCAACAACATTGATTTGAAATGAATTTTTGAAAATAGCATTTGGATGGAGCTAATTTCTAACGTGTCAGTTTCATTAAAATGCATATCCTAATGGGACTGAAAGAAGGGGTTCAAAATTTATTTTAAAAAATAGAGTAACTCGCGAGTCTAAATAAGTGACCACATACTCCAGTGTTTTAGAAAATTCAGCTTCTAACGGAAGGAAAAAGAAATTTTTATGTTATTCTCAATATGCGAAAATTACATCGACGTTGTCTGTTTCATCATCGTGGAAAATAGGTTAACCGTTTGAAATCAATTATTAAGCATAGTTAACATTTGACTCGAACCAGGTTTCTATCCTGTCAGTTTCACCAAAAATGCATATGCAAAGAGGGGAGGGGTTCAAAATTTATGGCGAAAATATGAATCTCACGAACCCTTCAAGTTATGCAAATAGAATTCTATGTATAAAATCCTTATTCAAAGTCTGTTGAGACGCATCCCAAGATTTTCGAAAATTCTCCCTCTAACAAACAAACATTTCTGTGATATTTTAATTTCCTATTTTGTATTCATAGACTTGCAAAAGTGAGGACATGGTTGAATCCTTTAAAATGAGTTTTTAAACAAAATTTGGGTTGAGCTGAGTATTTATCATGAGCTCTACGTTTGAAAATGCATACTCTAAGGAATGAGAGGGGGAAGGCTATGAGGAGGCTATATTTGTCGCAAACAGTAACGGCTATACCATTTGATTTTTTTTTTTTTTTTTTTTTTTTCAAGGTAGCGCTTGGATCGAGTTAGGTTTCTATCTTTTTATTTCGATTTAAACACGCATCTTAAAGTGGTGGAAAAGAAGGTTGAACATACCTTTCATATATTTCCCACAGTCTTCCTTAGCCTAAAGAGCAGGTCGTGTGGAACGTTAAATTGAAAGATTTCATTTCATTTTTTTTATTTTGTATATTTGCCATAAACCAATTCTGCCCGTACTGAAAACGGGTATTTCAACTAATTGTTAATACTGCAAATAGGAAGAAACCTATAAATATATTTGAAAAGAAAAAGCCGTTCGTAAATAGAAACGCTACTACTGAAAGATGACTTACGTATTATAGTATTAATTTTGTTATCTCAGAGCATATAACTTAAAATCAAATATTTATATTCATACTCAATTTATGCTGATATACAAGTTTACACCGTATAAGTTGACAGTTTTAAAGCAAAAGATACCAAAAATGATATTCAGTCTATGTGTGTATATATATATATACGCAAAATTTTTGCAATTTGCAAAATGGTAGCATATTCTGTAGTGTATATTTTACTTTGGATATTTTCTGATTAAGATGCTTAGAAAGAAATACGTACTAAGATTTTCTTTCTTTCGTCCAATTATTGTGTGAATTCTTAGAATTACCCTGACCGCCTACTCTTATATGATGGTAGAACAATAATATACTACTACTGTGTGAGAAACACCTTGTTAAAAACAGAACATAAATCTAGTAAACCTCCGATTTTGTTTTTGTTCGTATATAATAAAAAGAAACTAAAACTCTAGTAGTTAACTAGTCAAAGAAGGAATATTTAAATTCTTTTCCGTTGTGAAAAAAGATAAAGTGTAAGAGATTCAGTTGAAAAAAATAAATATTTTTTTTCAACTCTGTCCGTAACGTTATTTGTAAACTGATTTTTTTTTCTGAAATTAATGTAAATAAAATTAATCCATTCTAACTACAGGGACACGGTACTATAAATAGTTTTTTTTCTTTTATTCTTTCTTTCTTTCTTTCTTTTTTTTTTTTTTTTTTACATTTTCAAGTGTTTATCTGTAATGAAAAATGAAAATAAAATTATTCGTTTTAAAAATAAATAAGTAACACTAAATTAAACAATATGATGGCAAAAATAACACAAAAAGTACAGAAATAGTTTTTAAACATATTATTATGACAACGTTTATGAAAAACACGCAAAGGCACTACTGTACGCGTGAAATTTTGAAGGCATGTTATGCGTTTTTAAACGGAAATATTGTTCGTGAGCCGACGAAACAATCGTCCATAAAATTTGTTACCGATGAGAGGGATTCGTAAATCTATCACCTTGATTTAATAGGCAGTGTAGCGGTACATATATTGAAATGAAATAAAATTTCTAGTTTCACGTCCTACGATTACGTCCATTTGGCTAAAGGGAATGGATGATTATGAAAGAATTAGTAGAATGATCATGTGGAAGAAAACGGAAGAACTAGAAAATTCACAGACACGGGGCTGTGTCAAACACAAACCCATTTGGCCTGGGATCGAATCAGGAATCCTCGCACTAGAGGCGAGCGTTCTACCACTGAGCCACCATGTCTCCTTTCCTTCTAGAAGATACATTGACAATGGAACCAGAGAAGTCCTGAAACCGTATGTTGTGATTTTCATGTCCAGAATATAAGATAATAAGGTTTTCCAACATTAAATGTGCATCCAGCAGCTTGCATAAGTGAATAGAACGGTGTTTGCCATGCGTAGAACTCTGTTACTTAGTTACAACGACTATTTAATCCTGTCGTCTTCATATCTGCTTTCGTCCTTGGTTATCGTGTGTTGAAAGGATGCGTAGGTAGTGCCAGGTGTTAGTGTATGATGCTAGCTGTTTCAGATAATTTAAAAAAAAAGCAGAGCAGCAATTGTTACAAAGTCTGTAGCTATATTTCTGTAAATGGCTTTTGTATAAATAAAGAAGTAAGGTAGGATTAAATAAATATAAGTAATTAGAAAGTAAATTTACATAAAGGAGACGCGGCACGGAACATACAAATGCCATGACGTTATATTGACTCGCAAAGTTATAATAAACAAGACTACTATTTAGGAGAGAAATGTAAAGTAAAAAAGGAAAAAAAGAAGAGAAAGAAGAAATTGTGAGTGGACGTTAAACATCAAATAATCATTTACACAATAAAATATGCTATGTGAATTTATATATAAAAGGAGCTTTTGGATCACAATGTCACTGTTTTACTTGTACATCGTACAATCTGCTGCGGTGGCTCAATGGTAGAGCTCTTACCTCTGGCGCGTAGGTCTCTGGTTCGATTCCAGCTCCCGTCACGTAAGCTTTGTCGTGGACAGAAAATTTTGAGGTTTACGTCCCACAGTTATGCCGGCTAGGCTAAAGGAGACGGTGATGTTGAATAATGAATGGAATGGTGGAATGAAGAAAGTGGGAGGAAACGGGAGTACCCCGAGAAAACCCACACACACGGTGTTTGTCTATCACAAAGTTCACTTGGCGGGAGCAGGGTTTGAACCCAGGACCCCATGCACCAGAGGTGAACGCTCTACCACTGAGCCACCGCGGCCCTTGTCGTGGACAAATACCATGTACATGTGTTCTTTCAGGTTTCTCCCTTTTTCTCACTCTTTCGTCATTCCACCATTATCATTCATCTCAATCACTACTGTTTCCCTTTGTCTTGACGCATAATCTCGCGTGGCGCATAATCACGGGACATTAAACTTTTTTTTTTTTTTTTGGTCCAAGTGAACTATTTAAGCAGTTGGAAGGATAGAGAACACAGCAGCCCTATCTGACATAGTTCGTAAGTGTGAACAAAGGGTGAAACATAAGTGTACGTATCCAAATTTTGGAAGAACAACAACTTAGCATATTGCATAATCATACAACAGAAAGCAGATTGAATAACTAAAGAGCTACACTCACCTTAAGTCTTGGTTTAATGGACATTTTGAATGCAGTTTCAAAGGCTGTCTTCCTTTATCATTAGTGTGTTAGAAAATAATTTACACAGCTGTGTAAATTACATTCCGAATCATCTTCCCACTTACAGAAACTCAAGTACAGTTTTTGTATTTCTGTTGGTCTCTTTTGAAACTATATTCAAATTTCCATTAATCCCTTCCACTACGATTTATTTTCTGAATTCTGATAATTGAAGTATAAGTTATAAAAGTGTATTATAGATGATTTATCATTATATAACTTTCAAACCATCAATATAGTAACCGTACGTGATGTTACAATAGTTTAAATTTTATGACGAATGTTGCTTGTCATTGTGCAATTTGGCACCGGGAGGCCATGACGAGCTAGACTCGCCATTTCAGTGCAAGGAGTTAAACAGATTCTTAAAATGAGTGTTTCTTTAGTTAATTTATGATATTTTAGGGAGAAAGAATGGAATTCATCATTATGAAAATATAAATAACTGGAAGATCAATGTAAATGAATATTAGTTTCTATTTAATAACATATAACTTAATCAAAGCTGTGTTTCGTAGTGTCAGCCAGCACATTGGTCGGTGGGTCTGAAACATAAAAGAAATACTTTCTTACAGGAATACCTGCAGGATTTTCTCCAAGGGGGGGAAGAGGCTTTGGAGGTCGAACAAAAGATCGATTCCAAGGGAGACGGACAAAAGATTGACACACAAGCACAGTTGCAAATATACACACAGTAAATGGTGACTCTGTGGACACACAAAATTTCAGAAACTTAAAACCGTTTCGTTGGTTTCCAGAAAAGAACTATTAATTTAGTGAATATTTTCATTGAGATAATTAATAAGGTTCTTTTGTCTTTTTGTAGGTTTTGCAAGATGACAATTTACCAAATTACGTATGTTATTCATGCATAGATAAGTTAGATTTCTTTAACGACTTCAAAGAAATGTGTCTTTTGGCACAAAGTCTTCTTAAAGCTTATGGAGAAAGGGAAACAAGACGAACGCGCAATAAAGCGTACTCTCAGGTAAGTGTACTTACATAATCCATTAGCTATTTTCATAATCCATATTATGGTGCATTATAAACCAAGATTTTCAGTTGTCTGTGTTATTTCTTGCATGCCCTGTATATACACACGCAGAGAGAGAGAGAGAGAGATTGATTGATTGATTGATTGATTGACACGTAAATATTTGAGTTTGTTTCAATCGTTTTTGTAAATTTTACCTCAGTATATTTAGTTTTCAAAAGTATTTAATAATTTGTCTACTTGCTACAGTATGCGTACTGTTTTCATTTATGTATTTCTCAGCAGGGTTGTTTTGTTTAAAACAAATTATTAAAACTTGTTTTTAAACAATTGATTTTGTATTAAACAAATTTTATATACATTTTAAACATTTTATTTTAAACACGTGTATTTTTTAAGACTTGTTTTAAATATGTTTATTTTTATTTTATTTCATTTTTGTAAAAAAAAAAAAAAAAAATGCCAGAAAAACAAAATGATCAAAAAGTGTTTCTCATTCAAAGGACTTCTTCCTATGTGAATGTTTTGATTTTTCGTGGCTACAGCAGGTCAGTGTAGTGATCTACAATTTCTTTTGTCTTTTTTCCCCTTGTTTTTAACGTTTATTGTACTGTTTAAATGCTTATCAGTTAACTTGCAAGAAAGTGTCGTAGTCGAAGGTTGCACTTTTTATAGAACTGATAAAAAAATAAAAGAATTATCATGGAAACAAATTTTTGTGTTGTATTCAGAAAACAAATAGTTCTTGGCTAAATTGTGCTTCTGAAATATCGCAGGGATTCATTGATACAGTACATGTTGGTTCTCAGTCTTCGTACATACATACTTTAGAGCAGCGTTTCCGAACCGGTGTGCCGCGACACACTGGTGGGCCGTGAATGAGCCACTGGTGTGCCGCGAGGAAATCGAAACAAAATTATTAATTCTATAGCAATCAAATTGCAAGACATAGCGAAAATATATATGTATTTAACATTACTATGAACCTCTACTATGAATCTACAATTTTTTAAGTTTCATACCGTGTTACTTTCTGTACATTTGTAATGTTGAAAAAGTATTTGTTGTCACTGTTATGACCATTATTGCTTCTTTATTGTTGCAGACTATTTCGTAATTTGAAATTTTAAATTTACACTGAATCTTTTCAACAAAGCAAACATGCATACAAATTACCTATATTTGTGTTTTAAAAGTAAAAGAGATTTGTTTGTTCGTTCGTTATTAGTGATCTTTCTTAGTGAAAGATTGGATAAAGTTTTCGAAAAAGAAAACGTATTTTTAAAAACCTGAGTCCAACATTTCATTGCAATTGTTTTCTATTTTTAAATTAGATTAAAAAAATAAGCATAATGATTTACCATGAGGGAAAACCAGTGATCGAGCTTTCTTCTCTGTGAAAAGATCAGTAATCACAAAATATGTATCACGGTATTTTATATTTACAAATAATAATAATGATATTTATGAGTGTGCCGCGGTAATTCAAGTTACACCTGTAGTGTGCCGTAAGTTGAAAAAGGTTGGGAAACGCTGCTTTAGAGAAAGAAAGAATCCGAAATGAAAGAAAGAAAAACTCATGACAAGGTACAATCTAAAGTTTTATATGATTGCCGCTAGAGAGGGGCGTCCGTTTAGAGATCATTCGCCCCCTAGCCTCAATTTCAGATGTTGGGAGCAGTAATGCAGATTTAGAAACCCTTTGCTCCGCAAAGTCCACAGAAAAAAATTGCAGTCCTTATACCGCATAAATACGGACCTCGATCACCATTTATATTGATCGTAAGGAACTATAGGCCTAAATTGCTCTCTTGTTTATTTTTTGGCCTAGGATTTCAAAGGTAGATCTACTTTCGAGTTTCGGGCCTGCTTAAAATTCTGGAAATTGGGACTAAGCAACGTTCCAGTTTTGATCATCTATATTTCCTCCGTATTTATTCGGTGTAAGGACCTCAAACTTGTTCTGTTGGACTTTGCTTATCAAAAAGTTTCTAAAACTGCCTTATTGTCCCCAAAATCTGAGATTCAGGGTGGAGTGGGGCGGCTGCCCTCCTAGCCACACTCTTGACTGCGAAGATATTACGTTTTGAAGTAGAATCCATTTCCTGAGTAAAACTGAACCTTATAGAAAATGGACTTGGATCCATTGTGCTGGGAACGCCCCAAACATTACCTTTCTTCAATAAATTATTGACTTGAAAAAAGCAACCAATTACATAGGCTTGCAGAAAAATTTTAAAGTTAACACAACGCGAAGTGTGCTTCAAATATTACTTTTCGAAAATTTATTATTTGAAGATAATTTTATTAGCATCAGTGTTCTGAAATAGTAATCAAATTTTGCAACTAAAATCTCACCCGCCTCCACGAAACGTGAGTTTAGCCCCTCAGGACATAACTAGAAAACTTTCAGAAACAGTAACTCTGAAATGATTTGTCTTAGGGCTAGAATAACCGCACAAACGTATTTCTGGTAAAAATTCTAGCCTTAAAACATGTAAAATGACTCCCTTTGCATTTGAAATTTCGAATTGCAATCAAAGATAGCAGCTATGATGCTTGATAGCACCATTTGATGTGTCAGACCACTTTCAAGTTTCATCATTTTCCCTCAACCTCAACCCGTTCTCAACACACAAGGGTGGTGAGTACTTTTATTTCACCATGTATATTGATAGATTGTGTGAAATCTCCATAGTAGGTAGATTTTAAAATCTACCTAAAATGCTTATTACAACCAAGAAAGTACTTATGAGAGTTACTGGCAAGAGGGTTAGGACAAGGGGGTCGTGATATGAAAAAAGTTGTGAATCTATACTGAAATATTCTGTACCCAATACATTGTAGTCTTAACAGGGATAAAATAAATGAAAAGGTCGGTGCTATTCAGCCAGTTCCGACCGGTTCGCTAGAACCGGTTGTTAAATATTTCGAGCTTGCAGAACCGTTTGTTATAACCAGACATAACAGTGAAATTTACCCAGTTATACCCAGGAACAGTAAATTTCAGTTTAACTATCTTTGTTTTTAGAAATTCTCAGAGCTAAAGCGTTAAACATATGATTCCGAGAAACAATGTATAAGCGATTTATTTCTTAATTTCAAATGCTCAGATATCAAGAATGAAAACTGGGATCACATGAGTGTACTGCGTGTTTCAGATGTAAAGCATATTGGGCAGTGGCCAATGGTGCACGATATTCCGCGTGGTGTTGCCGGATTTCGGACTCCCCTTTCCCTTCTCGCTCGTCCTCCAGTTGAGATTATGACACATACATTGGAACATTATTCACAATGTAAATGTACTATTCCAGCAAACTCAAGAATTTTGACTGTGCATCCTAAAAGTATATATAGTAACTAAATTATTTACCTATTAACTTTTGCAGTGGATATGCTAAACACTCGTCTTCAACATTACTTTCACTATCGTCTCTGTCAGTTAATATTTCGTCATTATCTGAATCTGAGTCTTGTAAATTTATTGTTATGCGTTCCAAAAACTGTAAACACAAAAAATAATTCTTCGAGCTTAACTTCGTAGCACTTGAAAGAAAAAGAAAGAAAAAAAAACGAAGAAAAAATTAAACTTCTGCTGTACTCGGTTTGCTTAAAGACATTGTCAACTATAATTTTGGAGAACAAACGAATTACCACGAAAGAAAGCAAACGAGACACTGATAAATTCTCATCATGCTAGAAGAGAAGTTACGTTCCTACACAACTAGCTCCCTTCTTTCATAACAAGTAACACGCTTGGGCGTGGTGTAGGTGCCACGAAACCAACCCATCTGATTCCTAAGCAACTCGATATGCTCGAGTTTATTTTGGGTTACGATAATTTATGACACCATTCAAACGCCTGATGCTTTTGGTTCCCTTATAGAGGAGAAAAGAGGGTGTTAAAAGTCGCACATAATAATAGTGCAGTCCCTGAGTGAAATAATTTGTATGGATCGTGCATTTCCGGTTACCAGCACGAAATTTGGTCAGAGTGCTTAACGCGACATGTAAATGAGAAAAAAGCCGGGAGACAGCTTCTTAATATGTTTCGTGTGCCTCTGGGCGCCATCTTGAAAAATAGCCTACTTTTCACAAGTTCCTCAAATTTTGTCCGATTTACGCCGTCTTTGGGCTCAAATTCACAGGCAAAACTACTATTGCGATGTGCCCTATATAACACGTATATAATATAGTATGTTCCTTCTACTATCTTATACTACGATTCAACACCTGAAACTTAATTCGTGAGACACACACATAATATAAATAAATTTGCTTACTAATCGTCTAGGTAACTAGTAAACAATAAACTTAATATCAATACCCAAGGTTCAGGGAATTTTATATCAATCAGACTTTTCCAAGTAGACTAGTTTATTCAAAATTTCAAAAACAGAACAAAACAAAAAGAAGTTCTCTGTGATTAATATTCCTTAATGTAAATGATTTCTCTAATCAAAAAAAAAAAAAAAAAAAAAAAATCGTTCAGGTACACCTCTAGACCCAGAGGTCCCCACCTATGTAAAGCCTTAAATAACAGTTCGCTCCAAACATGAAGCTTCCTTTAAAATTTGTCTAAAATTCCTTAAAAGAGGTTCTGAACATGCGTCCTCGTACAAGCCATCATGAACCTCACATACTCTAAAGACAGACCCAACATTCTGAGTACAGACTGGCCTAAATCCCTAATTCAGGAATCGCCCTTTATTGGACAACCCTTAAGGAAATCAGCTAGCTAACAGACCTTAAAAGGTAAAGGGAAATGGAAAATTCCTTCATTTAGGAATAAAGCACCTTCTCTCAGGCTCGGTAGTAGGAATAAATTCAAAACAAACAACAGCCTACCATCCTCTTATGTGAGGAATCAGCTGTGAAAAATCTAATCGGCTAATCGGAAACAACTAGCCGAGGAAAAAAAAAGTATATATTACTCATCCGGCTCGGTTGCCATAGCAACAGCCTTCCCTAAAATCAAGATAAAGAAAATTTCTGAAAACATACAGCGCTCGGAAGGAGCGATGTCACAATAAATCTAAAAATCCCTACTAAATTTCATTTCTTAGATATTCCTAACCGGGAATCGAACCTATCCTTAGACCTTACCCTTGGACATACAACCAGAACTCAAATATTCTGAATTGTATTCCGCTTAACAAGTCTAAAGGTTGACCCTATACACAGCCATCTCTTTCGGCTGTATCCCTGCTCTGACTTAAAAAGAAAAGTCGCGAAGCAAAAGAGAGACCCAAGGAGCCCGAAAGCTCCTCCCGCTAAAAATTCCGTCTCGATTCTATCAAAAGAATCCAAAATCTGCCTCCTCGCTGCCATTCCCTTCTTACTTATATACGATTTAACAGCTTTCCCCCTCTCCGCTACGACGAGAAGAAACTGTCACTGAGCTTAGCAGTGTTTCCAAATGAGCTAGCTAGCTACTAAACTTTTGCCTTACTTGGAATTATATTTTCTTTTTTTTTTTAACTGAAAAGAATAACTTTAAAGATTAACATATACATATATATACATTAAACAATACATAAATGCACACATGAATATATAAATTTATATAAGATTAATAGAAAAAATACCAATCTATAATAATTTTACCAGCGCTGGTTTTTTAACCTAATTATATATGTATTAATAACAAGAAATATGAATATTAGATTTCCTTTAAATATATGCATATATGTACAAAACTAGCAATGGGCCTGAAAGTGCTCATTGCATATACCGCGACCTTTAAAAAAGAACTGTGTTTTCCACTTAACTTTCTCAGTTCATAGTCTCTTCCAGTCTTTTTCCCCCGAATACATTAAGGGAAAAAATCACTTTCGAAACACAAACACAAATTTCACATACACTCACTTGAACTTTGATAATATATGTATTTGGGACTTATAAATGCCCAAAAGTCTGAAGTCCGGAACAGTTTTTTCCCCCATTCACATTGAGGGAAAATTCACTTCAAAAACACACAATCAGCACAATTATTTACAGCACACACACAAAAAAATCAGAATTGATAATTTGTCTCGAGGACTTATGGCTGCCTCGAAAGTCTAAAGTCTCGTACAGTTCACGAATCAATTTGAACCAAATAACACTTTCCTGAAAAAAAAATTATTGACTTACAATCAATCCTTAAAGATCCAGCTTCCTCCTGATTTGGGATGCTTCTTGTTTTCTCTCCGGAAACCTGATGTTTTTCCCTGGAGTCCTTGGAATTCCCAGTCCTTCTCCATCCGTAAAAAGGTCTATGAAATCCTCGTCCTCGTGTTGCGTTCTTGAGGGACCCGGAAGATGCTCAAAAGAATGGTGCCCCTCCTCTTTTTTCGGCTCGCACTGCATGTTACGAATATCATTCAGTGTCATTTCGGCCACTTCCACTCGGCTTCTTTTTGAACTTGAAGTTTCATCTTGAGCAAACCTTGCTCTTCTTTTATTATTTTTCGGTGCAACAACGTGACATAATAACTGAAGCTTTAACGGGTCTTCAGGGTTAGGTCTAGCACCTACGAATACTGACCTAGTCTGGCGAGACATGCTGTCTGAATGTACTTTAGAGAAACTAAGGCTCTGAACTTTATGGTCTCGTCTCGCGACGTGAACTGCTCTCGAAGCGAACTCAGCTTGAACTAGCTAAAATAAAAACATCTCTAAGGAAGGTTGTTGTTTACAAAATCGAACTTCAAGAAAAAAAGAAAAAAATCAAACTATAGGGTCGGTGGGTAGTTTTACTCTCCCCCCATCTTTCTTCTTTATTTCGTTCGGACTGATTTCCTTCGCGTACTCTGCTTGTAGTTCGACGACGTGTTTAGCAAAGTCGGGAGCTTTAAAAACAGGTTTCATCATATCTGCATTGGTTTTTACTGTCCTCCCGGACCACTTGTTCCTTACAAAAAATGTGTTTGTGGCTACCTGACTCAGTATACACCATGGACCAGAATATCGATTCGCCAACGATGCGCTAATATTCTGAGTAGGCGAGGAAATCCTAATGACTCAGCCATATATCTTGTCCTACTTTAAAAGGGCTTGGTCGTCTTCCCTTATTATAAATCTTCCCATATGCTCTATGCTTTTCTTCTTGAATTTTGTTCGCCCGTTGGTAAGCTTTCTCCAACCTGTTCCTCAACTCGGCCACATATTTCGGGTGATCGACATTCAAATTTGTTTCCTTCTCTTTCTTGGTTTCTAAATCTAACCAAGGATGTCGAAGCTCCCTGCCAAAATGCAAATAAAATGCAGAGTACCCAGTGCTCGAACATTTCTTTGAATTCAGAGCGAATTCAATTAATTTCAAATCCTGATTCCAGTTCTCGTGCTTTGCATTATATATGCCTAAAAGACATTTAACGTCCTTTATTGCCTTTTCAGCCTTGTTAGCACGCGCCTTATATGAACTGATAAAACTGTATCTGGCCCCTAAGCTCTCCATGGCCCTTTTCCAAATTTCACTATTGAAAATACTGTGATTATCCGTCACTAATCTTTTGTATGTTCCAAATTCTGAGAAAAAAGTCAGAATACATTCAACCATAATCTTAGCTGTAAGCTTTCGAAGAGGGAAAAGTTTCACTAACCTTGTGAAAGCATCTACTAATACTAAACAATATCGATACCCTCCTACTTTAGTTTTTGTGATAGGACCTAGATTGTCCGCATACAGGACTTCTCCGGGTGCTTTTACTAAGGAACTCTCCATATATCCGAACTTTGTATTTATATTTTCCTTAAAAATGCTACACGGAACGCAAGCCTTTGTGAAATCTTTAACATTCTTCTTCATTTCCTTCCAGAAAAAACGACTTCTGATTCTATCTAAAGTTTCTATGAAGGACGGATGCCCTGACTCTTTCTCAATATGGGCTGCTTTACAAACTGTGGCCCGCAGTTTATCTGGTACCCATATTACATCCTTTTCTTCCCCCTTAATTTTGACAGTCCTCATCAAAATATTCTCTTCATTAAAGAAGGTAACTCTATCGAGCTGTCGCAAAGTCTGTTTTAGTCGCCTGGAAAAATTTCTTTTCTCTCCGCATTTAAAATCAATCAATTTACCAAGCAGCGTGTCAGCCCTTTGTAGTTGTCGCCATTTTTCGAAATCTTGTAAATCATACGAATTTGGAAATTCCTCAACTTGTTCGTCCTTACTTACAGCCAAAATATTAAAAGGTAACTCAGACATGAACTTCTCCCTGTCTGAAATGTAGCACGACCTACCACTCAGAGGAAATTCATCGTTTCGCTTCCTCTTAAGTTCCTTCTTCAGAGTTTTTATCTCCTTAGTCCTCTGAACATCTATGAAAAATAAATCATTTGAAGAAAGATCCTGAATATCTATCAACTTCTGGTCCTCTACTTCCACCTTCAGAAAGCCCTTGTCACTTTCTGATTCAATAGGAAGTAAATCATTTGCTTCAGCGGAACCCTCAAATTCTGGTCCTTCTGTATAATTTCCTTCTAACCTAGAAAGCATATCTACTGGCTGTTTCTTTCCCGGCAAGAATTTCAAAACCACAGGAAATCGAGAAATTCTCGCAGCCCAGCGACTTAACATCGGAGAGATTTTACTCGACTTAAGAATAGTCAAAATCGGTTTGTGGTCAGTGTACACATACACGACAGGTGCATGCATCAAGAAAATTTCAAACTTCTCTAAAGCTAATACTATTGCCAAAAGTTCGAGATGTGTTGCGCTGTACTTCGCCTGTACCGGTGATAACTTCCTGGACCCATAGGCCATTACCCCCAGTTTCCCCTGGTCATCTTTTTGACACAGAGTGTACCCCGACGCGATACTAGAGCCATCTACGAATATGTGGTATGGCTCCCCCATTTTAGGTAGGAGAAGCATGGGGTCTTCTTTTTTAGAGCCTCCTTTAATTTATTCAACGCTTCCTCATGAACTTGAGTCCATATAAACGGTTTATCTTTCTTCAAAAAATCTGTTATTGGCGCTAAAATTTCAGCAATCCCCTTAATCCGAAAATGAAAAAAATTAAAAAAGCCTAAAAGCGCTTGGACTTGTTTTACATTTCTTGGTCTCTGAAACTGTTTAGCCATTTTGATTTTTTCTTCAGTACAAGAAATATACCCAGGCCTAATACGGTGGCCAAGAAATTCAATGTCTTGAGCGAAAAATACCGCCTTATCAGGATTTAGTGTTAACCCAGCTTCTTTAATTCTCTTTAATGTCTCATCTAAAATTTCGAGAAGTTCTTCTTTTGTTTCTCCGCCACATAGGATGTCATCATAGTATACTATAACTTTAGTGAAATAAAGTTCCTTAAGCACCAATTGCATGAGCTTAGCCAGACTATGCGGAAGATCCTTTATTCCGTAACACCCTTTTGTGAACCTAAATAAGCCCTTATGCGTAATAAAGGTAGTAAATTCCTTACTCTGCTCATCAAACTCAATTTGTGAGAAAGCAAATATAATATCCAGTGATATAAAATAACGCTTATTTCCTAAATAAGAAAGAGCTTCTGTCATACTAGGAAGACTGTATTTTTGACCCTCAGTCATAGAATTCAAAACTCTCGAGTCCATTATCAGCTTATAATCCCCATTTTTCTTTTGATGTAAAATAGGAGCACTGATATATTTAGAATGAAGCGTCTTTTCAATGATCCCATCTTTTTCCATTTGGTCAAGAACCTCTTCCATTATTTTTTCTTCTCAAAAGAGAGCGGCCTCAATTTAGATGAAAATGGTTTTGGATTCCGAACATTTATGTTATGTTTTATTAGATGTGTAAGTCCCGGTTTATGGCTAAAAGCCTCTCTGTGTTTTTCCAAAATTTCTCTCAACCTCTCTTTTGTATCTTTATCAATAGCGACACGAGACAACATCTGTTCTATAACGGTGTTCTGACTCTCTTGAATATACAAAGAGTCCTCCAAGTGCGACCTTTTTTCTTTCTTCTCAGAGTCAAAAACACAAACAGACTGTAAACCATCGTCAATATTCCAGCCATTCTGAGAAATATAAAGAACAATTTTACTTTTCTGGAGAAAATCCCTGCCCACAATCGCGTCTTTTATAAGTAGGGGGAGGAGATGGAACTTCTGTCTTATACGGATACCCCTAATAAAAACATCGACAATAGTGCTCTTATGAGAAATAGCTGTCCCCTGGGCTAAAGACAAAAACAAAGTGTCCTTTCTGAATTTGCAACCTTTGGCTTCCCACCTTTCTGCTTCCTTTTGCGACACATAGGAGAGGGAGCTCCCGCTATCCGCATAAAGATATGTTTCTCCCCCCAGAATAGTAGCCTTTATTAGTGGTTCCCTGGCCCCGGAGGTTTTGTCTTTGGCCGACGAGGCCGTAAAAAATGACCTGATCCGTTATTCTTTTTTTCTTTTCTTCCCAATCGGTCCTCAATTTCCTCTCTCTCTGTGGAGATTCTGCAACGCTACCAGACACCTTTTTCCCTCCTCCTTTCATTTCAGAAGAAAAGGCTGACCCCATGTCTTGTGCTCGCATATTTGCCCTATTATTGCACCTCCCTTTGTAAGTGTTATGTCTTTGTGGCTCAATAAAACCTGTTAGTTTCTCTTCATTCTGAAAACGCCAACCATTTTTACACATGTGTAATTCTATTTTGGCTTTCGTTAACAGATCATTTCCAACTATAACGGTAATGTTAGCCGACTCTAAAACATAAAATGGATGCGACAATTTCTTTTTCTTTATACAGAAGGTTGGGAAAACAAGCTTGTGCGCGAAAACATGCCCTGAGGCCAACGAAATTTCCTGCTTTATTTTTTTACTTCGAGCGCCCTGTTCTACCCATCTCCTAGCAGTGTTTCCATCTGTGATAGATATTTGGCTTCCAGAATCCAAGAAAAGTTCTGTCGGCTGCCTATAGAAATATCCAAATATATATGGCGGTGCATTTTTACTTGTCGCTAATTTCCTAACAAAAGTGGCTGCAGATACGTTCTCTTTTCCTGCATTTTTCTTCCACTTTTTAAACTTTTCGCAGACTGATTTTTTATGCCCGTCAGATTTGCAGAAAAAGCATTTTATCGGCTGTTTTTCCTTAGTATTCTCGCCTACAACTTTAACTTGTCTCTTAAAAACAGCTGGGTTTAGAGCTTCTGCTCTAATTTCCGGCGCACTGTCTAAAACCGTCCCCTTTGTAGCAACTACAGCTAAGTCTGCCCTTTTCTGTTCAACCTCATGAGACTTTACGTAATTCAATTCCTCCAATAAATATGACTGTATTTTTAAAGCATACGCTTCTAGCTGTTTCAGTCCCGAAAACTCTTTTTCATGCAAATAGACCTTATACTTTGGGTGTACCTTGGTCAAAATTTTCTTTACTTGTTCTACTTCCCGTGGAGGGTCAGGCAATCTCTTAAACAAAAGTGACATCTCCCTAACAAAACGCGCAAGAGGTTCACTTGGTTTCTGAATCCTACTCACTAATTGCGATTCAATCTCTTCCTTATAATTAAAACTAAAATATTCTTTAAGGAAGCTGTCTTTGAATTCCGCAAAATTTGCGAAAGGCTTCTTAAACTGGAACCATTCCTTACTTTCTCGCTCTAAGACTTTTGGCACGACTCTTTCTAGAATAATCTCTAACGAGACTTGTTTATGCGCCGCAAAGTCTTCTAAACTAGACAAAAACTCAAATGGATCTTGCGACGGATCCCCAGAAAAATGAGAAAGCTGTAATTTCACCTCCTCAAAATCTTGTCTACACGAGCAACTAGCATTTTCACTTCTTCGTGTATTTTGTGAGTCTTTCAAATTCCTAATAAAATCTAATAGAGACTCAGCGCTCAAGTGTTCGGTTCCTTCCATTCCCAGAGCTTGTCTTAAAGCTTCTAATTCAATAGAATTAGACTCCATGTTTCTCAGTATCTTCCCTGATCTTAAACGCATATACTACCTAAAAGAAAAGTCTAATATCCTGGACAGCAGCCCCCAAAATTTTGCGATGTGCCCTATATAACACGTATATAATATAGTATGTTCCTTCTACTATCTTATACTACGATTCAACACCTGAAACTTAATTCGTGAGACACACACATAATATAAATAAATTTGCTTACTAATCGTCTAGGTAACTAGTAAACAATAAACTTAATATCAATACCCAAGGTTCAGGGAATTTTATATCAATCAGACTTTTCCAAGTAGACTAGTTTATTCAAAATTTCAAAAACAGAACAAAACAAAAAGAAGTTCTCTGTGATTAATATTCCTTAATGTAAATGATTTCTCTAATCAAAAAAAAAAAAAAATCGTTCAGGTACACCTCTAGACCCAGAGGTCCCTACCTATGTAAAGCCTTAAATAACAGTTCGCTCCAAACATGAAGCTTCCTTTAAAATTTGTCTAAAATTCCTTAAAAGAGGTTCTGAACATGCGTCCTCGTACAAGCCATCATGAACCTCACATACTCTAAAGACAGACCCAACATTCTGAGTACAGACTGGCCTAAATCCCTAATTCAGGAATCGCCCTTTATTGGACAACCCTTAAGGAAATCAGCTAGCTAACAGACCTTAAAAGGTAAAGGGAAATGGAAAATTCCTTCATTTAGGAATAAAGCACCTTCTCTCAGGCTCGGTAGTAGGAATAAATTCAAAACAAACAACAGCCTACCATCCCCTTATGTGAGGAATCAGCTGTGAAAAATCTAATCGGCTAATCGGAAACAACTAGCCGAGGAAAAAAAAAAGTATATATTACTCATCCGGCTCGGTTGCCATAGCAACAGCCTTCCCTAAAATCAAGATAAAGAAAATTTCTGAAAACATACAGCGCTCGGAAGGAGCGATGTCACAATAAATCTAAAAATCCCTACTAAATTTCATTTCTTAGATATTCCTAACCGGGAATCGAACCTATCCTTAGACCTTACCCTTGGACATACAACCAGAACTCAAATATTCTGAATTGTATTCCGCTTAACAAGTCTAAAGGTTGACCCTATACACAGCCATCTCTTTCGGCTGTATCCCTGCTCTGACTTAAAAAGAAAAGTCGCGAAGCAAAAGAGAGACCCAAGGAGCCCGAAAGCTCCTCCCGCTAAAAATTCCGTCTCGATTCTATCAAAAGAATCCAAAATCTGCCTCCTCGCTGCCATTCCCTTCTTACTTATATACGATTTAACAGCTTTCCCCCTCTCCGCTACGACGAGAAGAAACTGTCACTGAGCTTAGCAGTGTTTCCAAATGAGCTAGCTAGCTACTAAACTTTTGCCTTACTTGGAATTATATTTTCTTTTTTTTTTTAACTGAAAAGAATAACTTTAAAGATTAACATATACATATATATACATTAAACAATACATAAATGCACACATGAATATATAAATTTATATAAGATTAATAGAAAAAATACCAATCTATAATAATTTTACCAGCGCTGGTTTTTTAACCTAATTATATATGTATTAATAACAAGAAATATGAATATTAGATTTCCTTTAAATATATGCATATATGTACAAAACTAGCAATGGGCCTGAAAGTGCTCATTGCATATACCGCGACCTTTAAAAAAAAACTGTGTTTTCCACTTAACTTTCTCAGTTCATAGTCTCTTCCAGTCTTTTTCCCCCGAATACATTAAGGGAAAAAATCACTTTCGAAACACAAACACAAATTTCACATACACTCACTTGAACTTTGATAATATATGTATTTGGGACTTATAAATGCCCAAAAGTCTGAAGTCCGGAACAGTTTTTTCCCCCATTCACATTGAGGGAAAATTCACTTCAAAAACACACAATCAGCACAATTATTTACAGCACACACACAAAAAAATCAGAATTGATAATTTGTCTCGAGGACTTATGGCTGCCTCGAAAGTCTAAAGTCTCGTACAGTTCACGAATCAATTTGAACCAAATAACACTTTCCTGAAAAAAAAATTATTGACTTACAATCAATCCTTAAAGATCCAGCTTCCTCCTGATTTGGGATGCTTCTTGTTTTCTCTCCGGAAACCTGATGTTTTTCCCTGGAGTCCTTGGAATTCCCAGTCCTTCTCCATCCGTAAAAAGGTCTATGAAATCCTCGTCCTCGTGTTGCGTTCTTGAGGGACCCGGAAGATGCTCAAAAGAATGGTGCCCCTCCTCTTTTTTCGGCTCGCACTGCATGTTACGAATATCATTCAGTGTCATTTCGGCCACTTCCACTCGGCTTCTTTTTGAACTTGAAGTTTCATCTTGAGCAAACCTTGCTCTTCTTTTATTATTTTTCGGTGCAACAACGTGACATAATAACTGAAGCTTTAACGGGTCTTCAGGGTTAGGTCTAGCACCTACGAATACTGACCTAGTCTGGCGAGACATGCTGTCTGAATGTACTTTAGAGAAACTAAGGCTCTGAACTTTATGGTCTCGTCTCGCGACGTGAACTGCTCTCGAAGCGAACTCAGCTTGAACTAGCTAAAATAAAAACATCTCTAAGGAAGGTTGTTGTTTACAAAATCGAACTTCAAGAAAAAAAGAAAAAAATCAAACTATAGGGTCGGTGGGTAGTTTTACTCTCCCCCCATCTTTCTTCTTTATTTCGTTCGGACTGATTTCCTTCGCGTACTCTGCTTGTAGTTCGACGACGTGTTTAGCAAAGTCGGGAGCTTTAAAAACAGGTTTCATCATATCTGCATTGGTTTTTACTGTCCTCCCGGACCACTTGTTCCTTACAAAAAATGTGTTTGTGGCTACCTGACTCAGTATACACCATGGACCAGAATATCGATTCGCCAACGATGCGCTAATATTCTGAGTAGGCGAGGAAATCCTAATGACTCAGCCATATATCTTGTCCTACTTTAAAAGGGCTTGGTCGTCTTCCCTTATTATAAATCTTCCCATATGCTCTATGCTTTTCTTCTTGAATTTTGTTCGCCCGTTGGTAAGCTTTCTCCAACCTGTTCCTCAACTCGGCCACATATTTCGGGTGATCGACATTCAAATTTGTTTCCTTCTCTTTCTTGGTTTCTAAATCTAACCAAGGATGTCGAAGCTCCCTGCCAAAATGCAAATAAAATGCAGAGTACCCAGTGCTCGAACATTTCTTTGAATTCAGAGCGAATTCAATTAATTTCAAATCCTGATTCCAGTTCTCGTGCTTTGCATTATATATGCCTAAAAGACATTTAACGTCCTTTATTGCCTTTTCAGCCTTGTTAGCACGCGCCTTATATGAACTGATAAAACTGTATCTGGCCCCTAAGCTCTCCATGGCCCTTTTCCAAATTTCACTATTGAAAATACTGTGATTATCCGTCACTAATCTTTTGTATGTTCCAAATTCTGAGAAAAAAGTCAGAATACATTCAACCATAATCTTAGCTGTAAGCTTTCGAAGAGGGAAAAGTTTCACTAACCTTGTGAAAGCATCTACTAATACTAAACAATATCGATACCCTCCTACTTTAGTTTTTGTGATAGGACCTAGATTGTCCGCATACAGGACTTCTCCGGGTGCTTTTACTAAGGAACTCTCCATATATCCGAACTTTGTATTTATATTTTCCTTAAAAATGCTACACGGAACGCAAGCCTTTGTGAAATCTTTAACATTCTTCTTCATTTCCTTCCAGAAAAAACGACTTCTGATTCTATCTAAAGTTTCTATGAAGGACGGATGCCCTGACTCTTTCTCAATATGGGCTGCTTTACAAACTGTGGCCCGCAGTTTATCTGGTACCCATATTACATCCTTTTCTTCCCCCTTAATTTTGACAGTCCTCATCAAAATATTCTCTTCATTAAAGAAGGTAACTCTATCGAGCTGTCGCAAAGTCTGTTTTAGTCGCCTGGAAAAATTTCTTTTCTCTCCGCATTTAAAATCAATCAATTTACCAAGCAGCGTGTCAGCCCTTTGTAGTTGTCGCCATTTTTCGAAATCTTGTAAATCATACGAATTTGGAAATTCCTCAACTTGTTCGTCCTTACTTACAGCCAAAATATTAAAAGGTAACTCAGACATGAACTTCTCCCTGTCTGAAATGTAGCACGACCTACCACTCAGAGGAAATTCATCGTTTCGCTTCCTCTTAAGTTCCTTCTTCAGAGTTTTTATCTCCTTAGTCCTCTGAACATCTATGAAAAATAAATCATTTGAAGAAAGATCCTGAATATCTATCAACTTCTGGTCCTCTACTTCCACCTTCAGAAAGCCCTTGTCACTTTCTGATTCAATAGGAAGTAAATCATTTGCTTCAGCGGAACCCTCAAATTCTGGTCCTTCTGTATAATTTCCTTCTAACCTAGAAAGCATATCTACTGGCTGTTTCTTTCCCGGCAAGAATTTCAAAACCACAGGAAATCGAGAAATTCTCGCAGCCCAGCGACTTAACATCGGAGAGATTTTACTCGACTTAAGAATAGTCAAAATCGGTTTGTGGTCAGTGTACACATACACGACAGGTGCATGCATCAAGAAAATTTCAAACTTCTCTAAAGCTAATACTATTGCCAAAAGTTCGAGATGTGTTGCGCTGTACTTCGCCTGTACCGGTGATAACTTCCTGGACCCATAGGCCATTACCCCCAGTTTCCCCTGGTCATCTTTTTGACACAGAGTGTACCCCGACGCGATACTAGAGCCATCTACGAATATGTGGTATGGCTCCCCCATTTTAGGTAGGAGAAGCATGGGGTCTTCTTTTTTAGAGCCTCCTTTAATTTATTCAACGCTTCCTCATGAACTTGAGTCCATATAAACGGTTTATCTTTCTTCAAAAAATCTGTTATTGGCGCTAAAATTTCAGCAATCCCCTTAATCCGAAAATGAAAAAAATTAAAAAAGCCTAAAAGCGCTTGGACTTGTTTTACATTTCTTGGTCTCTGAAACTGTTTAGCCATTTTGATTTTTTCTTCAGTACAAGAAATATACCCAGGCCTAATACGGTGGCCAAGAAATTCAATGTCTTGAGCGAAAAATACCGCCTTATCAGGATTTAGTGTTAACCCAGCTTCTTTAATTCTCTTTAATGTCTCATCTAAAATTTCGAGAAGTTCTTCTTTTGTTTCTCCGCCACATAGGATGTCATCATAGTATACTATAACTTTAGTGAAATAAAGTTCCTTAAGCACCAATTGCATGAGCTTAGCCAGACTATGCGGAAGATCCTTTATTCCGTAACACCCTTTTGTGAACCTAAATAAGCCCTTATGCGTAATAAAGGTAGTAAATTCCTTACTCTGCTCATCAAACTCAATTTGTGAGAAAGCAAATATAATATCCAGTGATATAAAATAACGCTTATTTCCTAAATAAGAAAGAGCTTCTGTCATACTAGGAAGACTGTATTTTTGACCCTCAGTCATAGAATTCAAAACTCTCGAGTCCATTATCAGCTTATAATCCCCATTTTTCTTTTGATGTAAAATAGGAGCACTGATATATTTAGAATGAAGCGTCTTTTCAATGATCCCATCTTTTTCCATTTGGTCAAGAACCTCTTCCATTATTTTTTCTTCTCAAAAGAGAGCGGCCTCAATTTAGATGAAAATGGTTTTGGATTCCGAACATTTATGTTATGTTTTATTAGATGTGTAAGTCCCGGTTTATGGCTAAAAGCCTCTCTGTGTTTTTCCAAAATTTCTCTCAACCTCTCTTTTGTATCTTTATCAATAGCGACACGAGACAACATCTGTTCTATAACGGTGTTCTGACTCTCTTGAATATACAAAGAGTCCTCCAAGTGCGACCTTTTTTCTTTCTTCTCAGAGTCAAAAACACAAACAGACTGTAAACCATCGTCAATATTCCAGCCATTCTGAGAAATATAAAGAACAATTTTACTTTTCTGGAGAAAATCCCTGCCCACAATCGCGTCTTTTATAAGTAGGGGGAGGAGATGGAACTTCTGTCTTATACGGATACCCCTAATAAAAACATCGACAATAGTGCTCTTATGAGAAATAGCTGTCCCCTGGGCTAAAGACAAAAACAAAGTGTCCTTTCTGAATTTGCAACCTTTGGCTTCCCACCTTTCTGCTTCCTTTTGCGACACATAGGAGAGGGAGCTCCCGCTATCCGCATAAAGATATGTTTCTCCCCCCAGAATAGTAGCCTTTATTAGTGGTTCCCTGGCCCCGGAGGTTTTGTCTTTGGCCGACGAGGCCGTAAAAAATGACCTGATCCGTTATTCTTTTTTTCTTTTCTTCCCAATCGGTCCTCAATTTCCTCTCTCTCTGTGGAGATTCTGCAACGCTACCAGACACCTTTTTCCCTCCTCCTTTCATTTCAGAAGAAAAGGCTGACCCCATGTCTTGTGCTCGCATATTTGCCCTATTATTGCACCTCCCTTTGTAAGTGTTATGTCTTTGTGGCTCAATAAAACCTGTTAGTTTCTCTTCATTCTGAAAACGCCAACCATTTTTACACATGTGTAATTCTATTTTGGCTTTCGTTAACAGATCATTTCCAACTATAACGGTAATGTTAGCCGACTCTAAAACATAAAATGGATGCGACAATTTCTTTTTCTTTATACAGAAGGTTGGGAAAACAAGCTTGTGCGCGAAAACATGCCCTGAGGCCAACGAAATTTCCTGCTTTATTTTTTTACTTCGAGCGCCCTGTTCTACCCATCTCCTAGCAGTGTTTCCATCTGTGATAGATATTTGGCTTCCAGAATCCAAGAAAAGTTCTGTCGGCTGCCTATAGAAATATCCAAATATATATGGCGGTGCATTTTTACTTGTCGCTAATTTCCTAACAAAAGTGGCTGCAGATACGTTCTCTTTTCCTGCATTTTTCTTCCACTTTTTAAACTTTTCGCAGACTGATTTTTTATGCCCGTCAGATTTGCAGAAAAAGCATTTTATCGGCTGTTTTTCCTTAGTATTCTCGCCTACAACTTTAACTTGTCTCTTAAAAACAGCTGGGTTTAGAGCTTCTGCTCTAATTTCCGGCGCACTGTCTAAAACCGTCCCCTTTGTAGCAACTACAGCTAAGTCTGCCCTTTTCTGTTCAACCTCATGAGACTTTACGTAATTCAATTCCTCCAATAAATATGACTGTATTTTTAAAGCATACGCTTCTAGCTGTTTCAGTCCCGAAAACTCTTTTTCATGCAAATAGACCTTATACTTTGGGTGTACCTTGGTCAAAATTTTCTTTACTTGTTCTACTTCCCGTGGAGGGTCAGGCAATCTCTTAAACAAAAGTGACATCTCCCTAACAAAACGCGCAAGAGGTTCACTTGGTTTCTGAATCCTACTCACTAATTGCGATTCAATCTCTTCCTTATAATTAAAACTAAAATATTCTTTAAGGAAGCTGTCTTTGAATTCCGCAAAATTTGCGAAAGGCTTCTTAAACTGGAACCATTCCTTACTTTCTCGCTCTAAGACTTTTGGCACGACTCTTTCTAGAATAATCTCTAACGAGACTTGTTTATGCGCCGCAAAGTCTTCTAAACTAGACAAAAACTCAAATGGATCTTGCGACGGATCCCCAGAAAAATGAGAAAGCTGTAATTTCACCTCCTCAAAATCTTGTCTACACGAGCAACTAGCATTTTCACTTCTTCGTGTATTTTGTGAGTCTTTCAAATTCCTAATAAAATCTAATAGAGACTCAGCGCTCAAGTGTTCGGTTCCTTCCATTCCCAGAGCTTGTCTTAAAGCTTCTAATTCAATAGAATTAGACTCCATGTTTCTCAGTATCTTCCCTGATCTTAAACGCATATACTACCTAAAAGAAAAGTCTAATATCCTGGACAGCAGCCCCCAAAATTTTGCGATGTGCCCTATATAACACGTATATAATATAGTATGTTCCTTCTACTATCTTATACTACGATTCAACACCTGAAACTTAATTCGTGAGACACACACATAATATAAATAAATTTGCTTACTAATCGTCTAGGTAACTAGTAAACAATAAACTTAATATCAATACCCAAGGTTCAGGGAATTTTATATCAATCAGACTTTTCCAAGTAGACTAGTTTATTCAAAATTTCAAAAACAGAACAAAACAAAAAGAAGTTCTCTGTGATTAATATTCCTTAATGTAAATGATTTCTCTAATCAAAAAAAAAAAAAAATCGTTCAGGTACACCTCTAGACCCAGAGGTCCCTACCTATGTAAAGCCTTAAATAACAGTTCGCTCCAAACATGAAGCTTCCTTTAAAATTTGTCTAAAATTCCTTAAAAGAGGTTCTGAACATGCGTCCTCGTACAAGCCATCATGAACCTCACATACTCTAAAGACAGACCCAACATTCTGAGTACAGACTGGCCTAAATCCCTAATTCAGGAATCGCCCTTTATTGGACAACCCTTAAGGAAATCAGCTAGCTAACAGACCTTAAAAGGTAAAGGGAAATGGAAAATTCCTTCATTTAGGAATAAAGCACCTTCTCTCAGGCTCGGTAGTAGGAATAAATTCAAAACAAACAACAGCCTACCATCCCCTTATGTGAGGAATCAGCTGTGAAAAATCTAATCGGCTAATCGGAAACAACTAGCCGAGGAAAAAAAAAAGTATATATTACTCATCCGGCTCGGTTGCCATAGCAACAGCCTTCCCTAAAATCAAGATAAAGAAAATTTCTGAAAACATACAGCGCTCGGAAGGAGCGATGTCACAATAAATCTAAAAATCCCTACTAAATTTCATTTCTTAGATATTCCTAACCGGGAATCGAACCTATCCTTAGACCTTACCCTTGGACATACAACCAGAACTCAAATATTCTGAATTGTATTCCGCTTAACAAGTCTAAAGGTTGACCCTATACACAGCCATCTCTTTCGGCTGTATCCCTGCTCTGACTTAAAAAGAAAAGTCGCGAAGCAAAAGAGAGACCCAAGGAGCCCGAAAGCTCCTCCCGCTAAAAATTCCGTCTCGATTCTATCAAAAGAATCCAAAATCTGCCTCCTCGCTGCCATTCCCTTCTTACTTATATACGATTTAACAGCTTTCCCCCTCTCCGCTACGACGAGAAGAAACTGTCACTGAGCTTAGCAGTGTTTCCAAATGAGCTAGCTAGCTACTAAACTTTTGCCTTACTTGGAATTATATTTTCTTTTTTTTTTTAACTGAAAAGAATAACTTTAAAGATTAACATATACATATATATACATTAAACAATACATAAATGCACACATGAATATATAAATTTATATAAGATTAATAGAAAAAATACCAATCTATAATAATTTTACCAGCGCTGGTTTTTTAACCTAATTATATATGTATTAATAACAAGAAATATGAATATTAGATTTCCTTTAAATATATGCATATATGTACAAAACTAGCAATGGGCCTGAAAGTGCTCATTGCATATACCGCGACCTTTAAAAAAAAACTGTGTTTTCCACTTAACTTTCTCAGTTCATAGTCTCTTCCAGTCTTTTTCCCCCGAATACATTAAGGGAAAAAATCACTTTCGAAACACAAACACAAATTTCACATACACTCACTTGAACTTTGATAATATATGTATTTGGGACTTATAAATGCCCAAAAGTCTGAAGTCCGGAACAGTTTTTTCCCCCATTCACATTGAGGGAAAATTCACTTCAAAAACACACAATCAGCACAATTATTTACAGCACACACACAAAAAAATCAGAATTGATAATTTGTCTCGAGGACTTATGGCTGCCTCGAAAGTCTAAAGTCTCGTACAGTTCACGAATCAATTTGAACCAAATAACACTTTCCTGAAAAAAAAATTATTGACTTACAATCAATCCTTAAAGATCCAGCTTCCTCCTGATTTGGGATGCTTCTTGTTTTCTCTCCGGAAACCTGATGTTTTTCCCTGGAGTCCTTGGAATTCCCAGTCCTTCTCCATCCGTAAAAAGGTCTATGAAATCCTCGTCCTCGTGTTGCGTTCTTGAGGGACCCGGAAGATGCTCAAAAGAATGGTGCCCCTCCTCTTTTTTCGGCTCGCACTGCATGTTACGAATATCATTCAGTGTCATTTCGGCCACTTCCACTCGGCTTCTTTTTGAACTTGAAGTTTCATCTTGAGCAAACCTTGCTCTTCTTTTATTATTTTTCGGTGCAACAACGTGACATAATAACTGAAGCTTTAACGGGTCTTCAGGGTTAGGTCTAGCACCTACGAATACTGACCTAGTCTGGCGAGACATGCTGTCTGAATGTACTTTAGAGAAACTAAGGCTCTGAACTTTATGGTCTCGTCTCGCGACGTGAACTGCTCTCGAAGCGAACTCAGCTTGAACTAGCTAAAATAAAAACATCTCTAAGGAAGGTTGTTGTTTACAAAATCGAACTTCAAGAAAAAAAGAAAAAAATCAAACTATAGGGTCGGTGGGTAGTTTTACTCTCCCCCCATCTTTCTTCTTTATTTCGTTCGGACTGATTTCCTTCGCGTACTCTGCTTGTAGTTCGACGACGTGTTTAGCAAAGTCGGGAGCTTTAAAAACAGGTTTCATCATATCTGCATTGGTTTTTACTGTCCTCCCGGACCACTTGTTCCTTACAAAAAATGTGTTTGTGGCTACCTGACTCAGTATACACCATGGACCAGAATATCGATTCGCCAACGATGCGCTAATATTCTGAGTAGGCGAGGAAATCCTAATGACTCAGCCATATATCTTGTCCTACTTTAAAAGGGCTTGGTCGTCTTCCCTTATTATAAATCTTCCCATATGCTCTATGCTTTTCTTCTTGAATTTTGTTCGCCCGTTGGTAAGCTTTCTCCAACCTGTTCCTCAACTCGGCCACATATTTCGGGTGATCGACATTCAAATTTGTTTCCTTCTCTTTCTTGGTTTCTAAATCTAACCAAGGATGTCGAAGCTCCCTGCCAAAATGCAAATAAAATGCAGAGTACCCAGTGCTCGAACATTTCTTTGAATTCAGAGCGAATTCAATTAATTTCAAATCCTGATTCCAGTTCTCGTGCTTTGCATTATATATGCCTAAAAGACATTTAACGTCCTTTATTGCCTTTTCAGCCTTGTTAGCACGCGCCTTATATGAACTGATAAAACTGTATCTGGCCCCTAAGCTCTCCATGGCCCTTTTCCAAATTTCACTATTGAAAATACTGTGATTATCCGTCACTAATCTTTTGTATGTTCCAAATTCTGAGAAAAAAGTCAGAATACATTCAACCATAATCTTAGCTGTAAGCTTTCGAAGAGGGAAAAGTTTCACTAACCTTGTGAAAGCATCTACTAATACTAAACAATATCGATACCCTCCTACTTTAGTTTTTGTGATAGGACCTAGATTGTCCGCATACAGGACTTCTCCGGGTGCTTTTACTAAGGAACTCTCCATATATCCGAACTTTGTATTTATATTTTCCTTAAAAATGCTACACGGAACGCAAGCCTTTGTGAAATCTTTAACATTCTTCTTCATTTCCTTCCAGAAAAAACGACTTCTGATTCTATCTAAAGTTTCTATGAAGGACGGATGCCCTGACTCTTTCTCAATATGGGCTGCTTTACAAACTGTGGCCCGCAGTTTATCTGGTACCCATATTACATCCTTTTCTTCCCCCTTAATTTTGACAGTCCTCATCAAAATATTCTCTTCATTAAAGAAGGTAACTCTATCGAGCTGTCGCAAAGTCTGTTTTAGTCGCCTGGAAAAATTTCTTTTCTCTCCGCATTTAAAATCAATCAATTTACCAAGCAGCGTGTCAGCCCTTTGTAGTTGTCGCCATTTTTCGAAATCTTGTAAATCATACGAATTTGGAAATTCCTCAACTTGTTCGTCCTTACTTACAGCCAAAATATTAAAAGGTAACTCAGACATGAACTTCTCCCTGTCTGAAATGTAGCACGACCTACCACTCAGAGGAAATTCATCGTTTCGCTTCCTCTTAAGTTCCTTCTTCAGAGTTTTTATCTCCTTAGTCCTCTGAACATCTATGAAAAATAAATCATTTGAAGAAAGATCCTGAATATCTATCAACTTCTGGTCCTCTACTTCCACCTTCAGAAAGCCCTTGTCACTTTCTGATTCAATAGGAAGTAAATCATTTGCTTCAGCGGAACCCTCAAATTCTGGTCCTTCTGTATAATTTCCTTCTAACCTAGAAAGCATATCTACTGGCTGTTTCTTTCCCGGCAAGAATTTCAAAACCACAGGAAATCGAGAAATTCTCGCAGCCCAGCGACTTAACATCGGAGAGATTTTACTCGACTTAAGAATAGTCAAAATCGGTTTGTGGTCAGTGTACACATACACGACAGGTGCATGCATCAAGAAAATTTCAAACTTCTCTAAAGCTAATACTATTGCCAAAAGTTCGAGATGTGTTGCGCTGTACTTCGCCTGTACCGGTGATAACTTCCTGGACCCATAGGCCATTACCCCCAGTTTCCCCTGGTCATCTTTTTGACACAGAGTGTACCCCGACGCGATACTAGAGCCATCTACGAATATGTGGTATGGCTCCCCCATTTTAGGTAGGAGAAGCATGGGGTCTTCTTTTTTAGAGCCTCCTTTAATTTATTCAACGCTTCCTCATGAACTTGAGTCCATATAAACGGTTTATCTTTCTTCAAAAAATCTGTTATTGGCGCTAAAATTTCAGCAATCCCCTTAATCCGAAAATGAAAAAAATTAAAAAAGCCTAAAAGCGCTTGGACTTGTTTTACATTTCTTGGTCTCTGAAACTGTTTAGCCATTTTGATTTTTTCTTCAGTACAAGAAATATACCCAGGCCTAATACGGTGGCCAAGAAATTCAATGTCTTGAGCGAAAAATACCGCCTTATCAGGATTTAGTGTTAACCCAGCTTCTTTAATTCTCTTTAATGTCTCATCTAAAATTTCGAGAAGTTCTTCTTTTGTTTCTCCGCCACATAGGATGTCATCATAGTATACTATAACTTTAGTGAAATAAAGTTCCTTAAGCACCAATTGCATGAGCTTAGCCAGACTATGCGGAAGATCCTTTATTCCGTAACACCCTTTTGTGAACCTAAATAAGCCCTTATGCGTAATAAAGGTAGTAAATTCCTTACTCTGCTCATCAAACTCAATTTGTGAGAAAGCAAATATAATATCCAGTGATATAAAATAACGCTTATTTCCTAAATAAGAAAGAGCTTCTGTCATACTAGGAAGACTGTATTTTTGACCCTCAGTCATAGAATTCAAAACTCTCGAGTCCATTATCAGCTTATAATCCCCATTTTTCTTTTGATGTAAAATAGGAGCACTGATATATTTAGAATGAAGCGTCTTTTCAATGATCCCATCTTTTTCCATTTGGTCAAGAACCTCTTCCATTATTTTTTCTTCTCAAAAGAGAGCGGCCTCAATTTAGATGAAAATGGTTTTGGATTCCGAACATTTATGTTATGTTTTATTAGATGTGTAAGTCCCGGTTTATGGCTAAAAGCCTCTCTGTGTTTTTCCAAAATTTCTCTCAACCTCTCTTTTGTATCTTTATCAATAGCGACACGAGACAACATCTGTTCTATAACGGTGTTCTGACTCTCTTGAATATACAAAGAGTCCTCCAAGTGCGACCTTTTTTCTTTCTTCTCAGAGTCAAAAACACAAACAGACTGTAAACCATCGTCAATATTCCAGCCATTCTGAGAAATATAAAGAACAATTTTACTTTTCTGGAGAAAATCCCTGCCCACAATCGCGTCTTTTATAAGTAGGGGGAGGAGATGGAACTTCTGTCTTATACGGATACCCCTAATAAAAACATCGACAATAGTGCTCTTATGAGAAATAGCTGTCCCCTGGGCTAAAGACAAAAACAAAGTGTCCTTTCTGAATTTGCAACCTTTGGCTTCCCACCTTTCTGCTTCCTTTTGCGACACATAGGAGAGGGAGCTCCCGCTATCCGCATAAAGATATGTTTCTCCCCCCAGAATAGTAGCCTTTATTAGTGGTTCCCTGGCCCCGGAGGTTTTGTCTTTGGCCGACGAGGCCGTAAAAAATGACCTGATCCGTTATTCTTTTTTTCTTTTCTTCCCAATCGGTCCTCAATTTCCTCTCTCTCTGTGGAGATTCTGCAACGCTACCAGACACCTTTTTCCCTCCTCCTTTCATTTCAGAAGAAAAGGCTGACCCCATGTCTTGTGCTCGCATATTTGCCCTATTATTGCACCTCCCTTTGTAAGTGTTATGTCTTTGTGGCTCAATAAAACCTGTTAGTTTCTCTTCATTCTGAAAACGCCAACCATTTTTACACATGTGTAATTCTATTTTGGCTTTCGTTAACAGATCATTTCCAACTATAACGGTAATGTTAGCCGACTCTAAAACATAAAATGGATGCGACAATTTCTTTTTCTTTATACAGAAGGTTGGGAAAACAAGCTTGTGCGCGAAAACATGCCCTGAGGCCAACGAAATTTCCTGCTTTATTTTTTTACTTCGAGCGCCCTGTTCTACCCATCTCCTAGCAGTGTTTCCATCTGTGATAGATATTTGGCTTCCAGAATCCAAGAAAAGTTCTGTCGGCTGCCTATAGAAATATCCAAATATATATGGCGGTGCATTTTTACTTGTCGCTAATTTCCTAACAAAAGTGGCTGCAGATACGTTCTCTTTTCCTGCATTTTTCTTCCACTTTTTAAACTTTTCGCAGACTGATTTTTTATGCCCGTCAGATTTGCAGAAAAAGCATTTTATCGGCTGTTTTTCCTTAGTATTCTCGCCTACAACTTTAACTTGTCTCTTAAAAACAGCTGGGTTTAGAGCTTCTGCTCTAATTTCCGGCGCACTGTCTAAAACCGTCCCCTTTGTAGCAACTACAGCTAAGTCTGCCCTTTTCTGTTCAACCTCATGAGACTTTACGTAATTCAATTCCTCCAATAAATATGACTGTATTTTTAAAGCATACGCTTCTAGCTGTTTCAGTCCCGAAAACTCTTTTTCATGCAAATAGACCTTATACTTTGGGTGTACCTTGGTCAAAATTTTCTTTACTTGTTCTACTTCCCGTGGAGGGTCAGGCAATCTCTTAAACAAAAGTGACATCTCCCTAACAAAACGCGCAAGAGGTTCACTTGGTTTCTGAATCCTACTCACTAATTGCGATTCAATCTCTTCCTTATAATTAAAACTAAAATATTCTTTAAGGAAGCTGTCTTTGAATTCCGCAAAATTTGCGAAAGGCTTCTTAAACTGGAACCATTCCTTACTTTCTCGCTCTAAGACTTTTGGCACGACTCTTTCTAGAATAATCTCTAACGAGACTTGTTTATGCGCCGCAAAGTCTTCTAAACTAGACAAAAACTCAAATGGATCTTGCGACGGATCCCCAGAAAAATGAGAAAGCTGTAATTTCACCTCCTCAAAATCTTGTCTACACGAGCAACTAGCATTTTCACTTCTTCGTGTATTTTGTGAGTCTTTCAAATTCCTAATAAAATCTAATAGAGACTCAGCGCTCAAGTGTTCGGTTCCTTCCATTCCCAGAGCTTGTCTTAAAGCTTCTAATTCAATAGAATTAGACTCCATGTTTCTCAGTATCTTCCCTGATCTTAAACGCATATACTACCTAAAAGAAAAGTCTAATATCCTGGACAGCAGCCCCCAAAATTTTGCGATGTGCCCTATATAACACGTATATAATATAGTATGTTCCTTCTACTATCTTATACTACGATTCAACACCTGAAACTTAATTCGTGAGACACACACATAATATAAATAAATTTGCTTACTAATCGTCTAGGTAACTAGTAAACAATAAACTTAATATCAATACCCAAGGTTCAGGGAATTTTATATCAATCAGACTTTTCCAAGTAGACTAGTTTATTCAAAATTTCAAAAACAGAACAAAACAAAAAGAAGTTCTCTGTGATTAATATTCCTTAATGTAAATGATTTCTCTAATCAAAAAAAAAAAAAAAATCGTTCAGGTACACCTCTAGACCCAGAGGTCCCTACCTATGTAAAGCCTTAAATAACAGTTCGCTCCAAACATGAAGCTTCCTTTAAAATTTGTCTAAAATTCCTTAAAAGAGGTTCTGAACATGCGTCCTCGTACAAGCCATCATGAACCTCACATACTCTAAAGACAGACCCAACATTCTGAGTACAGACTGGCCTAAATCCCTAATTCAGGAATCGCCCTTTATTGGACAACCCTTAAGGAAATCAGCTAGCTAACAGACCTTAAAAGGTAAAGGGAAATGGAAAATTCCTTCATTTAGGAATAAAGCACCTTCTCTCAGGCTCGGTAGTAGGAATAAATTCAAAACAAACAACAGCCTACCATCCCCTTATGTGAGGAATCAGCTGTGAAAAATCTAATCGGCTAATCGGAAACAACTAGCCGAGGAAAAAAAAAAGTATATATTACTCATCCGGCTCGGTTGCCATAGCAACAGCCTTCCCTAAAATCAAGATAAAGAAAATTTCTGAAAACATACAGCGCTCGGAAGGAGCGATGTCACAATAAATCTAAAAATCCCTACTAAATTTCATTTCTTAGATATTCCTAACCGGGAATCGAACCTATCCTTAGACCTTACCCTTGGACATACAACCAGAACTCAAATATTCTGAATTGTATTCCGCTTAACAAGTCTAAAGGTTGACCCTATACACAGCCATCTCTTTCGGCTGTATCCCTGCTCTGACTTAAAAAGAAAAGTCGCGAAGCAAAAGAGAGACCCAAGGAGCCCGAAAGCTCCTCCCGCTAAAAATTCCGTCTCGATTCTATCAAAAGAATCCAAAATCTGCTTCCTCGCTGCCATTCCCTTCTTACTTATATACGATTTAACAGCTTTCCCCCTCTCCGCTACGACGAGAAGAAACTGTCACTGAGCTTAGCAGTGTTTCCAAATGAGCTAGCTAGCTACTAAACTTTTGCCTTACTTGGAATTATATTTTCTTTTTTTTTTTTAACTGAAAAGAATAACTTTAAAGATTAACATATACATATATATACATTAAACAATACATAAATGCACACATGAATATATAAATTTATATAAGATTAATAGAAAAAATACCAATCTATAATAATTTTACCAGCGCTGGTTTTTTAACCTAATTATATATGTATTAATAACAAGAAATATGAATATTAGATTTCCTTTAAATATATGCATATATGTACAAAACTAGCAATGGGCCTGAAAGTGCTCATTGCATATACCGCGACCTTTAAAAAAAAACTGTGTTTTCCACTTAACTTTCTCAGTTCATAGTCTCTTCCAGTCTTTTTCCCCCGAATACATTAAGGGAAAAAATCACTTTCGAAACACAAACACAAATTTCACATACACTCACTTGAACTTTGATAATATATGTATTTGGGACTTATAAATGCCCAAAAGTCTGAAGTCCGGAACAGTTTTTTCCCCCATTCACATTGAGGGAAAATTCACTTCAAAAACACACAATCAGCACAATTATTTACAGCACACACACAAAAAAATCAGAATTGATAATTTGTCTCGAGGACTTATGGCTGCCTCGAAAGTCTAAAGTCTCGTACAGTTCACGAATCAATTTGAACCAAATAACACTTTCCTGAAAAAAAAATTATTGACTTACAATCAATCCTTAAAGATCCAGCTTCCTCCTGATTTGGGATGCTTCTTGTTTTCTCTCCGGAAACCTGATGTTTTTCCCTGGAGTCCTTGGAATTCCCAGTCCTTCTCCATCCGTAAAAAGGTCTATGAAATCCTCGTCCTCGTGTTGCGTTCTTGAGGGACCCGGAAGATGCTCAAAAGAATGGTGCCCCTCCTCTTTTTTCGGCTCGCACTGCATGTTACGAATATCATTCAGTGTCATTTCGGCCACTTCCACTCGGCTTCTTTTTGAACTTGAAGTTTCATCTTGAGCAAACCTTGCTCTTCTTTTATTATTTTTCGGTGCAACAACGTGACATAATAACTGAAGCTTTAACGGGTCTTCAGGGTTAGGTCTAGCACCTACGAATACTGACCTAGCCCCCTAACATCTACCGCACCCCTACGTTTTTGCGATGGCTACGAGCCTGGCTCACGATGCCACCAGAGGTCACTTGCCCTCTTCTTCCCATCTAGCGTTGTCACAGTGCTGCATGTACTTGTTCAAGCTGGAGTAACAACGCCCGGTCCAGCTGATACGCTCCTTACGGCATCTCACGTGAAACGTGCCAGGTACGCCCATGAAGTCACAATCGCTGCGCTACACGTCCTACTGTACGAGGCCTACGAGTCTTCCAATCATGAAGCTTCCGAAACTAGTAATATAGCAATGTGGATATCCCAGCAGTGGCAGCACTCGACTCAATTCCAATACTGGGTTACAATTATGGAGCTACAAACACTGTTGTTACTGTTTGTGAAAAGTGTGCGTGATGGTAATTTCATGCTTTATGTAGAAGTACTCCAGTCCATGTGTCCGTGTCCTTGGACCAAGTACACTACGGGCGATGGTTACCAGTCTTTCTTCATACTCTGAAGCAACTTCCAGTTCGTCATCCTGACGTATTTAAGGAATTCTCTAAGGGACATTTCACCAGTAGGAAATCTTACCGGCACTTTTCACGTATGTCAGACGACCAGCTTAACGAACAGAAGAACAAACTGATAAAAGAAAGTGGTTCTCTATGGGTAGCTTCCGATAACCCATTTACTCTTTTGAAGAAAATAGTCAGTTGTCAAGAAATCGCTCGTGTACTGGCTGAGTATGAAGACAGCAACTCTGTTGAGTTGCACGTATCGAGATCACACCACGAGGACACGGATGGATTCCAAAGCAAGTACAGGAAACATGTGAAGAACCTAATTGATGTACTTCGTGACACTGGTAATCCTTTTGAAGAAGAGCATCTGTCTACAGTTGGGTTCACCAGACGTATAGCGCCAGAAGAGTCGTGCCAGTCTGTCCGCATCGCAGCTACCACAGGAACCAAAATGTATGAGGACTTCGTTTATAACCGTGTAATGACATGCAAGCAGTCCATACACAATGTTATAAAGAAAGTTAATATGCAGCTTCTCATCTGTAGCTCGTTGAAAGTTCGTTACAAAGATAAGATGAAACTTGCTAGTGCACACAAAGATTATAACCTGTTCTGCAAGATGTTCATACCATGTCAAGAAAGGGAGGGCGATATCAGAGAATTCTTTTCTCATGAGAACACAACTTATCCTCCATCAATATCTGAATTTGGAGATCTCAGACTTCCTACCTCTAAATCAGATATTTTGAAAAATTGGATGGGCGTACAAGTACTATCATCCCCCATTCCTCTTGTCTTATCGTCGATGGAGCGATGCTGGTGCACCAACTGCAAGAAGGAGCAGCGAAAACATTTGCAGAATATGCCGCAGTTATGAATAACTGAGTTTCTTTCACACTTTGAGACACTAAATGCTTATACGTGGTCTTTGACTGCTACATTGAAAAGAGCTTGAAAACACAGATGCGTCAGAAGCGTGGGCAGGGCGACCGCTTTGTTGTCAAGCCAACGGGACCGCTTTCAAAAAATTTCCAGAAGTTCCTTGCAAATTATGACAACAAGGAAAGACTATTTCATTACCTCCCCGAAACAATAACTGCAGCTGATATTTCAGAAAGAGAAATATTCTGCACAAGAGGAAATGAAGTCTTATCCTCTTCCTCAGGCTTAGATATTACTTGTATTTCTCCCTCATCCCACATAGAATCTGATATAAGACTCCTTCTGCACGTCCGTCATGCCGTCGAGAAGGGGCACAAAAATATTACAGTTCGTACAGTTGAATCCGATGTTGTTGTCAACGCTCTCTCTGCGTTTCTGCATCTGTCACCCACTCTGGAGAAACTATGGATTGATTTTGGTTCTGCAAAAATGTGACGTTTCATTCCTATACACACCATGTGCACGAACTTACCTTCTGGAACGATAGAATTGCTGCCGTTTTTTTACAGTTTTACGGGCTGTGACACAGTGTCAGCCTTCCTTAGCGTTGGCAAGACAAGGGCATGTTATACGTGGATGGCGTTTAAAGAAATGGATACAGCTTTCCGGGAACTATCAGTCGTTCATTCTCACGATGTTGTAAGCCACCAATCTCGCATGCTAATCCAGCGATTTGTGACGCTCATGTACGACAGATCAAGTACTTGCGAGGAAGTCAACGAAACCAGACCTATTCTATTCAGCAAGAAAAATCGCACAATAGACAGAATACCTCCAACCGAAGACGCATTGAATCTATATACAAGAATAGCAACTCTTCAGTGCAAGATCTGGCGACAATGCCTCGAAAAGGATGTGCATGATGTTGAACCCCTGAATTGGGGTTGGAAGGAAACAGATAACCGACTCGGCTACCAACCTGTGTAGACTACGTTGAGGAGTATGTCTAATAACAGTCGACAACTAGTGACATGCCGTTACAAACTGCGCTGTACTGGGAAATGTACTTGTATTAAGGACGGCCTCGTCTGTACGTTGCTTTGCAAATGTGAAGGACAATGCTCAGTGATATCACTATGAACAGAGCAGCTGAACTTTTTACTTAAATGTGAAAGTGTATATGAGTTATGTAGATATGTAACATTGTAGAAAACGTATTAAAGTTGTAGAATGATAAACTGTATTAGTTTGTACTTGATATACAACACCTCTACAATAAAAGCTCACAGTGAGGTCGGGTGACCGGAAAGGCCATTCATGCAGTTAATCCTTATGGGACCTTGCCTTTTTTAGGTAAATTTTAGAGTTTCAGTCAAGCACCTATTGCAACGAGACTATTTATCGTAGGATCATGGTTCATACCTCGTTTTTTGTAATGAAGCTGTGTTTCCAACTGTATTAGTCAAATTTCCTTATTTTGTACCTAAGGCGGGAAATTCCCGCCCAAAGTGGGAAAAACGGAAATTACAAAATAATGGCACGAATATCTTCCCTCGAACATGCAAATGGTACATGACATGAACATGCAAGTGGTACCAAAACAAACTTTGCTTTATAGTGAATAGAATGAGGTATGAAGGATGGTCCCCCCAAAATTAGTCAGATGCTCTAGCCGATTAACTAATTTCCCTCAATAATACATTGTCAGTCAATTGTTTTTCAATGAGCTTCAGCATAAAGACTATTCTTCGTAGGAACATGAATCGTACCTTGTTATCTTTGGAATGAATCAACCCTTTGAGTGGTACCACTCGCATGTGGGTACCATGTGCCTGTGGACGGAAAATTATCTCCAAATGGAAATTTTGTCAGAAAAAATCACTCTCTTTCAAGTTTGGGTCCCTCTTCCCCCTGTGTTAACGCTTGGATCTCAAAATCGCCTAAAACATACTACATGGTGTATGTAATATCTGTGGAAAATACCAATCTCATACCTTGAAAACTGAGGGCGGTAAAAAAAATTCCCCCACGTGGAAAGCATAACCTTTACTACTTTAAGGGAAAAACGAAAGTCCCTGACACGTACCTATTTATCCGAGGATCATAATTCGCAAACGATTTCGTGTCAAATTAGAGTAGATTTCAAATGGTATCACATACATGTCTCCATCGTGTCCCTGAGGGGCGAAATCCCGAAAAAGAGAATTTTTCCCTGAAAAAATCTCATTTTTTCAATTTGGACGAGATTTTCGCGCTTCTGATACACAATAAGGGAAATTTTAATAGTACAGTTGAAAACAGTGCTTCATTACGAACACAACGAAGTACGAATCATAATCCCAGAATAAATAGGAAGTGTCAAAAAATTCCCCCAAAAAACTCGAAAATTTACCCAATTTTTTCTTCCGTAGGCATCGCACGAATGATTGCAAAATGCCCATAAAACACGTTCTTTGATGCTTTGACGCTTGAATAAATGCAAAAAACCCGATGTGAAAAGCTTAACTAGAGACTTATAAGGCAAATTCCAAAGGTCGACGCTATGGTACAGATCTGTTCCATCGGTCTCCAAAGGGTTAAATGACGAATCGGAAAATTTTTGCTATTAACTGTTTCTTATTCTGTGTGGCAGCAGACTGGAAAAGAAGAAAAATTTTCTAAAGCTTGCATGTAAATATTTAGATTAGGTTGCTAGAAGTTAGCCATTTTCCAATATGGCATCCAGTGTCGACTATAATGATTCTACGAACTGTCTGCCGGTAATTTTCCAACCTTGATTGGACATGTAACAAAATGGCGCGAACTTTCATGCTGGTATCCGGAAATGCAGGATACTTACGCTAACATACCACACTATAAGGCAGTGGAACGTGAAAGAAAAAAAAAAGGAACAGAAAACATACTGGGTTTCTTCTGTCGAATAAGAAAAAGCCTATCTTGAAGTAAATTTCAAAACAAATTACAAACTTCCCATGCTTTATGTTAGGCGTATATATATGAATCAGATTGCAAAGGTATGTAGTCACGGGGAAAAAGGGGGCCCTGTCTTTCCAAACTATTTCCAACTCCAAAACTAGGTTCGTCTGGTATATTTAATGAACTTATTTAACAGGAAATGCAAATGAGGGACGTTTATAGTGAAATATGAAAATTAAAGAAAAAGCAAACATCATCAATACGGTTTCTATACCTAATTGAAACAATTAAAATTAATAATATGCTTTATATTCTCATTTCCCTAGCTGGGACGCTGTGAACTCGCTACTATATTATTGTGTAATAATATCTGAGTTGATATTTTTTCGAGTTTTTTTCCCTTTAGTATTTTATCCTACATGAACACAAAGTCAGATAAACAGACTGCTATAAACAGCATTTGTTTTCTTATGAATAGCTTATTCATTTATGTCTTACAAACCGGTTTTCAACTTCAGTACTGTCAAGATCCGTCTTTTGATAAGGTAGCATCGTGAAAACATAATATGTGTATAGTATACATGGTGAGTTAAAATGCTTTCATATTCTGAAAGAGGTCATTTGTTCTGTTTTTAATGTATGAAAAGCTTTCCTCCCCCTGAAAGTAATGTTCCCCTAGAACAACCTGCTGATTACACCCCTGATTCTCCTGTAATAAAAGTTGAGTTCCAGTTCCAAGTCGAAGAAAAATCCACTGGAAATTAGACGTGGGACTCAACGCTCGTTTTACTAATTGTTTTATATGGAAACGTGTGTTCATAATTCTTTTCTCTACTTGGTAAAATGAGCAGTTAATGTGCTAGTACAATATTTCTAATAAGCGCCTCTGGTATTGTCAAGATTCGCAGTAGCGCGAGAAGTCAGCGTGCAGAACTACTTGTCGCGAATTGTCAACACCACTTAAAGCCAATTGGACGCTGCGTGAAGCCAACTCAATGTCATGCCGCTTATCATTTGAAACACACAATAGTGATACGGGTTATTTAGGTCTACGTATATTTGAAACGCATACATATTATCAACACTTGCTGATCCATTGCTGGATTAAAATCTTTTCAATACTTTTTGACAACAATATAACTAACTAACTAACTCTATGGCCTATGGAACCCGGAGGTTCAGTGCCGCGTTCACAAAAGCTCTCCACTGACTTCTATCCTTAGCTAATTGGATCCAGTTTCTACTTTGTATTCCTATCTCTGCGAGATCCATCTTAATATTATCCTCCCATCTGCGCCTAGGCCTTCCTAATGGTCGTTTTCCTATGGGTCTACCAGTCAAGACTTTGAAAGCGTTTCTACTTTCTTCCATTCTAGCTACATGACCTGCCCACCTAAGCCTCCTAGACTTGACGACCCTAACAATGTTGGGTAAACCGTATAAACTATGTAGTTCCTCGTTATGAAGCTTCCGCCATTCCCCATTCTCGTTCCTCTTGGGTCCGAATATTCTTCTCAGGATCCTGTTCTCAAATACTTTCAGTCTATGTTCTTCCCTCAGAGTAAGCGACCATGTTTCGCAACGATACAGAACAACAGGCATGATTATCGTTTTATATATTTTAAGCTTCAAATTCCTCGACAGAATTCGCGACGACAAGAGATTTTGAACCGAATAGTAACACGAATTCCCTGCTTTTAGTCGACATTTAATTTCTTCGTGAATATGATTTTCGTCTGTTAATATTGATCCTAAATATTTGAAAGTATCCACTTTATCAAAAGTATTATTTAATATTTTAACACCTCCACAATTTGCCGTATTACGGTCCCGACGCACTTCCATGTATTTAGTTTGACAACAATATATGTTGGGTAATTTATTTCCTAGATATTTGCAGTAGTACCTAACTTCGTCACACCACCTTGTATTAGAATGCAGTATAGGTCAGTTCTTGTCACTTGTGGTATCCAGTAAAAAATTTGCTTTCTTCTGCCTTGTACGGTTTGTTTCCTGAGAGTGTTATATTTATTTACCTATCTATCCATCTACTCTCTCTCTCTCTCTCTCTCTCTCTCTCTATATATATATATATATATATATATATATATATATATATATATATATATATATATATATATATAACGATATGTATGTATATATACAGAACCAGTTGTTAAAGAATTTGAATTATATCACTGGTTGTTAGTAAAGTTATTACCCGATTTTGAAATATATGTTCAAAATCATGTTTTAAACTGTTCAAAATGTTTAAAAACATGTTGTTTTTTTTTCGTGTGTGTTTTAAAACATGTTTAAAACATTTTAAACACCTTTTTCATGTTTTAAACACATGTTTTGTTCTTTTTTTTAAAAAAAACTGTATTTTTTCCAGTCCTGTTTCTCAGGTGATTATAAAGTAAGCACTACTTCCCTTTTATCAAATTTCGTTCATTTATTCACAAACATAATTTGAAAAGTAATCGAAATGACATTCGCAACATTAATTTACCTCTTGAAAATTATATTTATTTTCCAGTGCATCAAAAAAAAAAAAAAAAAAAAAAACACGTGATTTAACTCTTGAAAATTATAATCGTTTGGCTAACATAGTCAACATAATCAGTGATTTATCGTTTAAAACTTGTGTTATTTTCCAATAGTCAACACAATGAGTGATTTACCTCTTAAAAATTGTGTTAATTTTCCAACGTAGTCAGCACAGTGAATGATTTACCTCTTAAAAATTGTGTTTTCTAATATAAACAACACAATGAAGATACCTTTTGCATTTCTAGAAATTGAAACCATGACATTTGTATCGAACTTCACACACATGGTTTGGGCGTGGGGAATCAGGATGTCGCAATTGTTTTAACTGTTATTTTATTTCTGGAGTATAGTAGTGTACCCGTAGTTCGTCGGTAGTTATTCCGTTCTCAGTGGTAGAGCGTTCACCTCTGGTGCTTGGGGTCCCGGGTTCGATCCGAGCCCCTACCAAGTGAACTTTGTGGTGGACAAACGCCGTGTGCGTGGGTTTTCTCGGAGTTTTCCCGTTTCCTCCCACTTTCTTCATTCCACCAGTTCATTCATTACTCATCATCACCGTCTCCTTTAGCCTAACCGGCATAATCGTGGGACGTAAAACTCGAAAATTTCATTATTTTTATTATTCCGTTCATTGAAATCTACGCATAAAATTGGTTGGCTTTTTCTTTAAATTGACGGAAGCAAAATTCGAGAGAAATTCGGGGATTTTCGCAGAATTTTCACAAAAAGGATTTTTAATGTTTTAGGCATCTTCTAACAGGGCCCAGGGTACTAGTACCTCCACAAAAAGCTACCTCAAAAAATAAATCTTACCCTTGTCTCGAGACAGTTTTCAGGAGACGGTTCGGATTATTGAAGTACAGGAGTGTATATATATCGAACTAAAAATGTAGAACGAAATTGGTGAAAATCAATAAGCAGCAATGCAAGCTGCTTCTTATACGTAACTAGCATCAATTACCCGCTTCGCTGGCTTAAATTAAGAAAAAAAATCGCTATATGTTCCGTTAGTCAGTCACTGTTTACTATTAATAAAGCGCTCTTTGATGTTGGTCATTTTCGATGACTTTTATATATGCCCCTCCCTTCCTCATCTTGTGTGCCACGGCATCGAAAGTGTCATTGTTCATCTCAGCGACACCAAAATCTATGAATTCGACACTAATATCGGTCATTTTTGATCATTTTTAAATATCTCTCTGGTACACCGTCAAAGTGATATAACAAAAACCAACTCAGATTTAAACATCATCTAGGTTGTAAATGTGATCGAGATCGGTCGGGGTGTTCAAGAATGATGAAGTCACAAAGACAGTCACTTTCATTTTTATTTTTTACACATATCTCCCCCTTTTCCTTCCCTACGTTGCACCGTCAAAGTTAATTGACAGAAATTATCCCAGGCCCAAACGTCATCTATGTTGAAAATTTGATCAAGATGGTTGGGTAGTTTTTTTTTATATATAAACCTTGCCCTCCCTCCCACTCCCCTAGGTTCTACCGTCAAAGTAAAAATACATTATATATATATATATATATATATATATATATATATATATATATAGATAGATAGATAGATAGATAGATAGATAGATAGATAAACTTACCAGGCCCAATCCTCATATATGTTCAAAATTTGATTGAGATCGGTCGGGTGGTTCAAGAGTTATTAAGTTTTATTTATTTTTATAGATCTCTCCCCTCCCCTAAGTTCTACCGTAGAAGTGATATGATAGAAACCACCCCAGGTCCGAACCTCATCTATGTCGAAAATTTGGTTAAGATCGGTCAAGACAGTTAATTTTATTTTTATATTTTAAACATATATCTCCTCCTCCTCCTCCCCTACGTTGCAGCGTAAAAGTGAAATGATAAGAAACATCCCAGGCCCGAACCTTATCTATATTGAAAGTTTAATCGAGATTGGTCGTTTCGTTCAAGAGTTATCAAGTTCTATTTATTTTTCTATAATTCCCTCCCCTAAGTTCTACCGTCAAAGTGGAAAGCTAAAAACACTCCCAGACCAGAACCGCATCTACGTCAAAAATTTGATCGAGATCGGTCGGGCGTTCAAGAGATTAAGAGTCACATAGTCACTTTCAATTTTATAATATAGATTATTTTAGATTCATAGTTTTTCCGTTACTATCCGTAGAATGAATCAGGCTCCTGTATGATACCACATACAGGACATACGGATGCAAAATTCGGTAAGCTTTCTCGAAATACATCTTTCCATTTATTGTGTAAGAAATTTCACATAAACATGCATGAGTCATTTCCCGCCTTATATCTGTTACACAGTTATATTCAATCGTAACTTCCACGAATTTGCTTGTCCCGGAAAACAAACGACTTCCATGCAACACGCCGGGGAGGGGGTAGTTCGATCACGTGATTTTTGATATTGTAGAATGCTTGTCGTCGGTATTTTGAACAGTGAAAGGAAGAACTGATTGCGTAAGAAAGGGTTCACGTTCTTTCGTCCACTACCTATTTCTCTTGTGGTGAGAAGTGGTCGCTGAATAGAGGTACAAAATTCGTTAAAATTACAAGATTTCACGTCAGTTCCTTCAAAGAAGAAATGAAAAAGGTCGTTTCTAATAGAAGTTGCTGGGAGACGTTTCACTGTTTATATCAACACTAACCGATCACTAATTATGATAATGGATTCGACTTCGTTGCCGTATGGATTCCGTAATAATGTGTCACGCACCCCAGTAATCCATTCCTAAGGGTTTTCGTAATCAGTCAGTGAGTTCACTTTTGACGGGTAAGCGCAGATTCACCAGTATTGGGAGAAATTAGATTTTGGGGCTCCGAAGGGCTGGCTTCTGGATTGTGCAAACGGCTGCACTAGTGGGTGTCCAGGTGCAGCTATAGTGGAAGTGTATCAATACCAACAAGTAAATATTGATGGCAAAATCACAGAAGGTGACATAATGTTGATTGCGAAATTAAGTGTCACATTGAGCGACTAGTACAGGCTCGTGAGCGCATCATGCTAGAGGAGCTACTATCCAATACAACCACGAATAACTCGAATACACATCCCCTGTGACCAAGCACCGTACACTCGTATGCTTCGGTTATTTCAGACCTCTTTGGTGTCAAGTGCAACTCACCCAGGTCAATAACGTCAATGACTGTTCGATACTGACTGGAAGATCTGTTGGTCTAATAAGAGACAATTTGTACTTCAATTCGAGAATGGACCTGTGTACGTTGACGTAAACTACATAAAAAAACTGGAGCACTCTTGCGTGGTCAAAAGTCAGGTCCATGGGAACAGGTATATGGTATGGGGCACATTCACATCGAATGAATTATGCCGCAGATAAGAGTATTGCAAAATAATACGAACGCTACAATTTTTCGTCGTAATTCGGGAAGTGAAGGGAATATTAATTGATACAGATATATAGGGTTATCCAAAAGTGTCGAAACACTAATAAGTGGTAAAGGCTGCAAAATATAACCAAAGTAACAATGTAGGTGGGGAGAATGTTTGAGCACACATCATAATGACGTCTGTCATCTGTCAATTGTCAATTTTACACAATTGTCTTAAATGGAAACCATAGAATGTTAAATGTTATTTTAATACCAAATTTTCGTAGAAATAAGTGAACTGCCGATTGTCAGATGTATTCTGATTCCCCAGTCACGCTAAACCTTGCGCAAAGTGTCGGCTGTTATGTTTTAACATGAGTCACAATTCGTTCCTTGAGATACAGAACTTTCCGAATTTTCACTGCATTTACAACTACTTCACATGGTTCCTCAGGTAGTAGTCCAATGGCGTCAGGTCAGGAGAATGAGGGGGCCATTCCATAGCACCTCGCCGACCCATCCACGCATTAGGAAACTGTTGATTGAGGTATTTACGGATACATGTACCGTGATGAGGTGGGACGCCATCGTGCTGATGAAACTTAGGGAATGACCGATCCTCCGATAGCAGTAATAGCAAGATGTTTTCTAACATACGCCGATAACCATCACCGTTAGGATTCTGTCGATGAAGAATGGGCTCACAACGCGAGGCCTCCCACACTCCACAACATACCATCACCTTGCCGGGTACACCTGCTGCTCAAACCAATGCAGGTTACTATCGGGCCAGTAGTGCACGTTCTGTTTGTTAACCTCACGCGATACATAAAAATAGTTTGCCTTATCAGTAGTTACCCTATGGCTCATTAAGCAAATTCCAGACGACAATCTAGATCATCTTGTGTAAAATGTTTGTGAAATTGGAACTTATAAGGGTGCCAATTACTCATTGACATAATGCGTATGATTGATGTGATTAATACCAGTTTCACAAGCTACACTACGCGTGCTTCTCTTGGGACTTTGAAATATGGCAACAATGCCACAGTTGTTGCCTCGTCTATCGCCGTACATGATCTACCAGCATTGGGTTGATCTGCAACAGATCCAGTTTCTTGGAATTTCTTCAGCATTTTGAACACAGTATCATTGTTGATGTGAGTCCTTTCCGAATGAGGGCAGTTAAAATCATCTACATTCACTCTGGTTCTTCGTTCTCCAGAGATCAAAATGATCTCAATGCGCTTTACATGCGTCAAGATCATCTGCTATTAAGTTACCTACAAAGATACAAGCGAAGAATCTGCCAACTCATGTGGCGCCCGCGAGTGTTTTTTTCTCACTTAACCGATTGGGTGAAGCCGTCGAATGACAGTAGCGTGGTGTATGCCTGAGTCGTTTGCGGTTAAATGAATCCCAGGGTTCACTTCTGCAGTGTTCTGAAAATCCCATTAGAACATACTGTTAGTCGGTAGCCATTTTTCAACTCAGGGCGTCTACTAGTCTGGAAAACTTGGAAAACATGGAAAACTCAGAGAGGAATTTTCTGTATATTCTGGAAGTTTTTGTAAAGCTAGGTTTATTTCATTGCTTTTACATTTTATCTGCATACTCTTTGGAAAACAACTTTTCGCTGCAGCGGTAGTTATCATACAATGAAGGACTTCTGAAAGGAGTTGGCAGTCCTTGCATCTGGAGCTCGTAGTTTCTGATCTCTGTGTTAAAAATTGATCCTCATATCCAGGAGTGTAGCTAGGCTATTGCAACCGGTAACCCCCAATAAAGTCCTAAATAACACTTGTTCTGATCTTGTTGATTTTAATGTAGCAATTCAACCTTTACTTACAAAATTTCAGTCAGACTCACCAATGCTTCCTTTTTTTATGGTAAAATAGTTAAACAAGTCCCTTATGGTTAGCAGCAAGTTCTGAAGATCTGATGAAAGTTTGCCTAGAAGGTGGTAGTAAGAATCTGTGTTCGGTTAAGCAGGTTGATGTCGCATTTGCAATACGTACAGCATTAAAATCAGGGAAGTTATCTCAACTGAATATCATCCTTTGTTTTCGGAGGGATTTTTTGTTTGCATATTTTAACAGATTTTTGAAAGAAGATTATGTGTAAATCACATTGAAACACATATATACTTATGGTGCTGCATGCTTTTTTCCCAATACATTTTTAAACAAGACACTTGGGGAGGAACAAATAACTTTAGCATTGGAAGTGCTTGTAGAGAATCATCATTTGTATGGCCCTGCTGGTGATGAAGTAAAACGACTCTGTAGTGAAATTTGTACTCAAGATTTAGTTGTCACAAGAATAAAGAATTTTGACGTGTCTAAGGCTCATTTAGATCAGTTGTGGTTCTTCATTCTTGGTAATACTAACACCAGCATCAACTTTTCAGCGTTCATTAAGAAAATTCTAGTGTTACCACATGCAAACGCGTCCGTTGCACGCAGTTTCTCATTGAATAAGGAGTTTCTTGTGGATAATCTACACGAAGAGTCTTTAGTTTCGCAGAGAATCGTACATGACGCTGCTACATTCCACGGGGTGTTCAGGCAATGCTAATCTCAAGACAATTAATTCATGCAGAAAGAAATGCAAATGCCAAATGGAAAGAGGCTCTCAGAAGGGAACAGACAACAACTGAGGCAGAGAAAAATCGTTCTAGGATAATCGTCCAAGAAAAACTAGAATAAAATTCCTCTACTGAGTCATGTAATTGCTATTGTTGATGTGGCAACAATTCAGGGTTAACATTAACACGGAATTTATCATAACCTTCTGGAAAGGATTTTGTATCTACTGCATTTACTCAATATACTTTATTGTTAGCGCAGTTTTGTTTGTTTAAGTTGGTACCACTGATAACATGTTCGGCAGAACCGAAAACATTTTTTTTTTTTTTCAAATTAAGTTTACTTTTGGTGGGATTAACTACAGAAATTACTGGGTGAATTTCGTCTAGAACTGTTTTGCGCACAAGAATTTCTGCCTGATTATCTATTAACTCATTAGGAACCAGTAAGTTACGGGTGCTTGCAAGGTCATTTACTCTCTTTATGTAATTTGAATACTTGAATTTGGAGGAAAAACTACAGAACGAGCCACTAAAAATTGAGATTATATAATTTCGTTATATGATTAGAAATTTCATCAAAGGATACGTATGGCGGTAATTCAACTCTTGGAGGAATACCAAATTTAACAAAACTGAAAGAATTCTTATTATGATCAACCATAGCAAGATGATTTTTTCAAAAAAATCTTCGCCAATTATACTATTATACGAAAAATCATTATACACTCGAAAAGGATGCGTAAAATACTGTCCTCTTAATTTAAATTTTACTAAAGCGATTTGATCACTTTCTTGAGAATTTCCGGTGATGCCACGAATAAAAGTAGTACCCTTGAGTATTTTATGCTTCTTATTTAAAATATTGCCATAAATTATGCTAATAGTACTTCCTGAAACCAATAGAAATAAATGTGGCTTATTATCAATATATACTTAAGCATGAGGCAAATTAGATTCAAATTGAATGGGCGCATAATATCGCTTACTATTTCTAATATTATTACACATATTACTGTCTGTTTTATTCCTATTATTCGACTTAAAATTCTGATTTGCTTTTACTCTGTTAACGGCAGCAGTAGGCTGTGAATGAGATGAGGATGCAAAAGATGGATTTCTTTGCTCCAAATGCGAATGCTCATAAGATTGTATACACTCAGATTTCTGTTTGTGTGTGTGTATGCAGCTTTTGCGAGCGTAGTTTGTTGCACGAGACTTTCAAGTTAGACTTTAATACTTTGCAGCTGGGCGATTAAGCTAGTTTTTTTCTACAGGCTGAATTACAACTTCATTTACGCTCTGTTTATTAGAATCTAACATATTTTCTTTTTGCTGTATAGCATTATCACCAACAGGATGTATATTATGTTTGTCTCTTGTTGCCATGGACTTCGATCGTTGACTACGCATGCTGACAAGAAAATTAATTATTTCCTCTAAACCTAAGAACTTTGCTAACTCAATAACAGACGTGAAGGATTTTCTTGACACTACAGAATAGAATGAAGGCAATAACCCGTCGATTAACAAGTTCATTTGCTCTGTTAACGGCATCTTCGGATCGTACGCTAGTATTAATTTTCACTTATGAAAAATGTAATCTAAAACAGGTTCATAATCTAACTGTTCTCTATTTCATATTTCTTGCTCTAAAATTTGTGAAACTATGTTATCTTGATAGACCTCTATCAATTTCTTCTTAATTTGAATATATATAAGAGTGTCATATTCTGCAGTCGATTGTAAAGCTAACATAAGGCACGAGCCCCATTTTCGAAACAATATGGCAACAAATGTCGTTTCTGTACATCACGAAGGATATGAAGGATAAAAAAATCCTCAAAATGATTAAAAAATAACAACTGATTCGTTTAATTTGCCAGAAAATCTGCGGGGTTCTACTAAACGATCTAACGTAGATGAAATGACTCTATTATTTTCCATTATAGCTATTATTCTAAATCACAATTTCTAATCACACTAATAAATAAATATTTTACACCACTATGCATATATATATATATATATATCTGACACCAAAATATAAATGACACTTCCTATATACTACCAAAAAGAAAAACAAAATATAACAACTTGGCAAAATCACTCGTAATTCTTCTCACCCACTTAAACATTCAACTAAGAAACAATGAATCAAAAGTTACTCTAACTGAGCAAATGCACAAACGTAGCGAGGGTAGGCGGGTGGGATAAAATTAATTCTACTCAATTTATCTCACGCAAAACTATAAACTACACTATATTCTGTACTCAAAATGCATCTTCATTATGCTCAGCGCAATATGATTTATCATCACAAATCTCTAACATGCCTGACTTATTTATCGCTACTATGAGCTGTACTTTTCTATAAAGAAAAAAAAAATCAGCAATCAATAATTCTAACGACTATGAGCTATGTTTCTAGGGAATCGTTCCAAGGGCGTAAGCCTCACAGCATCTCCACCATGTGCCGGGATATGCCATCAGTCGTAGCTCAGGTAAATCTCTAAAATATTCATTAAATGAATGCAACAAATTGGGGATGAAACTGATGCACAACATGGTACTTAACTGCAAAATTACGGTTGAATTTAAATGATATTCAAATGTTTCAATTTTGAGAATGACTAGTTGAGGAAAATGTGAAAGAGAGAAATAGGTTATGACTAAGAGGTAAAGGATGAGCACTAGCCTGACAGATCCGAATGAGACTGGTGTCGTCCTGGTCATCTGGATGATGAATGGTTTTCCCTGGGGGGAGCCTGGATGTACTGCCTGGATGATGTTTTCCCTGGGGGGAGTCAGCCAACAACTGGAACTCATTCCTGCTGGACTGCTAGGGGCAACGAGTTCTCTCGTCACGGCACATCTCTAACGATGTTCTCCTACACCTTCATTCCACTAGTCAGATATTGGACTCTATTGAATCTGTGGCAATGTACTAACAGAATGGTGCTCCCAAGACATGGAGTTGGTTGTTCTCCAATGGAGCGACGTGCCTCTTACGATGATCTTGCACCTTTCCAAACCTTGTGGCGAATATCACCTTGTCGATGTGTCCTCCGTAGTTTTTGTTAAATCGAAAAACGATAAGTGTGACGTTCAGTGAACTAGGAAATGTCAGGCTAGGCGGAAAGGAATGCGGAAAAGCTAGAAGGAAACTAGTCGCGTTTATTGACAGTTTCAAAAGTGACAATTAACTGCTTATATAAGCTGTCTGGCAATGTACAACATTAATAAAAGTTTTCTTCCGTTGGATTTTAAGAGTTCATATTCTGTCGTGGATAAATGTAATTTAATAAAATAATTGAATTTAGCGAATTAAGTTAAGAGTTCACACAGTCATCTTCTAGTCACTTCACATGTAGTACACAGCTACATCACAATAGTATACTTATTTTAGAGTTGTTCATATTTTTATAACAGCTGTCGCAACTAAGAGAACAGATATTATAAAACTACAAGTGTTTAGAGAATATCGGTTACATAACTTCACTAAAGTACAGTCTGGAAAATTTTCTGTTTTGGTCTGAAAAACCTGGAATTTTATTTGTCTGAAATAGTAGATACTATGTCAGCGTTGTGCCACCGGTATGAAATTTCCCATACTAACAGCATATGATGCGTTTATTCAGCCACTCCTGACACAAATACACTTTGGTTTTTCACTGTTAAATGTGCAGAATGATCTAGCTTGAACTTATAAAGGAAAATCAGTCTCATTTGTATTGTCCATTGTTTACTTTTACACGACATATTCAAACACGATGCCCCCTGAGTGATAGAGTACCCCAACCTTTTTGCTGAACATGTACAGTATTTGTGACGTAGTACGCGTGATTTCGGTCTATCCATTAATTGCATTACTAAACGTGGTTTTCACCAAACGTAAAATACGAACACTTCAATCGTACTTAGCCAAAATTGCCCCTTACATTTCGCACAGGAAGGAAACTCAGTTCCATGAATATTTGTGTAAGTTTTAAGACACGGTGAGTCTACGTGAAGGCATATCTTTTCTCGATAACGAAAACATTTTCCAGAGCACCTATAAAAATTATTTCCCAATACCCGGGTTTAAATTCATTTTCTTGTGATGATGAGGCTTTATGCTAAGCAACGAAATGCAATTAGAAACTCATCATCACACGAGTCCTTTCTCTGTCGAAATACAAACTTAATACATACGTTTAATTAATTTGCTTCCACAAAACACACAGCAGGCTAAGAAATATTCTTTATCAAAATGAAACTAAAAACAAATAATATTAAGCGAAGTATTAAGTAATATTAAGCTGTTTGATTTTCCACGATCTATCAAACAAGGTAGCACTCGACCTATATTCCCATTTAAAATTTTTAAGTTGGTCCCGGGGCCCTATGATGGGGGACCTGGGGACACCACAACAATACCATTCCACGTTGCCTATGGCGTTTTCCTTTTTCATTTTTTGTTTCATCATTTTCTACTCAGCCGTTACTGGAAATTTTGTCTGATACAGGACCATTTTTGGGGGCCATCTTAAAAACGATGCCCCATATCAGAAATTGTTTCCTACAAAAATTGTTCAATTTTCCAAGCTCTTTCGAACGAGATATCACTCGACCTATGTTCCCATTTGGAAATTTCACGTACACCCCTCCCCCAAAATGTACATTTTTAGGCCCCCTGTATTGTACATTGACTCTTTAACATTTTTTTTATTTGATGTATAGTTCGCGAGATATTGGCTTGTAACACTTATTTTGACACTGTATATATATATATATATATATATATCCCAATATGCAGTCACGGTGCATATAAGAATTAAGCATTGTAGAAATCACAGCGAAACCAAATATAAATATATATAAAACTTTGTTGAAGACACAGAAATGATGTGTCCATGTATAGTGACTTCAGAAATATAAAGCACACAACCTATATTATAATGAATAGATTATTATTTAACATGTTGTCTGATCAACAGTGCGAGGCACAAAAGCACGTGGGAATCTATTAAGAGCACATGAACTGGCATAGTTCGTGGTTTCTCGGAAAAGTTTGGCTCTCGTCGCAGCCAAGCAGAAGAAAGCATGAATTTCATGTATTGGCTGAGATAGAAAGATTGACAAGTGAGTGGGATAAATGAGACATGTGAGCTAACGAGGGAAGGGCGCGATGTCACTCAGAGATATTTGCACCAAATTTGATGTAGGATTAGGTAGTGGGAATAGAAAAGAACGTGTGGAAGTATTCGTTTCGCATGTGTTTGGAATCAGAAATAATGGGCCCTACAGTTCTGAAGAAGTATGGTCCGTCAATCAGATATTGATGGGACGGAGTCATTTCTGGCAGTTGCGACCAATGCAGAAGAAGTTAAATAAAGTAGAATGAAAACAAAAGGAGCTGAACAGAAATTGCGCCAATGTCCACACTCAGTCCTACCAGGCAAATGTCGGGGTACTAAATCATCAACTGCCCTTGCAATTATCCACCTTATTGATTTTTTTTTAAGAACATGTTTCAGACTGACTTTTTTTTAGCATATTTATTTTTTGAATACAGTTCCTGGTACTATGTGTACCTGTTACATTGTTTAAATTTCTGTTAACAACTGTTTCATTATATCCCCCCCCCCCCATCCCCAAAAAAAAGTAGCCTATATAACTCACTGTACGGTATATTAAGGTTAACTACTGTATTTTCTAATCTTGTTGAGACCAATTTGGAAACTAACTTACGAGCATGGCATGTGTGTTAGCCAACAGAAGTGAAACGCTCATGTTCATTTTGTGTTCACACTATTAAAGTTCAGTATTTGTGAAACATGCGCGAGTTATATTTGGAGTCTTTAACGCAGTTGTTACGAGGCTGTTTCTATCCAATACATTTTGCTGCCTTCTAGTGGTGAGTAGACCAAATTCAAATATTTCCTCTTATCGTTTGCGTTAAAATAATTGTGTTTATGAAGTCTTGTATATATTCAAACGGTTATTTTTGTTATGGCCATCCACAGTCGTTCCCATTTTGAACATCACTAATCCTGAAATATATATTTAAATTCGCCTCACAAACACATAATACTTTAATCTTGGCGGCAGCCACGTCGTAGATATCAAACACCCGTACAAATGAAATCAGTTAATATTGATGGGTTCAGACATTTAATATTTGCGTACTGACAGCATCTTATAGTGTAAAGAAATACAGCAACTTCATTTCGACCCCTTCCCCGGAAAATTTCTGGCGATACCCATGATTAATTTGTGTATATATTTTCTTTAATGTTTTAATATAATTTCATTAAGGTAATTAGTGATGCATACACAATTGGTAGGGACTGAGGGCGGACATTGACGCATTTTCTGTTCAACTCATCTTTTCTGTTTTCATTCTACTTTATTTAACTTCTGCATTGGTCGCAACAGCAAGGAAAGACTCCATCCCATCAATATCTGATTGACAGGCCATACTTCTTCAGAACTGTAGGGTCCATTATTTCTGATTCCGAACGCCTGCGAAACGAATACTTCCACACGTTCTTTTCTATTCCCATTACCTACCCTTACACCAAGTTTCGTGCAATTACCCCTACACCAAGTGACATCACGCCCTTCCCTCGTGAGTCAAAATCACTTTCCCACGGGACTGATGAGATAACAGCAGAATTTTTTTTAAAAAATGTTCAAAGATGTTAGGAATATATATATATATCTATCTAAACTTGCTTCTCGCTTTCTGAAATGGTCCATGAATAAAAGACACACTAATAGATCTCATCATACAAAACCATTACGGCATGATATTTGACTTAATGTGGTTGTAGGTTGAATTGACTATGCGCCTTAGTCACGCAATAAACTAGTTTAAGTGTCACATATACATAGCAACTTAAACCTTGCAGATATTTTTGGATAAACTTACTAACTTGTTAGTTAATGTAAACTGTCGTAATGACAAGTGCAGTAGATTGATGTTCTCCGTGAACTGAAAGAAAATTAAAAGTATTTGTGAAACTATAACGACCACGGTATATTTTAATCTCTTTCATTATCTTATACTGACAAATCACGTCGTACTTCAGAAATTGCGGTTTATAACTAAATCCAGGGCATTAATTAACATTCTTGACCAACTTTTAAAGGCTATACTTAGTGTACAAGAAGCAGGATAACTAATAATGAACTTTAGTATATTTATGATGTTTCAGTGTAAAACAAAGTATTTTTGAGTTAATTGTACTGATAATCATCAATATTTGGGATAATTGAAAGTTTATAGTTTCTCCTGTAAAAGAGTAAATGGAAAACCGAGTTACTACTGATTGTGTTCGCTTTTTTTCTCCAGTCTTTTCTAACGTTTCACTTTTTAACAAAGAAATATGTACGTATAGTAAGCATCAAATGTAATATTTTTTTCCCTGATAGAAATGAGAAGTTAGCGAGTAAGTAATCATTTGAATATTTTCAGAATTCCAATCGCGAGAACTCAGAGAAAATCCAGAACCATTTAGCGTCAGCGTCAAATGAAGAAAGAAGCGTAGTTGATGATGAAAGTCCAACAGAATCAGCGCTTCCAGTAAAACTTGAAGTTTATGAAGATGAAGGAACCCCTACAAATTTCAAGGACGAGGTTTTAGTTCGAGTTGAAGATAAAGAAGGTTTGATTGTGGGTGTCAGTGTTGGTGATGAGTTGTCCCGTAGTCGTGAAATAAAAACTACTGTTAGTCATAAAAATGGTAAAATGCGAAATAAAGACAAAGAGAAACAATCGAAAACTCGGAGTGTTTCTCAGACAACTGAACTCGTTGAAATTGTTGATGAAGAACCAAATTCATCACTGTCTGGGATGCATAGTGTACCATGTACTATGGAAGAAAATACTATAGACAATGGGTAAGCATAACAATTTCGTATCATCGAATTAGTTTAGGATAAAAAGAAAAACTGTTGTCTGTATTGCTTTTCAGTGACAAATAACCACAGTCAGTCAAGTAATGGTGATTTCGGAGCTGTTTACCCGGGGAAACTTTCAGTGTATGAGGAGTGAAAGCAATACTGCAAAAATACTGGTAACTCAATTTGAACAAGATCGGAGGTATGCCTCAGAGAGAATTTTGTAGTTCCGGGAAGGAATCCTCCCCCTTTCCTCCCCTCCCGGACTATCTCGTGAAATCATCACTGATTTTAAGCATTGTTGTACTTGTCATCAGAACAAAGGCAAACGTTAAAAACCACAAGGTAAAACTACACTAGGGATAGTACAGATCAGTTCAGGCAGGCAAATAAAAACTCTTACCTTGATAATCGTAGATGTTATTGAGTTTAACAGATTTAAAAATTCAGGACAAAGTAAGAATGTCCTTTTTTTGTGCCCTCCAAAAAACAAAAAGTCCTGGTCCAAGATGCAGGCCGCCATTTCTCACGTGCGAACTGTGGGAAAATATCTCTGGAATGGTTGAGGATATTTTGTTCCTTTTTGATTATTTAAAAGATAATAATTCACTATATATATGTATAAAATGCCAACTTTAAAAATTTTGGTTTTGTTAGTATTCAGTGTCATACCGTACTATATGATCTGAAAACAAGAACTTCCACTATTGAGTTGAATAGGATTTATAAACAACTGAAAATTTTGCAACACATTAAACCCGTTTCCGTTACCACATTTTTCACATATTGGTCTCATGAAATCAAAATCTAGTCTTATTTGATAAATAACATAAATATATATAAACTTTTTGGTTTAACGTCCTACGTTCATGAACCGAGGGGCTAAGGAGTCGGTGAATATGAGATGAATGATAATCATAGAATGACGAATAACGAAAGTGAGAGAAAACAGGAGAACCCGAGAGAACCCAGATTCATCGTATTTGTCTACCACACAGCCAACTTGGCGGAAGCTCGGAGCGAACCAGGGATCCGTACGCCGGAGTTGAGCGCTCCACCCCTAAGCCACCGCGATCTCAAAATTTTTTGAAACGAGCCTGTCCATTTCATTCTCTGGTCGAAATAAAATTCTTCAGTCTTAATATTTTGTTTCTTTTAATGTTTCGAAAATCCCGAAAATGGGTGTTCCGTTTTAGCGTCTCGTAAACTTCTTTCTGTCATGCCCATATAAATTATTTGCACTGTATTAAATTGATACAGTTAGGTTAAAAGTAATCTATGTTCCAATAGACCCGAAACCGAGATCAGAAGTAAAAAATGGATTGAATTATCAGTATTCCTCAGATTAATAATTGTCTTAAAAATGAAAGAACGCAGAATTTGAGCCATACAGCTTGCAGCACTATTATGTAACGTGTAATCAGCAGCCATTAGCAAAGTGTATTATCAGTTCTCTTTCTCGATAAGTCACCTCCTTAGCCTTTTTTTGTTTGTTATTATTTTTATTCCTATTTTTATCCTTAATGAACAAGGCTCCAGTGCAAAGCCCAAAGCTTGGAAGTGCAAGAGATTTTTGGAATGATAGTTAAAATTCCTGACGGTGTAAACATTTCATCTTAGCTTTTATTTTCATTTCACATACGCATGCTGGAATTCCTTTTCTTCGTATTATACAGATTGTTAATGAACTATTCCGACAAATAGTAAGAAGTGATTCCTCACATCGAAATAAGAAAGAAAAAAAGTTCATATAGACATGGAGTGGAAAGTACATAGTTTCAGAGCTAAAGCCGTCCAAAATCGTGGAAAAACTACGTTGCAACACGTTATTTCGAATTCGAGAAACTATGGAGTTGCGGTCCATATCAGTTGTAAAGGAAGTCATAAATAAGTCATCCAAAAATGCATATTTCAGCAATATGCAGTGGGAGCACAATGGATTCCCTAGAGGACATATTCACCAGAAATGCTTCCAACAGAATTCTCACATATGCTCTGACTTCAAGGTGGTTCCAAGTATGCAAAATGTAAGCCTCAACAGCAGTGAATACGGAATGCTTCTAAGGGAAGTCGAAAGTGTTAGGGACCACTAGTTCCACGGTTCTTCGTGTTCGGAATAATGCATGCTGCGATGTATTTTGTCACGGTATATCTCACGTTTTTCTTATGTGTAACCATGAGTAAATCCGGCAACTATCAACAGATCCTGCAACCTCACTTATTGTATGACCATTTGCACGCCCAAACACAATAGCCCCTTTTTTCCTCTCTGACACATACAGGGTTTTGCATATCTTGACACGTGTTTCTTGCGTTGGACAAGTTTTTCTCATTCAACATAATTGCTCTGATCACACAATACTGATCCACGTATACCTAAACACGCTACTCCTCTGCAACACCATCTGTTTAGCCACCAGAAAATAATCTTGCATTTGTGCTGGTGCGACTAATTTTTTGTCCGGTAGGCTTACGTACTGTATGGAATAATGAATAACATCACGTGCAGTTAGATTGCACAGTATTACACAGCGTAGACGAGTAAATGCTACTTTAATAAATGCTTAAAATATGCACCACATACGTCCTGAAGGTAGAATAAACTATTTTAAGATTTCTGATAGACGCGCAGAAACACATGTATTGGTAGCCCCCAGCAAGCTGCAGTTATGCGGTTCCGTAATCGAGTAATGGAGTTGGTGCGGCAGATTTCATATATCTATGCTGCAGATTTCATATATCCCTAGAAGAACAAAATCTTTCGAAACGAAATCTGGAGATCAAAGTAGCCGGTAAATTGGACCTCGCCGACCAATCTATTCAGGGTGTTATGAGAAACTGACGCACATGATGATGCGCAAGGCAACGATCATGTTAGAACATGATTCCGTCCGCGTAAAATTCGGACTCTCGTTTATCAGTTGTAGCACTTTGAGTAACCTGTGTGGTTAATGAGTCTATTTCATTTCCGATCAAATTTGAATAACGTTTCCCGATGAGTGTACCATCAGTAAAAAAACCCCGATGATATGGTTGCCTAACATGCGAGGCAACTCTTACTCGCTCAAACATTTAATTTTCCTGGGACCTGAATGACCTTTATGCCACACTAGGATTTTAGTCACTCTAATACCGCATATTTTGAGTATTCACATGCCCGTTCAGGAAGAATGTGCTTTCACGCCGAAACAAATGTTGTGTACAACGTAGAGATGCAAGGAAAAAAAATGGAAAAGAAAAAAAAAAGGAAAAAACGAAATTCATTTCCACGGCTATTTTGTTTAGAAAATTTTGAGCTTTTAAAAATATTTCAAATTTAATGGCGGGATAACAGTACATTCCAGCTTGATCTTCCCATGATAACATGGAAAGAACATTTAATTACTGCATTCTGAAGAAATTTCAAGAATCGAAGAAAGTTGACCATTGGATGGAATCGGTGTAGAAAAGTAGAAATCGGTGAACGCACTCTGGTTCTAGCGAATTGAAATGAAATCAGTAAGTTTTACGTTCCACGCTTATGCCGACAAGGCTTAAAACACGGTGATGATGAGAAATGAAATGGTGGAATAAAGATAGTTAGAGGAAACCGAAGAACCCTGAGAAAACCCACACACGGTGTTTGTCCACCATAAAGATCACTTGGTGCGAGCTGGGATCGAACCAAGAACCCCATGCACCAGAGGTGAACGCTCTACCACTGAGCCACCGCGACCCGTTTCTAGTGAACTGTTTATAGAGCTGTTAGGTTAACATTCAACAACAAAAACGTTTTAGTAAACGGCTTAATAGTGTTAGGAATAAATGTTCGGAAAATAGGTTTCGTGGAAGAAAATTAACCTTTAAAATTTATGTATAAACTAAAACGTCATTATACCTATATATATATATATATATATATATATATATAATACATACATAGCTATTATATATACATTTATTGAGGACGCTTAACACTACAGTACTCGCATGAAATTGTTGAAACATGAGTGCTCGCGCGGACTACGATTGTAGTCCATTTGATAAATATATATATATATATATATATATATATATATCTTAGTGGTTATTCAGTTGGTATTTTTTACATTATTTTTTGTGGGTTTTCACAAGCAATAAGGAACACATTTCAGTGCAAATATTTTGTTTTTTAATGCACAAAAATAATTAGAAGCCAAAACTTTAGAATGCGTATGCAATTTACTATATTTTTGTAAATGTTCTTTCATTTTCTTGCTATTTGATTAAAAATTGAAATAAAAGAGAAAATCTGCATTTAAAGTGTTAAAGTCTGCTATAAAAAATAAAAAGAAGTTGTTAAATTGTTTGCAAGTTTAACTTTTAAACTTGAAAACAAGGTCAAAAGTAGGCAAAATTTTGGGTGTTTCAGTCAAAAGAGTGTGCTTGTAGTCAGAGCAGATCCACTTACTGCACCTGAAACATCTTTTTTTTTTTTGGGTAGTCATGTTTCTTCATCTTCCACCAAGAGGTTCGATAAGTTCTATAGCCACAGATTACAGGAAGTCTCTACGGTTGATCATAGCATCATTGTTATTTGTTTTGAAAACAATGAGAGCGTTTACTCCAGCAACGTTTAACACGTGTAAGAAGAGAGTGAGTGGCCACCTTTGCGAATTCCTGGCTGTATCACACTGGCGACACAATTTTTCCAATATGTCAACTCCAAATTTAGTGTTGTTCTATGGAGTAATAACTATGCATTATGACGCTGTGTTCGCGTATTTCTTGGGTGCACTGGATTAATGTACCATCTGGTAATTCTGCCCTTTCCAATGTAAAATTCTCCGTGAAACCTGTCTTCCTGGATAACACCTTTCCTTCCTTCTTCTTCTACTTCTTCCAAATCGTCACTACCACTTTCTTCAGAGTCACTACTCGATAACATCGTCCTCTATTTCATCTTAGTGTTCTATACTCAAAACACTTTAGTCGTCACTTTCAGTTTCTGTTAGCCACTGTCGTATCTGTTCTTGCTCTGACATTTTAAACTAACATATATATGACATATATTTCAGCGAATAATGTGAAGTAATACATTCAAAACAAGAACAGTTAAAACGTTAGCCAGAAAACGAACTATCACGTCAGTACTCGCACAGATTACAATAGTAGTCCATGCGAAAATAACAATCCGTATAACATCCGTGCGTTGACTTTGGGTGCTATCACTCGACTAATGGTGTTCTAGAAATGGGGGAGGAAGGTAGACGATCGCTCAAGGTCACAAGTGTTGCCAACCCTAAGACACAAGAAAACTGAAACCCACTGGACTACAATATTAATCCGCGCGAGCATTGTAGTGTTAAATTTGAAAGAGTGGGAGAATATTTACAATATCCACAAATTTCTTATTTGAAAAATTTTGACACAATATGACAGTAAAGAAAGAAAGAATTTTGTGAATAATAATGATATTCCAAAATAGCCGTTTATAGCTGTAATTTTGTGAATTGAACTCTGAAGCTTATGACAAAATCTTTCCAGAACTGACAAGGGACCATTCCGATTTGGTGAATTCAATTGCTGAAAATGATTGCTAGTACTGGATTCAGCACCAAAAGAAATAGAGAAAAAGAGGGTGTTTAATGGCAGACCGTATACAGGGTGGGAGAGAAACGAGGGCAAAGTGCGAAGATAGAAGGTAGAAAATGTCTAGAAATGCTATGTTAATTGTAAAACGAATAGAGGGATTGAGGTCAAATGTTGGCTATGAGGAACGCCTGTAGAGCTCCACTGAATAGGCGCAATGTGAACAGTGTTTTAATTGTCAATTCTGGTTGTGAGAAAAGTCATCGGTGTTACAACCGACACGTTTTGTTGGAGGCGGTCATTAATATATCAGAACCCTGAATGGAACAGGTGTCTGTGCAAGGTACCACCCAGCATTCATCCAGTGGAACTATTACTCATTCCGTTACACCTTGCAAACATTCTTGATATTTCAGGATTCGATTCTCTCACTTTCTACCCCTCGTGCATACAGCGTGCTCATAGATCATATAGCATTCATCCAGTGGAACTATTACTCATTCCATTACACCTTGCAAACATTCTTCTTGATATTTCAGGATTCGATTCTCTCACTTTCTACCCCTCGTGCATACAACGTGCTTATAGATCATATTACACGGTCTCTAGTTCCTCATTCGCGTCACCTTTACACGGTATTGATACATTGCCATAGCGTCAAACGCATCATGTTACAGAGGTCTCAAGCTGTATTGGCCACTATTGATTTCAATAGACAGTGTGCATCAAGAGCCATATGTCACATGATCCCTTTCCCGTATATTCTTCGTACGCTAAGTCCAACATTGCGGCTTTTCAGATGTCTCCCATGATTCACATTATTCCTGTTCAGTGGAGCTGTACATGCATTCCTCGTATCCAACATTTGACTTCAATCCCTCTACTCGTTTCAAAATTAACATGGCATTTCTAGACGTTTTCTTCGTTCTATCCTCGCACTTTGCCCTCATTTATCTCCCGCCCTGTATACGGTCTGTCACTAAACACCCTCTTTTTCTGTTATATTTGGTGCTGAATCCAATGTTAGCAATCATCTTCGGCAGTTGAATTCACCAAATCGAAATGGTTCCTTGTGAGAATGAAATGTAAGCAAGACAATATATATGTAATGTCTGTTTCTTGATTTATGATATTTCTTTCCTTGCCTGCCAGATTGCGTTTAGGCGAAAAAAAAAAAAAAAAAAAAAAAAAAAAACTATATTAAAATGTATAACTTCGAGAAACTTGATAAGATAGTTAGGCAACCAAAATGACATTTAGGAGTTTGAAAATCAATTAAGGTAGCTAGGCCCGGACTGATCCTAGGAGTCACAGGTACTGGATATTGTAAACGACTTCCCTAATTGTAGAATCTATTACAGAAAACAAAAGTGGCAATTGAAAAACAAAACCAAAGCCAAAATTTCGATTTTTTTTTTCAAAAGCCATCTAGTACAAATCGATTATTTTCAACATTTTGTGCGATCACTGCTTCACAAAACTCAAGGCGACGATTGCAGTCATCCGCACAAATCCCTTGTGTAATGTGCAAATTCTACGGGAACCAGGCATGTCTTCCAAGAACTTCCCATTTTCGGAATGTTAGTTTTCTTACTACTCATTTGTCGTAGGGATTGCTGTGGTGTTATACTAGTATTCCAGATAATTCTCACTTCTATGTCTTCATCCTCCCTTGGTCGAACAGAGCGTGACCTATGTTTATTCTTTGTGTTTCTCGAAATTGTTACCAAATCAGTACACACTTGTGCTCGATTGGTCGGTCAGGAAATAGCTCATTGAACCTTCTAGGTGTTATCTCGCAGTTGCAGCTACACTCCCTATAGAGAAAAAATATTTTCACTTTGCATTATGCTGAATGTACCATAGTGTTTAATATACGTGGTTAATAAGTCTCTGTTCAGACGAGCAGACGCAGCAGAAAATTCTGTTGCAGACCCGCGCGAGCCGGAAATACATTGGTTCTTATCATTCATGCCACACGAGCAGACTTTCCCGCGCGACTCTGCTGTGGACCCGCAGCGGGCAAAACTCGAGTTGCGGGAACTGCTGGCTTGCAGCGAGTCCGCACAGGTGTAGCGGGTCGGCAAACCTTGCTGGCAATGAGTCAAGCCACACGAGCAGACTTTCCCGCGCCCGCAGAAATGGAAAGCAAAGAACTGGACGTAGAACTACTCATTAACGAAATACAAAAATATCCCTAGATATGGAATTTGAAGTGCGAAATGTATAGAGATAGAAATAAAAAACGAGAGGCATGGAACAAGGTGTGTGAGACTTTATGTGAGAAATTTAATGAAAAAACAAAGAAGGAAAAACAGCTGGGCTTAGGAGTAATGGTTATTGGTTTTGCGCCAATTTTGCCCCATGTATAAACAATGGGCATACTTGATGAGGTAAAATAAAGAAAAAAATATGCATACTAGTAATAATAATAATGTGAAACTCACGCCTGGCTTCGATTTTTTCACTAACAACTAAGTTGTTCAGAATCTTATTGTGTTGACATAGGAAATGACGAATTTCTTGTATCCATTGGAATGAGTATCTATTACCTTGAATAAGTTCGTCATTGTAAGAGGGAACAAAGGATCATAGCAGAAGCGTCATTTCAGATTTTGCTTGGGGGGGGGGGCAAGACCCCTTGATATAAGCAAAATTTCGCGTTTTCCACTGATTTACTACTATTCTATTGATAAAATCTATATACATCCCAAACTCAGGGGGGAGCAAATGCCCCTCCCTGACACCCCTAAATGACGCCCCTGGATCATAGAAATAGCAAATCATATCAAATACTAATAGCATAGTAATTTAACTTTCGCTGTATAAACAAGTGATAAAAAAAATGTTGCCTTACGGAAAATACAATGAATTCAAACTTAACTGTTCATAGGATTAAAGGAATGCAAATCCTTAGTTGATGTCCCCATATGCGATATTTATTCGTGTTTCAAATGAAAGTATTGTTCAGTATCTAGCGACGAATGGTGTGCGATTCCATTAGGATTGCATCAGGATTCTTACAAATCTGGAAAACAGGGAAAAGTCAGGAAAATTAAACGAAGGTCAAATGTTAGGGAAAATGGTGCTTAACCTGGAAATCAGGGAAATTGGGGATTTTTCTCAGGAAATGAAACTGTTGTCCGTCTTACCTATTTGTTAAGATAAGCCAATAATTCAGTCATTATTTGTTGAAAGAAGCACTACAAATAAATGATTTTCGTTGAGTTTTAGGAGATGCATTTATAGTATGTAAACTTGTTAACACTAGAACGGCTGAAGCGGTCGTTTTGACCGTTTTAGATTTTTTACATATCATACCTTTTTTATTTTTTGAAGGGAAGCACTTATTTGTTATCGTTTGAGACTTCTCGTCTTTCAGTATGAACAAGAAAAAATATATTTTTTGAAAATATAGCGTGAGAAATAACAATTTTATTAGACAAAATACCTAGAACGGCTGAGAGCGGTCATTCTGACCGGGCACATTTTACCTATTTGCAGTGCGGTTTTCTTTTGTTTTTCAACATGCAATGACTGATATGGCAACGTCGCGTTCCCGCAGACAACAGTACGTTCTCATAGACAAAACAAGCCTATCAGGTGTACAGTGTCAATTGCCTCACGGTGTGTGTATTGGTGTCAGCGAGTGTGTTGGCTTTTAGTCATGTCGAAAAGAAAGACATCGGAGTAACTTTTGGAAGAACTACGTGACATTAGTGAAAATGAATCAGATTGTGGCCTTTCTGATTTTGAAGTTTGTGCGTTGTCTGATGACCCTGATAACGGTGACTGTCTTGTGCGTCAGGTTGTAAACAGTTCATCTGAAACAAGTGAGAGTGAGGAAGATGGCAGCACCATATTTCAGCCAGTAGCAGGATGCAGTAGTAAACCACCGGCTTCTTCTTCAGACAGAGGTAAGGGAAGGAAACGAAAACTGCCAGAAGAAAACTTGTTAGTGGGTGATGTTATTGAAGCTCAGGGAGGGATAAAGTGGACAGTAATAGAACCAGGAAAACCTACAGCAGGCAGATATCAACAACAGAATATCCTCCGAGAAAATGGTGGACCGACAAACTATGCTGTGCGGAATATTGTATCCAACTCTTTCTCCAGCGCCCTCAAACTGCTCATTGATGACCACATGCTTCGTCATATAAAGGAAATGACTGAGGTGGAAGCAAAAAGATGCCTCAGCACAGACGAGTGGTCTATTTCTATTGAAGAAATAGAGGCTTTCCTGGCAATTTTGTATGCTCGAGGAGCAGTGAACAGTCAGTGGACTTTCTCTGGAGTACAACATGGGGACCATCATTTTTCGTTAAAGAATGTCACGGGATAGATTCAAAGAAATAAAACGTTTCATAAGATTTGACAAAAAGAGTATAAAATTTGAAAGACTAAAAGGAGACAAATTCGCTGCTATATCTGAGGTGTGGAATCGCTTCATTGAGAATTGCAAGGTGTGTTATAAAGCAGGGCAGAATGTTACCATTGACGAGCAGCTTTTTCCAAGATAAATTTGGAGTAAAGTTCTGGTTGGCAGTTGGTGTGCAGTCAAAGTATGTACTAAATGCTATTCCGTACCTGGGAAAAAATGAAATGAGACCGAGAGATGTGTCTGTTGCTGAGGATGCTGTGCTTCGTTTAGTCGAGTCGTTTGAAGGCAAGGGGAGGAACGTAACGACAGACATTTTTTTACATCTCTGTCACTTGCCCAGAAATTGAAAGGCAAGAAAACTAGTATCGTAGGTACTGTGAAACGTGCGAGAAAAGAAATTCCACATGAAGTGAAAAGTGGACGAGCAAACCCACACAATACTGCAGTTCTGAAACATGATTATAGTACCTTGACTGTGCATCGGGGAAAATCTACTGAAAATGTCATTATACTCAGTTCAATGCATTCCTCTGTTCAAGTGGAGACAGTTGGTAAAATGCTACCAGAAACTGTGAAGTTTTACAGCAGCAGCAAGTGCGGTGTACACGTTGTAGACCAAATGGCCAGACGATATTCCACCAAATCTCCCTCACGGCGTTGGCCTCTTCAAATTTTCTACAACATGTTTGATTTTGCATGTGTTTTGTACCGTGAAGTGACAAAGGAAAAGATTAGTCGACGTGATTTCTTACTGAAGATTGCAGAAGAAATCCGTTCAAAATACCTTGCGAGCAGGAAAGAAAGAAATGTTGAACCTGGACGGGAATGTGTACAGGTTCAAGAAGGACGGTCCAGTAAAAGGCATCAGTATCAAGTCGGATCATGTAAGGGAAACAAAACAATAACACGATGCAGAACCTGCAAGAAGTTTGTGTGCGGCAAATGCGTCGGACAAATTGTGAAACAAGTAACGTGCAAACATTGTGAGTAATGTTTTTGTCCACATATCTCACGTCTTTAGACGGGTCTAGGAAAATTCGGTGTATGGAAAACTCGGTGTGGGGAAATTCAGGTGTAAGGTAGATTCGGTGTAATACATATTGAATATTACCACTTACGATAATTTACGACACTTCATATTGTGAAAACGAAAACCATAAAATGTAACGAATAAAATGTTATTACCTATTTCAAGAAAAGCAAATTTATTTTATTATTATTATTTTTTTTTTTTTTTTTTTTTTTTTTTTTTTTTTGCCTTGAGTCCAATACCTCTTTTCATGTCTTTTGCGGGATATTACTATAAACTACTCATCACACAATGAAGCTGACACTTTTTGTCAGAAATAAAACAATTACAACTATAAGTTCAGAGAATAGTTATAGGAACAACTAAAAACACCACTTTGCCTCACGTTCTGCTCCAGACAGGAACATAATATGGTCGTTAGTGAATAAACTGCAGGAAACAGGATCGCTTCTGAGGAAGACAGGGAAGTATCGGACTTCGCTGGCGGATGTTGTGGAAGATGTCAGTTAGCGACTCTAAGTCACCCAAGAAATCTGTATTCAACATGTGATTTATGTGTGTTATCACTAACACTTAATTTGTATTCTTCAATTTCGCTTCAAATATCCAATATCTCATTCGAACTGTAACGTACAATGGCGAATATTTGCTGTTTTTCTTGCGGTCTGCTCTATATTATCCCGGATGAATTTAAAACAGTAAACATAGTCCCATAAATCTCCCATCCTTTCTTGATGATTTGCAGCAAACCGCATGAAAATCGGACTTCAGTTAGAAATTCTAGAGCCAAATGAAATCCATGATTTTTGAAAGAATCACTCTGTATATACATATGTAAGATGCAAAAATATATTGATCAAAAAAGTCTTAGTGGGAAGGGCAATATAAAGCAGGATGGTTTTATCAGATAATAGTTGTACAAATAGTTGACTTCTTCTCCAATCAGACACTTTAGTTTGTTTGTCGTAAGTTAAAGTAAACAAGTACTGCAACCCTATTGACTCCTTATTGACTTCTCCAATCAGGCGTAGATACTTTAGTTGAGGCATTTATTTTTACACCTTTGAATAACATAAATAAACTACCAGGCATGTCATTTTTGAAGAATTTAGATTTAAATATTTATTTATAAAATAGACATAAAATCGTCAGAACATTTTTGAAAAATCTACAATTTTCAACTTTACCCGTCCAGTAACCTACATTTTTTTTGGAAGTAGAAAATTCTAGGAGACATTCTCCAAAACAGCATAAAAACTTAAGTTTTATATTAAATGTCGATTGGTAGCGATGGTCGCTTCGCTAAATCACACGAACGGACATCGAAAAACAAATTTCTCGTCATGTAAGGGCCATAAAATGTTAAAATCCGTCGAAATCTAGAGTTCAAATAATGTAATTTCAGGAACACAATTCAATATAAAGCAATATAAAGTAGACAGTAAACAGTAAAAATGATAGTAGACAGTAAAAGTACGTTCTACACAAAATTTGAACTTGAAACTAATACGCTCATTTATCCTCAAAGTTGAGTTAATAAATCCTACGGTCTACTTCAGTTTGAACTTAAAATTAATACGCTCATTTATCTTCAAAGTTGAGTTTCTAATAAATCCTATGGCCTACTAAAACAAATCTTTCTTTACACCTAACATTCCCCACACCGAGTTTTCCGTACACCGAATTTTCCTGCTCCCCTTTAGACATTCATCCACCAATATTTTTTATCTGTAAAGTTATTTTCATTATATCATGTAACTTCTGTTTCAGGAATATTTTGTACAAATGATATCAGCGATTGTAGTTTGTTGATGTAACAGTGAGATCAGTGATGGTGTATGAATATTTGGTTTATATTATGGCAGTCAGTGTAATATTTGTAATGCTTTTCTCCAGACTACTCACGTATTTAGACATTTATTCACCAACATTTATTTCTAATAAGGTCGTTTCATTATACAGTATCATGTAATTTCTATTTCACGAATATTTTGTTTTTATTATTGGAGTGAGTGTAGTTTCTCTTATGACGGTGAGTGAATGCTTCAATTAAGCAAAAATGGTCCTGTGTGATTTACTCTCATTCCTTTTGATGTACAAATATTACTCACGTAAAGCATTATGGCACATCTATTATAACAAAATGTGAGAAATAAATTTGGTTACGAACATATAAATGACTCCATAATTCTCCCAGAGAGTGATTCTACAATGTAAAGTAGGAATTAAAATAAAAGTACATTGTATTTTCCTCCACTACCATCCAGAGTTTCGATAGCGGTCAAAATGACCGGCCGCTGCCGTTCTAAGGAATTTTGTACTTCAGCCGTTCTAGTGTTAGGTAAAGTAGTTACTACTTCATGTACAGTTGTACACAACATTATTTCTAACATTAAGAATGTTACTTATGAAGATATTTTGATTTGTTATACTTCACGTTATAAATTGTGGTATTTCTTTCTGTTGCGAACATAATAGTGTAGAAGAACTGTTACGTAAATGAGGGTAATTTGCTGCTACTCAATGCTTTTCACACAGTAATAGACTGTAAACATTTTTTTAGAATATATGATAAAGTTTAAATGCCAATGTCCAATGAAGAAGACAGGGCAAGCTCTAAAAGTTAAAAGTAATCTGAAAGCCCCAAAGAATGTAGATATAGGATTCGAGCAGGAAAAAAAAATGCATTGGGAAGCCTAAAGATGTCAAAGAAGTAGACAAGTGCAGTTTCTTCAGTGATTGTCAAAAAATTTTTGATAGACACTACTGAAAAAATACTCGAAAGTACCCGATTGGCCTACATAGGTGGAATTAGATGTCTCAATGCTTCAGATCCAGAACTCGTTAACTTCTGTAAAAGGTGCGAGAACAAAATACAATTCGGCTTTGGAACAAAAAAGAAAAGAAAGAGAAAATGAGAGGTCTCAGGCAGTACTTAAACGGAGGAAATTGGCTAAGTAAAAAGAGAGAAGACTTAAGAAAAAATTAAATTGAAATCAGAAGAAATTGAAAGTGAGATCACAGTTTTAATGCCGTCAATCCAAGTAACTGAAAAAAGTAATCATAGCTATTATTGTTAAAAGCTTTTAAGTAGAGTTCCTACTTATTTAATATCATTTAAGTTCTTTTTGGATTAGAAGATCCATTATATTTCAGGCAAACTTTTTCTTGTAGGTCGTATATCTGAAGAACTACATATAGTGTAGCCAAGCCCAAACTGTCACTTAACTCAGTATAATGTGCTTATTCCATAAAAAAAAAAAAAAAAATAAGAAAACTCGATTTAGGCCCGTTCAAAAATTTTGTGCCCCCTGATCCAAAAAATCCAATATATTTCATTCAGTCAAAAATTTTCTTGTACGCTTTATGTCTCGAGAACCACACATAGTGTAGCCAACCCAAATTATCACTTTACTCAGTATGATATGCTTATTCCGTAAAAAGTACGAAAACTCGATTTGGGGGCCGTTCAAAAATTTGTAGCTCTTGATCTAAAAACTAATTACCCGTCGAGATCGCAATCTTTTGATTCATTTTTTTAATCTCTAAAATTCTTGTTACCTTTTAATATGTTATAAAATATGTATAACAATAAATTTATGTTTTATTGTGATAATAATTAGGATCTATTGGAATAAGTGAAAAAAATCGGTACAGGAAAATAGAGGTTAGGGAATTGGCATGGTCAGCTGTAATGTCCGCTCCTCATAACTTTTATTATGTTAAACTTTCAAATATTTTTGCATTTGAGGGAAAGAAAATTCACAATTTGCATTCTTACAGTTGCATATACACTTACACATTATTTTGAAAAGTTTCTCATTGTTTTATTTTCTCATTTTATTGAATTCGAAGAAATATTGAGAAATTCCATTGAAGTATTTTTTTTTTCGTTTGTTTACTAAATTTTTAGGAGCGTGTCTTATTTTCTTCGAAATTCATACAAGCAATTTATTGACTCTTTGCTCATTGTGGAGAAGGGTGGCCCATTTCATAGTTTTTAAAAGAAATTTAACGTTAATGTGTAATATTATTTGAAGATGTCTTACAAAGTTTCTTCACTAGCTCAAATAGCAATTGGGGCCGCGGTGGCTCAGTGGTAAAGCGTTCACCTCTGGTGCTTGGGGTCCCTGGTTCTATCCCAGTTCAAGCCAAGTGAACTTTGTGGTGGACAGACACCGTGTGCGTGGGTTTCTTCGGGGTTCTCCCGTTTCCTCCCACTTTCTTCATTCTACCATTTCACTGATTTCTCATCATCAACGTCTGCTTTAGCCTAACCGGCATAAGCGTGGGACGTAAAACTCATTTCATTTCAAATAGCAATTCTTTGGTTAGCTTACACTGGTTTGCTTGTCTATTATTATTAGCCTTTTGTATGGCTCTGTGTCTACCGTATAGTGTTGCAAACGGAAAGTTGCTGATCTTTTGCAGCACACAGGTTGGGAATCACTGGCCTAAGTCTTCATTTAGCTTTTACAGGGATTCATCTTCAGTACACCATTATCTTATTAAATGTCACGGGTCAGGGAAAATGGTTAATCTTGCACCTGAAAATCAGGGAAAATGATAAAAGTAATTTTGTAAGAACCGTGTTGCATAGTTAATGTATTATAAGTAAACATTAGCGTGTTTAGCAATTATACGTGTATTCTTCACCCAGTATGGGTAAACTCGGTAAGAATATTCAATATACGATTAGAGTGATATTGAAGATTTTTTTTTAGTGCTTGAATCGCTACTTCATGTTCTATAACAATCAGTGAGAAGTTATTCTGAAAAAAAAAAACAATTTAAAACAATAGGTATCAGTAAATTAATTATAGAGACAAATATATTTTGAATAATTCTGTTGTTACTAATACTATTAAAATTAATGATTTTTTGCTTCGATTTGCTCAAGACACCGCAAAGAGTTTTCGCCTGAAGTTTTTATTGGGAGTTGATGATATAAGTTCATTTAAGAGCAATAGCACAATTATATAGAAATGTAAATAACGAGAAATGTGAATATATATACCTGGGTACGTATAATGTAAACATGTGAAACCACATGTTAACCTTGTATGTATATATAAAGAAACGTGAATGTTTGTTTTTTTTTATATATTTAAACATTTTTGTATAAAATTTGATAAAGGATATACTGTTGTTTTCAGGTTTGCAAGCCGATTGTCGAGTAATATAGATAAATTAAGTACTACAGTCTCGCAGCCCAGAGAACGCTCGTCTTCTGTGTTTCATTGCAGTGAATGTCCAAAAGTCTTCTACCGAATTGGACACTTGGAGGCTCACGTGGTAAGTCACACAGGATATAAACCCTACGGCTGTGAAATTTGTAATAAACGGTTTTCGCGACAAAATCATCTGAATGTTCATAGGAAAATACATACTGGAGAGAAGCCACATAAGTGTCATATTTGTGGTAAAACATTCACACAGCAGTCAAATCTTTATACACATGCGCGAATCCATCGTGGTGAAAAGCCGTTCGAATGTAAACAGTGTGGAAAGGCATTCTCGCAGAAGGTGAACCTAATTCAACATGTTGGAGCTCTTCACGACGGTGAGAAAAAGTTTGTTTGTTTTATATGTGGGAAAGGATTTACACGACGAATACTCCTTAGGAAACACGAAGAGAGACATGATTTGGTGTGTACAATATGTGATAGACAATTTAATCGTCGAGATCAATTTAACACACACTTACAGAGTCATGAAATATATATGTTGTGAAAAATATAAGTCTTCAACAAGTTAAATAGTTTTGACATGAACATAATTATTTGTAGAGAACATATTCGAAGAATAAAATATATTAGTTTTACAAATGGCAATATGGGATTCAAAAACCCAAACAAGGTTACCAAGCTAAATTATAATTCTTCAGAAGTGAACATGTTACAATTTTCCTTTTAAGAAGTTCTTTGACAATCTAAGATCTTCATTGACAAACAATATTTGCATAAGAATATTCATAGTGTGATTGTTTCGTAATAATTGTGCGATGATTAGAGATAATGATCCAAGCGCCAAAATTGAGAATGGAGATAATCGATCAATTTCAGATCTATTCAGCATTTCATCTGTGTAAAAACTGTCGTTTCAAAACTAGTAGAATATAAAATAAATAATTGTGTACACTGTATGAAGCACAGGTAAGCTTTCATACACGTGTGCCATGTCTTGCTAAAAATAACGATTGGATCATTATCGCTTAGTTAGCAGGGTTGTTGGAGTTTTTCCGAGCCCAAAAATACCAGTGGATTTTCTTGGGTAAAACCGACATTAAAAAAGAAGTCCAACAAGATACTTCAAACATGAATTGAAATAATAACCTTCAAGTGATTATAATTAGTTAGTTTCGTCAAATATGTTTCGCAGTACACGGCCAGATTCAGAATTTGCTTTAAATGTGTACTTATCACGAGGAGATCTTCTAAAAATGGCGCCCACGCACCACAGAGCACTATTCTACAAGTCAAAATAAACAAAAAAATATGTACCTAGGTATATTTGTATACCTTTCGGGTTCTCGTCTGGAGACATGAATTGCACATAGCGGTTGAAGAAGGTCCCGGAGGGCATATCATCATATAACATTTTTGCTTTATTTTGGCCTGTAGAATAGTGCTCTGTGGTCCGTGGACGCCATTTTTAGAACACCCGATATATGTTTGCATAACGAATTTTATTCGCTCGATCAAATTCGCTGTAACGATGTTCAACTATAATGTGGAACAAACAGCATTGCGACAACATTCCCTTCGTTTTTTGTAGTACTTATTCACGTATTAGTGCAAACAGATAATAAACTGCCTTTCTCTAATTAATTCATTTAATTATAAATAAAAACTCTTTAAAAGGATATTACTAAAGAGATACCTCTATTTTCTCATCACTACATTTAGGTAATTACATACATACAAACGGAAAAAGTTGCATATAACAAGAAACAAAATCTTCTTTTAGGATAATTACAAATGCGGAAATTAGATTTTTTTTTATATAACACCATAATTTGAAACAGAAACACTACAAATCCTTCGCTTCAATAGAAGGTACTGGTTACTGCATTAACCTTTTATGCTCCAATTTCTTAAAGTAAATAATGTTATGCTACAGTTATTACTGAGACATTATGAAATACGAACAACTGAGACATTATGAAATACGAACAAAGCTGTGCTTTCGGAAAACTTCGTTCGAAGAAGACTCAGCCCCAAAATTAAAGTACAGTTTGGGAATTTTTTCATGAGAATTGATTTATGCCTGTATATTAGGGTTGGTAATGAAATAATTGTTTATATCAACAACTTCGCATGAGTTGTATTTGAGGAAATTGTAGAAAGTAAACTGCCCTGGTGGATATTTTCGTGAGAAATAATCAAAATCGCCTGAGTCGTTTTAGAAAATTATCCAAAAAATAAAACTCGCCTCCAATACCAAATTACATCTTGTAGATTTATTCACGAGAAATTTTCTTAACCCATATTATGGGGTTAATAATGAAACATTTATTTATGAAATAATAAAATTGCCTGAGTTGTATTCTGAGAAAATCCTCCAATAAAAATTCAACCATAAGAATAAACTACTACTTGGGAATTTTTTCAGGATAAATGAGTTACACTGTGTTATCAAATTATTAATAAAACATTTATGTATGAAAATGAAGAAAATTGCCTGAGTTGTTTTTGAGAAGATCGTTTGAGAAAAACAGTCCCAAAAGTAAACTACCCTTTGCGAACTTTTCATAGACGAACAACCTATACCATGTTATAGGGTTATTAATGAAACATTGATTAATGAATTACAAATAAAATCGATTGAGCCGTTTCCGAGAAAATAGCAGATTGTGATTTTTACTCTTCAGTAAAGTACCGTTATTTTTGGGTAGGAAGAAAATTCGAAAAATTTCTCTAGAGAATCTTTGGTCTTGATACATTGGTTGTAAATGCTCACTTTTGAAACGAGCTCTGCTCACCTTAAACTCAAGAATGTAAATAGTGAGTTGACTCACGCTCAAACTCAAGCATTTTAAAAGGAGCGCGCCCAGCGCACGCTTAATTTTGCTGAGTTACGTTCAACTTCATACTCTACATAAGAAAAACACGCTTTGATGATTTATTAACTAAACATATATACAATGGTTCAGATTGAGAATGGTCCGGATTACAATTGGAAATATTACGGTAAAGTACATTGCTTTACAAAGAAAGAATAATGTCCCAAGGAACTCATTTATACAACCAGCAAATCTGTAATAAGGTAGAACGTGACCTCTGTGTGTGCCTCTATAAGAGAAGCATTTATGAACGAGGTTGGAAAAATTGCGCGGAGAATATGTTTATGCAACTCTCAGCCATTTGTTTCTGAACTAAATACTTAACCAACTTTGCATAATACATCTAATAAGCACTTGTCTGAAATATTGTAAAACTGTGTAACTTCGATACCTTTACATTATGTCACTCACTTGTCTTTGCTCTCAGCCCTTGCACCTCCCTACATGTTATGAAACATGTTTAGCGAAATGACAGTCTGCTAACAAAATAATAATGTATTTAAAGAATCAAAAGATTTATTTGGCCAAAAATAAACATTATTTTGCAACCATATTTTGTGTGCTTAGCAGTTCTTAACCTGTACGAAAATATTAAATCCGTCTACATTATGCAAGGTTTCAAGTACCATAATAAATGGTTTAAAAATCGGTCAATCCATATAAATTTGCTTGGCATCAATGAGGGTTGCTTCACCATTTTTAATTTTTAAAGATTATTTGTGTATTGTTATGTATTGGTGACAAAAATATTTTTTAAAAATTTTAATCTCAGCCAGTTTGTGAGTTGCAATCATTTTTGTTGAGCACTGCGTGCCAATTAGTGACTTCGCAGACGTTATCATAAACTTGTATATCTTAGGACAGGGCTATTTAAAAACATTGCAACAAATACCATTTTCCCCAGTACTTCTTTAATTTTGTCTCAGCATGAAAAGCCCTAAATGAACCTCAATAGGTGCTAAATTTAGTATCGAAATTTAACAAATTCTACTTTTTAGAGTTGAGGTTTGTAGTGAAAGGGTGAAATATCAAAGTTGATTTTTATTATAATTTCATATTTTACCGTGTAGTTACTATAGCGAAAGTACACTGGTATACTACAATTTATATATAGATATAATTTTTTAAAATGAAATTTTGTAATTTTGCAATGTTTATATATATATATATTTATTATTTATGTTTTAATGTTGAATGACTTACGCTTTAGAATAAGATTTAGAATAAGATTAAATTAAAAAATCGCCAGCAATATTTTGGAGCTTAGAATGTTTGAGTAATCAGGTGGATCCTGCTTGCATGAAAGAAGCATTATATTTATGAAAAACAGATAGTACATTACTATGCACGAGATGCGTTGAAGAATATGCAAACTATATGAGAAATGACTATATGACACAAGAAGAACTGTACTGTGTGGCGAAAGGTGTTGGTTGTTGATGTTGAAGAAGATATCCCAGTTATTGGACTAGTTACATGAGGTCATTTTTATAATATCTATATGGAGCTCTTATCTGAGAATAACGCTTTTAGAAGAATATGTATACATTCTTATGGATAAAGATACACTGACAGTTTACAGGAAATTGTGAGCTGTGTTGTGGATATAGATTTTTAAAAATGTATTCGAACATTCTGTGGTGGTGATTTTTGTGTATCATGTACAGAACAATATTGCTGAACTTTGTGTTTTTAATAGTATAAATGTATATTTACATTTAAATCCAATATATTGCGAACAATGTGCGTTGAAACTCCAGTATCAGTGTATGTATCTTCATAATACTGAAACCTTTCTGTAGTGCATTTATCAAATGATAGAACTAGTTGAATTAAAAAAAAAATAAAACTTTTTTATTAGTGAAAAATATATTTTGATTATGTACATAAAAATAAAATGTTTTTCTTTTTTAAAATTTTATTTATATGAGTATATATACAATCTTACTCTTAATTTTTTCTTATTACACGGACTTAAAGAGAATTGTTTCTTTAAGAAGTTTCTTAGGAAGAATTGTTACATATTATATGAAAAATAATACAATATATTCACACAACACGAGTTCTTTGTGCTGGCATGTTCGACTATTTACACAATAAACTTTTCTATTTTTACAGAAGAAAGATTTAATTTGATTGGGCACTAGCATGCCCAAACTAACAAAGTGAAAATCCCGACGATTTTTGTTTATGTACAGTCCAACCCAATGAGTTCCTGGTGGATCTCACGTATCATCCAGCGGGTGGTCTATGGTATATATTTCACTCACATTAGATCCAGTTACTTTATCAGAAAGAATCACTTATAATATTTCATCCGTATACATATTTCACTGTTCATTTCTTTATTGGTGTTGGAATTGTTGGTGTTGGTGTTTCTGGTATTGTTAACACACAGCACAAACAGTCATATTCACTACAACAACGCTTCATGTATTGGCTGAAACGATATTTATAATGTGCACACTTTGACCACATGACGTCCTAAAGAAGTGCACCTCGAACAGTCCAAATCCTCCAGGTTATAACATCACATTCAAGTACTTGCAGAAAGCTCTCATGAGCTTTCCCTTAAGTAGAAACGGTAGCAAAGTTTGTGATATTTACGAAGTATTTTAAGGTATAAGTACTGAATATCCCCTTCATACTTTTTAATACATAATAATTATCCCCCGAAGAAAGGACGCAACCCTTTAAACGAGATAGACGGCAAAAAATATATCACTAGCGCGTGTCCGTCTCTTAATGGCTCACACAATTAAGTTATAACGTACGGAGGTTTAAATATCCAGCTGTGTAATAATAATAAAAAAAATAAAATAAAATAAAAAATTTTTAAAAAAAGTACATCTGCATAAGCTATTGGTAATCCTTTTACAATAAGTGGACCCTCATCTTCACTACGGTAAGCGGAGAAGTAAACAACAGGCCTCCTACTGCACTGATTGAATCTTTAACTGGATCATCACTGTATATATTTCTGTCCTTATCTATTTGTATGAAGGAATCTCAAATTGTGCATATGCATCACAGGTTATAGGTTGTGTTAGTGATTTTTTAGATGATACTTTTAAATTAACGGGAGAGTCATGTACAACGGGAGAGTCACATACAAAAGAGTCATACGAACAGCAAAACTTTTACACAGTACAAATTACATCTTAGCAGCGAGAAACAAAAGTAAAGCTATGTGGAAGTTAATTAATGGTAAGATGAATAAGGTAAAAACAACAGGAATTGATGCAATAAAAATAAACTCTCAAGTAGTATGTAACCCAGATAAGATTGCAAATCATTTTAATAAATATTTCTTAACTTTAGAAACATTTAACCCAATCAAAATAGCTCATCAAGAAAATAACTCTAAGATACAGAGCGGAATAACTAAGTCGCTTTTCCTGAAACCAGCTACACCAGAGGAAATCTTACAAATAATAAAAAGCTTAAAAAGCTCCAGCTCTCCAGGTTGGGATGAAGTGCCATCCATGATTGTAAAGGAAAGTTCTCTTCTTATTGCACATCAACTCTGTCATATAATAAATCATTCGTTTTTGACAGGAATTTTTCCTACGCGGCTTAAGTTAGCTAGAGTTACACCTGTGTATAAAAAGGGAAGTAAATTGGAGTTAAATAATTATCGTCCTATTTCAGTTTTGTCGTGCTTTTCTAAAATATTTGAGTTAGCAATGAAAGCGCGACTAAATAACTTTTTCCTTTTAAATAATATAATATCCACAAGTCAACACGGGTTTCAAAGCCAGAAGTCAACCAACACTGCAATCTTTAATTTCATCTCTGATGTAGCAATGGATATAAATAAAGGAAAGCATGTGATTGGTATTTTTGTTGATTTATCTAAGGCGTTCGATTCTATAGACCATGGTATTTTGCTAGAAAAATTGTATTCTTATGGCATCAGAGGTGTGGCAAACAATTGGATAAAGTCCTATTTATCTGAACGTAGTCAAACTGTTGGCATCTGTAAAGAGGTAAATGGCAGAAGAAAAATGTTTAAATCATCTTTAATGAAAGTAACAAAAGGAGTACCACAAGGATCAATATTGGGACCTCTTTTGTTGTATATATTAATGATTTGGTTAACAGTCTAGGCTGTGTGAAGTCAACATTGTATGCTGATGACATAAATGTTCTTGTCAGTGGAGACTCAGTAAATGAAGCAGAAAGGCTCACTACAAAGACGCTAACAAAAATTATTAGTTGGTTAAACATAAATAAATTAACTATGAATTTAGGAAAAACTAACATTGTCAAATTTCGATTCCCGGGCCAAAGAAATGAACTTGTACCAATAACTGTAGACACTGTAGAATTATGTCAAACACCATCTATTAAATTTCTAGGAGTATATGTTAATGAAGATTTAACATGGAATACTCATGTTGAATACATTAATACTAAACTCAGTTCACTCTGCTTTGCATTCCGTAGGTTGCAAGGTAGTTTGTGCAAGGAAGCTGTCATGTCCTTATACTATAGCAAAGTTTTTTCAATAATAAACTATGGTGTTATATTTTGGGGGAATTCGACCATAAGTGCTAGTACATTCCGAATACAGAAAAAAATTATTAGAATAATGTTTAGTATGCCTGAACGATCCTCATGTAAAAATATTTTTAAAAAATATAAATTATTGACATTACCTAGTTTGTATATGTATCGCACAATTATGTATGTAATCGAGCACAAGGATTTATTTACTTTAGCTAATACGATTCACTCATACAATACTAGGCAGAATTGTAATATGTATATTATCCAACAGAACTATGCAAATTTTAGCAAAACTGTGTATATGAATTGTATAAAATTATATAACAAATTACCAACAAAGTATAAGGACATTAACGAAAAACGGATATTCAGAAATACTCTGTTAGAATTATTGTTAGAAAAAAGCTATTACTCTGTGGAAACTTATCTTACTGATAATATATAGAGAATGTAAATCATATCTTGACAACTGTAATGCTTAATTGAGGATTGTCCTCATTTGTAAGCTATGAACAGGCAAATAAATATGAATATGAATATGAACAACATCCTAAGTGTTATATCTAAAATACTTGTAGAGCATAGGATAAGTGCATAGAGAGTGTATTTGCGTGTTCATCATATGTAACAGTATGACCATCATCATTATAAGTTATTCCTGGTACCTGAGAAGAGTTTATTTAGAATATATAAACTATTTAAAAAATCAGGGATGAGGTGATTGGGAAGAAATGATTTTGATCCATCTGTAATTACAACTTGTTAACGTTGAAGTTTCGGAATTCAAAAAATTAGAGACTGCATTTGAAACGAATCCGATAACAGTAACTCTAGGTACGTTTCCAAGGAAAAGATTACCGAGAAGTACGAATTTATTTAGTGACATACGATCTAGTTTCAACTCTTGTGAGAGGCAATTTGGCCATATCACGCACCATTACTGGGCGTTTTTCGATGATAATATGTGCATCCGTATCGACGCTACGTGCATATATAAAACCAGTGGCGAAGCATACTATGAGGCTCTGAGGCCTGTGAGGCCTGCCCTGTTTTCTACCGTATATTTTCTTTATCTTTGGTTTCTTATAAATTAAAGTCAATACTTCAACATTTCGGTTTTTTCGTTAACAAAATAGTAGGGTGGAAACATTGGGAGTCCCTTCCATCTGAGTCTCACCAGCTCACTAGACAGATTTACGGCTATGCTGCTCAGGGAGTGAAGCTATTATCGCTGGGGATTGCACGCATTGTTAGGAAGGTGCGGAGGCTCGCCTCTGGGAGTTTAGTTTTAGCGTGGAAGGCGTTTTTCAATGCTAATATATTATAAAATTATTTCCTTAACACAGAGTAAGAAGTTTCTGTATAGAATTATGTATTTCTATTAGCTATAACTTGTTTAATTTAGGTATATACTCTCAGGAGTTACTGAAGGGTCATTCCATATAAAATCAACACAAAAAAGCACATTTTTTCCCTCATATTTTCGGATTTTGATGATTTTTACGTCACATGAAGATATCATAACAAGATTGAAAAGTACCCAATTTCAACCTTCTATGTTGATTAGTTTTCGAAATTTTACGGTTTGAAATTTCCAATTTTGGTCCAAAAATTGCATATATTAGCTTCTTTAATTTGATATATCTCGGCTCCTAATTAACGTACGAACTAAGATTTACGCCATTGCAAAGCCATTGTTTTAAACTTTTTTCAGATATATAAATCAATGGGGGTGTACTAAAAAGAATTTTCGAAAATTCGAATTTCTCGAAAAAGGGCAATTTTAAATTTGTGAAAAAATCTTATATGTAGGTTAAGCCTTTATAAAGATACGGTAAAAATATAATTTTGGGATCGTTATGGGATCGCGAGATACAAATAATAGAAACCGGGTGAAGTTCTTCCACGAGAAATAGAACCGGGCCGTCAAGGAATTCTACCAAATTGCTGACATTTCTAGGATTATGCCAGGTATAAAGGACTGTCTTTCAGTAAGAGACAGCAGTGGGAAGAAAGTTAGAATTTCTAAACGTCTTTTGTAAAATTTGTGGGAGGTATATCAGTTGTTTAAAGAGTGGTTTCTTTATATGTGCATAGGGTTTTTCTAATTTGCAGAGCTTCGCCCAAAAAATGCCCTTAGCTGGACCTAATGGGACGCACACTGTTTGCGTTTGTATGACACATCGAAACGTGAAGTTAATGATGGAAAATTATAGGTTACAAATTCTCACCAATGGTTCCATAATGGGTTCGATTGCCGGCGGGAGCTCAGGTGGTTCAGATTCCACGTTAATCAGTAAGTCCACGTCTCAATATAACCTCGCTTCTGAACGGGACGTTAAAATCAACTCAATGGTCCCATAATAACTCACAAGGACTGCCTGCACGTCATATGTGTGAATCTATGTCTGAAGACTGTTCTATAGGAACTTGCTCTTCTTGCCCTGGAACTGACGTCATCAAAACTGCTGGAAGACACCCTATAGGAAAACCTAATCGAAACTCTGACTTTCCGTCAATGGTTGTCTGTTGATAGATGTGCATTACAAACTCTTCAGAAGCCATCATCGAATTTATTAAGCTATTTTGTCAAAAATTAAATGATCTTTATCACGACTTCATAGGGAAGCAACAACGTTTATTTTTCAACTATGTTAAAGGAAAAATTTCTGAAAGAGAATTTGTTGTTGTTTTTGACTTCGTGGAAAATTATGACTTTGTTGTACAAGATGAGGCAAAACAACTACCGGAGCTTTCCAAAAAAACATCTCTTCAAAAGACTTTAGATGAAGGTTAATCTCTGCTTAAAAATGGGCTACAGTTGAGTAGATTGAATAATTGCCAAATGTTACAGCGAAAGGAAAATTCAAATCATGCAAATCATGTAAGATTTTTTTCTTTATTCACAATATTTCCTTCGAAGTTTGTATCTCTCGATCTCAAAATTATATTTTGACCGTATCTTTATAAAGGCCTAATCTACATATAAGATTTTTTTCACAAATTTAAAATTGCCCTTTTTCGAGAAATTCTAATTTGAAAATTCGAATTTTCGAAAATTCTTTTTAGTACATCCTCATTGATTTATACGTCTAAAAAAAAGTTTAAAACAATGGCTGTGCAATGACGTAAGTCTTAGTTCGGTACGTTAATGCGGAGCCGATATATATATTATATATATTATATATATATATCGGCTCCGCATTAACGTACCGAACTAAGACTTACGTCATTGCACAGCCGTTGTTTTATATATATATATATATATATATATATATATATATATATATATATATATATATATATATATAATTAAAAAAAGGTAATATATGCAATTTTTGGACCAAAATTGGAAATTTCGAACCGTAAAATTTCGAAAACTAATCAACTTAGAAGGCTGAAATTTGGTATTTTTCAATCTTGTTATGATATCTTTATATGGCGTAAAAATCAAAATCTGAAGGGGTCAGTATAAAACGATGTGTTGAGTTGATATGGAATGAACCGGAAAGTAGTTGTTGTTTTCCCTCCACATGAGGCCTGGTTCACAATAGCTTGCAGAATATAAGTCTGATACACGAAACATATGTATAAATTTACCAAACGCTACCATACAGGACAAAATAATTATACGAGGGCAATCCCAAAAAAAATACGTAGAGAAACTTTTAATACGGTTGTTGGTAACACTGTTGTGGGTGGTGCCTTCTCCGCTACCACATAAGCACGCAGGCGCTTCGCTCGGATGCTCAGTCTTGGTTTGGCAGCCATTCGAAATGGAGCTCCCGATGAACGTTACCGCCAAGTGCGAAGTTCGCGCAGTTATTCGATTTTTGAACGCAAAAGGTGTTAAACCGGTTGAAATTCATCGCCAATTGATGGAAGTGTATGGACAGTCGGGCATGGATGTCAAAAACATTCGCAAGTGGTGTAGAGAGTTTACAGCCGGTCGTACTGAAAGGAGCGGGAGACCATCAATTACCGACGAGACAATCGCGAAAGTTGAGGAACTCATGCGTAAAGTCGGAGGATCACTCTGGATGCTCTCTGCATTTTGGTTCCTGAGGTTTCCAGAAGCACAATCCACAGGATTTTAACGGAAAAGTTGCAATATCGGAAGGTGTGTGCAAGATGGGCATGGCGGCAAGCTGGTATGACATGGGCATTATAAAACTGCCACAGCGTCTACAAAAATGCATCGACCGAAATGGCGATTATGTAGAAAAATAAAGCTTTCTTCAACCTTTAAAGTGATGTAGCAATTATAGAAAATAACGGTTCTTTGTATATCTAAAAATATAGGAGACCTTTTTTTTTTGGGTATTGTCCTTGTATTTGTGTGTAATTTTAATTGATTTTTCCATTTTATAGTATCAGAGAGGTATTTATGATTTTGTTTCGGGTGGCTTTGCTTTTTTCGGAAGAGACTTTGCTAACTTTATTCCTGGAAATGTGAAATTTCTAGTGAAGTCATTATCATATGATGCATTAATTAAATGCAGTATTGTACTCACTGTAAAGTGAGAGATGCAAGTAAACAAACGCTTATCCAAGAAATTTTGATAACTAACTGTAAGAATGTACTTTCTTTTTCTCTCCCTCCATTTCCAAATATGCAGGAAATTCCCCTCATCCTCCCTGCAAATCCTGGACAGAAGGAAGTATGAACTTCACTTCAAAATATTTATAGTGGAGCTAAATGGGAATATTCCAGTAATGCATATTGTGTGTTTGCCTTATGTAAATATTTGTTTAATAATAATAATAATAATAATAATAATAATAATAATAGACTACTTTCCGTCTACTTTTGCTTATATATTCATTCCCTCTTGTTAAACAACAACAACAAAAACTACTATGTGCAAACAGTGTTAGAAATACAGCTAAGAAAGTTCTTTAAAGTAAATGAATTTGGTAGCTTTTTTTTGTTTAACTCAATAAGGAAAACAGAATTCTGACTATAACTTTAAACATTTTATGATACACTAAATGTTATTTGTGTTATTAGTTTGTTGGGCCTGCCCTACTTATGGGATTACGCTTCGCCACTGTATATAACTTCTTCAAACAATACTTTTTTATAAATATTTGCAGCAGACGTTAAACAAAATGAATCTTTAATACGATGTTATTTAATATGAGATCAACTTTACAAGGAAGTACACACCCTGAAGTAGCAATATCAACATAGATATGTCCATACATGTCAAATGGTGCGCTATCTTTTAACAGAAACAGCATCTTTATACCACAAAGATAAGTACATCATAGGAATGATTTAACAAGTTTTCAATGTATGCGCGATACGGATTGGATCCCGATGAAGAACTACTTTATCAATTAATGTTAAAGCAACTTTACTAAATAATGAATGTAGGAAATAATTTACCGGTGCAACATACGTCTTCATTTAAATTATTACTATTAGCTTTTGTAATTTTACAACATACGTAAAACGGAAGATATCCAGAATGAATAAATTCAGTAGGTCCTTCTGAGGTTAATGTAGAAATAGGAAAATATTCAAACTGGATACTTGCTTCCAATATATTGCCATTAGGAACAGAAAAATCATGTCTGTAGTACAACAGTAATGGCTATTTGAATTGCATAGATCCATTATGAAAATATATCCTTTCTTTGTATTCTTTCTTTTCGTTTCTCGTCTAACACTACGAATGCGTTTGCAATACGTCAGTGGTCCGAATCTTATTGCGGAAACTTCACGTTTACTTGCCCATCTCTTACCGCTACCAATTAGTAATTGACCTAGTATTTATTAGTGGCCTATGTATTCAGTGCATCACCAGCCACTTTACACGCGAACGCATGGGTTATTTGAATGGACGATTTTTAAATACGTTTCACAGAGCTTGAATGACGGTTTGTATTGCTTGATGACCTAACGTTTAGCACCGTAAGAAATGGTAGTGTAATTGATGCTAAACCTTTAAAGAAATTACCAGTACCATTCCCCTGTTGATAAACAGGTCCTGAAAAATAAGATATAACCCATCTGCCTTGATAACATACCGTCTACCGGTCTACCTTTAATTTTTATTTGCCCAGAAACAGCAGCAGCAGCGCGTTTATAATGAAGTGTTACAATCATTGTCCTGGAGCGAAATAGCAAATTTCGCCCTGCATGGTCTTTTAGTAGTATTGAGCTTATGGTATTGTTAAAACGAAATTTTGCAACTAGCAAATAACAAATATCTTGAAATTTTATTGTTCGTTCTTTACCGTATTTAACATCACATATTGTTGCTATACGTAATAATGGACATTTTGTATCACCTAAACATTGGTAACAATATTACTCTACACGAAAATTTGATACGAGTATCCAACATCAACATACTTTTGTTTAAATCCATGTTAATGGGAAATAAGATCTTCATTTTCAGGCAATCCTGTAATGATAATGTTGGTGGCAATTTAAGTGATTCAATGCTTTTGTCTCTTTCTACGAATACTGTATTTGATACATAAAATCTTATTAATCTGGAAACTTCATTTAATTCATCGATTAAATGGTACACGGCCAGTTGTAATTGTATTCTTCTGACGTTGCTCATCGTTTACTGTGCACTATACATTTTTACCATTGTTAACGTTATGATATGATAATGGAATATGAATTTCACTTACAAAGGTACACCAATCGGATTCATATAAACAAATATTATTTAATTGATTTACAAAATACATCTGGCTATTTATAGGATATATATCAATATTAGCATTTGAAATTAATGTAATGTAAAAACTATCATCAGTTCTTTCAGAAATCATTTTTCTCAAAGTGTAGTATCAAGTTTGAAGTTCCGAATTGAAATGCTAGTATTTATCCGTGTTCCTCTTTTCACTTTGCTTCTATAGTGTCAAAATATTTTTTCTACTTTAACGTAATGCTGTGTGAAACAAAGCATTTTATATGTGCATAGATTTCGTCGTACAAATTAAGTTCTCAAAGTAAAACTTAAACACATTGTTTTACAGTATCAATACATATTTACTGTACTTCAGTTGGAATCAGGGCCGCGCTGGGATACTAATGAGGGTGTTACCTTATACATCGTATAATGTAACATGGCCCGGAAGTTTTGGGCAACCAGTATATATATGAATTTAATATTTATTAATTTTTTTTTTAATATATAATTAATCGATGACTCGATTTTAAGTAGATCGCAAAATTCGCGTGAAGTTCCTTGAACTAATGATTTTAGTATATTTAGAGGGAAATATATGGTAATATATTTACATTGAACAATATTCGTATATTTAGCTAAAATATTATAATATTTTAGGAAATAAGGTTATATCTGGTCGTTTTCAATCCTTTCCAGTCAATTTTCATTGATATTTTTGGCTTAGGGGATCTTCAAAAAAATTCAAAATTTTTATCTCAAATAAGTGTGTAAGAAGTAAAATCCAAGTTGTTGTTTTCGGCCGAACTAACCTGCTAAATTCTTATATCATCGGATTTCGTTATGGCTTATTCTTTTGGTGTTGTGATGCCTTATATAATGTGCTAAACGCTGCATAGTTTTCCCTAAGTTATACAATATATAAACTTTGAGATGTGACATAAATCACTCGTTCAATGGGGGGAATTGTTCTTTTGGAGTTTCAGTGTGGACGTTTGTTACCAACAGTCCATGAAATGTGTGTACTTTCGAGTACATATATTTCACCCCAAAATTATATTTTGAATATGTAATCTCGTATATTCTTTTTTTTATTTATTATTTTCCGTACTGCTATATCACAGAATTAAATCCATTCTCTGGTTTTGTGCTCACCTTCACTTTAGGTTGAATACGATGAGACAAATGTTTACAAAGTTTCGTCTCACATTAATAACAAGGGTGCTAGTACAACTATTGATAATGGGAGATGCTCATCAGCAGTGACACGTTCGCTCTGTATTTTGAATTCCTTTCACCAGAAAACAGAAGCTAAAAATTTTAAGAACATATTTTAGGATTTTTTTTAACATTATAGAAAATTAAAGCTGAATCGTAGGCGTCCAATACGTCCTCGGTAATAGGCAGTGTGTGTGCTATATATTACGAATCTGTTGGATAAAAGTGATTTTTATATGTCTTAGGTTAAGTTAGTTTAGATAGTTAGGTTAGGGACTTAGGTTAAGTATACTTTTCTTTTCCATGTGGATTTATTAAGCGTATGTATCGTCTCAATAGAAATATTTTGTTATGAAAATCAAAGTGGATAGGTCTGAGCTCATACAAGGGAGGTCACCCTATTGGTATAAATCCTCCGCGCTGGCCCCACTTGCACAACGGTAACTAAAGAGAGAAATATGAAGGAAAGAAAATAAAGTATGTAGTACACAGCCCTAATAAGTAGTATATGTGTAGTACAAGGCTTATGTGATTATTATAGTAAATATCCATATACTCAAATTGTTTTTTTTAAGCGACTAAACTAAGCGCATGTAGAAATTGTTTATGAGATGTGAAGAGAATATGTAATTCAATGATAGACTTACCCATTCAGCTATGTAAAGTATTCAATTCGTATTGAATAACCATTGCGACTTTTGTTTTCTGATTCGTTTGGCTTGTTTCATATCTTACAGGAAGTTAGTGTAAATAAAGTATGCGAGTCGAAACAAAATCTTTTATTATCCAGTGCAGAGCTAATTACTTAAAACTATGTAGTAAATTAACTTCAGTAGTATTGTTAGTACTTAGAATGTAGAGTTTTGAAAAGCAGTACGTGAATAGTGTAACGAAAGTAAAATATAGCATCTTGAAAACGTACAGAATCGATTTCACTTAGTGCGACCGGGGTTGGAATCACAGACCTGCCAGGAAATTTCACTTCGTTAATAAGATCAACAAAATTCATTTTTGGCATTCAGTTTCTTTTTCTTCTCGAAATTCCATCCCGTTGCGCGCTTTAGATTCGATTTGAGTTTTTTTTATCTGGGTTAGTAAATACAAACATTTAGATTTTCGAAGCACTCACCGTCAGTTTCACTCTTGGGTCAGTGTCTTGTTTCGTCGGATTGTGGTTTGCAACCTATTTCGCGATGGGGTGCAGACGATGAACTGCGGATCGGGATACTGGACTGCGAGTGAGAATGAAGGAGGCTTAGAAATCTTCATATTTTGGGTCAATTTGAGTTCTATTTTCCGGAGATGATTGGTGTAGTGGATGGGTCAGTGAGTGTTGACAGCTTACCTGTCTGGGCCCGGTGGGTTCGCGTTCAGCACTCAGTGACACATTCACGCGGCCATAGTCTTAAGGAAAGTGAACATCATACAAAACACAATATCATCAGTATCATCATCGTCATTTTAATTTTATTAATTTTATTTATTTATTTTCCAGTTTTATTTTTTTTTTATTTTACATTTTATGACTTTTTTTTTTTTTTTTTTTTTTTTTTTTGTAAAATTGGCGTTCCACAGCCAGGATCTGTTATTTCAATCTTTCGCGAGTGCTAAGTGAATCATATTGAAAGAGCAGTGTAATGTAATGGGGACTGTTGTGACAATCGACTCCTTGAACGATGTGTAGTCACTCTTGAGTTTGTATATGTGTAACTTGGGGAAAACAAATTATATGAAATGGAGATGTCTGCTGGTAGCAGGTCAAGTACTGAATCCCGTAGCCCGGATGAATATGTATGTTGTAGTGAGGAAATACAGGGCTTTAGTGTATATTGTGACGGTTGTTCTGGATGGGTGCATGCACAGTGCTATGATATAACCGATGAGCAGGTAGAAGAATTAAATAACTGTAGTGAGCCATGGTATTGTAAAACGTGTGTGGCCAAACAGCTGACTGTGCGCTCGCTTTCAAAGTCACAGGAAAGTGGAAGTGAACGGAACACCACGACACACGACTCGGGAGAGAAACTTTTGCATGATGGTGGAGATAGTACGGGAACTGCAGGTTCAACTGCGCCCGTAGTAGACCTCGCGGAAATGCTAGAACGTTTCAGTCGAACTTTGACTCTAACTTTGGATCAGAAATTTGAAAAGGTTGACAGTGTTATGAACCAGAGATTTGAAAGAGTAAATAATAACTTGTTCACGATGAATCAAAAATTTGATACGTTAAAGTCGGAAATGATGCAGATTGTAAACGAAAAGGTCGATAATGTAAACAAGGACGTATCGGACCTCCGGAACGAAGTTCGCGATTTGTACACTTCGGTGGGGGAATTTCAAGATACGATAACAACGCGGGTAGACACCGTCGAGGAGAATCTCCGGTTGTCAGTGGAAAAGCAAAATCGCAGATGTGATCAGCTCGGCAAAGAACTATCGCATCTCGAGTCAAGCACCCAGAAATCCTATGACGTACTCGAGGCTAAGATCCAAACTTTGGTGAAGGATCAGGAGCAAAGAAAACCAGGTCGTGTCGGTCACAAGCGGTCACGTGACTTTGTTGGTTGTGAGGGGGTTGACTCTGACGGAACAGACTCTGACACCCGAGTGGATGTACCAGTCTCTTCGGTTGGGGAGACTCGTACTGTCCCAACGGTGACAGTCTCTGTCTGTCAGCCGACCAACGTTCACACTAAGAATGTCTGGCCGTTTGACTTAAATTCACATTCTTTGGTTACGAACAATTCCAGTCCCACCTGTGGGGATATCATGAGTGGTCAGGTTGCCTCTAGGGTTTTAAATCCATTATTGACGTGGTCTCAGGCTTTGGTCTCGACTTCCAATATATGTAGATTAAGTAATGTATGTCCAGTACTGTTGCAGATAGGACTACTTCGTTTGTTGGAATTCCGGAGGGAGTATGTAGTCGCACAGTGGTATCGATGCCAGGCAACTTACCTTTTGGACCAAATTATACCTCTTATTCGAATTTTGGACAAAATTATTCTAATGCAAAGAGCCCTGTGATTGGCTGCAACTCTCCCCTGAATCCCAGCAGATATGAGGGATGTTCTGGAAATAGAGCGTTAAATCTAAGGCTGTCGGAAATAAATCACTTACCGAACTTCGCTGGAGAATATGGTTTGGCCAGGTCTTTTCTAGAAAACTTAGAACAGGCATTTAAGATAATCTCCGAGTCGGAATACGAACGCATGGTTCTGGTACCGTGTTGTTTGTCGGCTGGGGCCAAGACTTGGTACCAAACGGTCTGCAAAGACATCAACAGTTATGCTGACTTTGTGCGTCTATTTAAGGAGCACTATTTCTCGGCCAGGATGGGACGCCTACAGAAAAAATTCATCCAAGGGATGAAGTTTGATCGGTCCAAGTATAACCGGCTAACTGACTTTGCCTGGAAGGTCATAGCCGAATATTATGCTGTGGCACAACATCCAGACCAGACAGAACTCATTGAGATTGTCCTAGATTGTCTGCCAGCTGGAGATGCTAAATTGTTGCGAGCCGTGGAGCCCAAGAATATCCAGCATCTAATTGTTAAGATAGCCGAAATAGAAGGTCATCCGGAACCTATGGAACCAGTGACGGATGAGAAATTCAAGCGTCTACATATTCGGCAGGCCAAGATAGGAAAAAAGACAGAAAAGAACGGAAAGTCGCAACAGACAAAAGACACTTCGTCGCAGACGGAGGAGGACGAAGGAAAGAAGAATGGTGACTCCAAGGGAAATGGAAATGGCAATCGATTCTTGGGGAACCGAGGTCGAAGAAGAAATTTTCAGGCCAGAAGACCCTGGTACAACAACCGAAGGCAAAACTGGGGGAACGGAAACCAGAATGCTCCATATGTTTCCAACCCTAACTACCAAACGGGAGCGATGAACTTTGGATGTCATCGAGGTGCATCCCAACAGTGCGCGCCGAATCCGAACCATATACCGGGAGCGCAAACCTATCCGGGATACATGCCGAATTTGCCTCCTGGAGGAGGAGTGGCAACTCCCACATCCACTCCTTCCCCAGCGGTGAACATGGCTATGTCCACTGGTTGGCCTCCGCCGTATACGACGTTCATGCCGCCGATGGCGCAGTTATCTGAAGCGAATAGGAAGAGTTCAGAGAATGCATGTCGCTGCCCTCATTAGGGGAGATTGTGGACTGCGATATGGATTCCTACTACAGAATTAGTCAAAAAAAAAGAAAAGAAAGAGAATCGTAGGTTAAATTTAGATTAAGGTAATTTTTGTTTGTTTTGTGTCTATTTTTGTGTCCAATTTTTTTTTTCTTTTTCATATAGAGTAGTTATAAAATTCTTTGTTAGGATTAAGGTCTGGAAAATTTTCAAAACATTTCCTATATTGATTGCATTGCATTAGAGTATTTTATGACTAAAATGTTAGGTTAAAGAGAGAGAGAAAAAAAGGAGCTTAACTTAGAACTTCTAAGTTAGATTTTTTTTTCGAAGCTCCCGGAGGATGTTACCTTATACATCGTATAATGTAACATGGCCCGGAAGTTTTGGGCAACCAGTATATATATGAATTTAATATTTATTAATTTTTTTTTTAATATATAATTAATCGATGACTCGATTTTAAGTAGATCGCAAAATTTGCGTGAAGTTCCTTGAACTAATGATTTTAGTATATTTAGAGGGAAATATATGGTAATATATTTACATTGAACAATATTCGTATATTTAGCTAAAATATAATATTATTTTAGGAAATAATGTTATATCTGGTCGTTTTTAATCCTTTCCATCAATTTTCATTCATATTTTTGGCTTAGGGGGTCTTCAAAAGAATTCAAAATTTTTATCTCAAAAATCTTCTTTAAAATTTTACATTTGTAAAGTCAGCCATAGTAGCTTCTTGAAGCATCTCTTTGTTTAATCTAAATTATCTGTGATTGGATCTTCCGCAATCACAGGTGTGGTTGAGATTTTTCGGCTTCTTTGATCTTGAGAGATACACCTATCATCGTATAGTTACGTCACAATGAACCTCCAATTAGGGATCTTCTTCCCATTGTCTTTGTCTTTTACCAGAAGCGGTGTTAAGTGATGGACGTACCATATCCATATACTCAAATTGTTTTTTTTAAGCGACTAAACTAAACGCATGTAGAAATTGTTCATGAGATGTGAAGAGAATATGTAATTCAATGATAGACTTACCCATTCAGCTATGTAAAGTATTCAATTCGTATTGAATAACCATTGCGACTTTTGTTTTCTGATTCGTTTGGCTTGTTTCATATCTTACAGGAAGTTAGTGTAAATAAAGTATGCGAGTCGAAACAAAATCTTTTATTATCCAGTGCAGAGCTAATTACTTAAAACTATGTAGTAAATTAACTTCAGTAGTATTGTTAGTACTTAGAATGTAGAGTTTTGAAAAGCAGTACGTGAATAGTGTAACGAAAGTAAAATATAGCATCTTGAAAACGTACAGAATCGATTTCACTTAGTGCGACCGGGGTTGGAATCACAGACCTGCCAGGAAATTTCACTTCGTTAATAAGATCAACAAAATTCATTTTTGGCATTCAGTTTCTTTTTCTTCTCGAAATTCCATCCCGTTGCGCGCTTTAGATTCGATTTGAGTTTTTTTTTATCTGGGTTAGTAAATACAAACATTTAGATTTTCGAAGCACTCACCGTCAGTTTCACTCTTGGGTCAGTGTCTTGTTTCGTCGGATTGTGGTTTGCAACCTATTTCGCGATGGGGTGCAGACGATGAACTGCGGATCGGGATACTGGACTGCGAGTGAGAATGAAGGAGGCTTAGAAATCTTCATATTTTGGGTCAATTTGAGTTCTATTTTCCGGAGATGATTGGTGTAGTGGATGGGTCAGTGAGTGTTGACAGCTTACCTGTCTGGGCCCGGTGGGTTCGCGTTCAGCACTCAGTGACACATTCACGCGGCCATAGTCTTAAGGAAAGTGAACATCATACAAAACACAATATCATCAGTATCATCATCGTCATTTTAATTTTATTAATTTTATTTATTTATTTTCCAATTTTATTTTTTTAATTTTTTTATTTTACATTTTATGACCGTTTTTTTTTTGCAAAAAGGGCGCTGAACAAGTCTACTAAAAGGGCGCCCATACAAACGGGAATATATATATATAATATTGTTGAATTTCTGTTTTGTACAAATTCAATGTTTATTCTTGTTTCCATGGAAAATGGACTGATCCTGGCTGTTGTAGCCACTTTATAGCATTTCATTATTCTTTCTAGAAATTAAATAATTACGTACATCAATCCTAAATAATTTAGTTGTCTTTATAGTTACAGATTTTTCTTACATTCTAAACAAATATGCTATAATTTATTATTATTAATGTTATGCGCAACAGTTATCAATTTTAGAAAAAATAAATTATTTACCTATACATCCAAGAACTTGTGGTAATGGCATTCCGACAAGCAGTCTAATAAATCTCTCATCCCTAGGCCTGTGTCTAGTCATCCCATGAACTACTATTTTACTTAGATATATTTTTATATAAATGAAAAAGTTATTTTTGAAATTTTAGTAAAACATTTATTTCTTTTCTTAACAGCCAACTAAAACACAGACATCAACAGAGAAAGAAAGGAGGAAGGAAAAAAAGAAAATATTATTCAAAATATTGTTAATTTCAAGAGGAAGATCATAATTTTGACAACAAACAATTATCATTACATTTTTTATTATTATTCTCTGATGCTGACTTTCCATGAATAGTATATTCCTGTATCTCACTGTATATAAAATATTACAATAAATTGTCGCTGTTAAATATATTTCTAATCATTTAAGTAATTAGTTGCAAAACTACAACATTTATCGTTTTGGTCAGTCTAGGTATCATTCCATTCAAATATTTAATATATCATAAACATATAAATCATATCAGTATTATTATTTCCTACTGTTCACGGTATACCAATTCCCAGACTTCTTCATTGAATCGCGCTCATTTGGCATGCGGTTCACATATTTAAACACATCATTATATTTCAATATTCAACTTAAAATTGTCGTTACACTTTACCACATGCATTTATTACATTGCAACACATTGAAATCAATTATATATATTACTAACTAATAAAAAAACTAACCTAACTAACCTACTATTAACTTAACCTAAACATATTCTCAACGTATTTCAAGTACTCAGGAAATTAAAATTATTGCACTTTTGTTAGGTATTACCCGCGAACGAAGTATGGAAATCATTACCTAGACTGAACTTGAGACAATTACTATCCCTGTCAACAGTTAATTATTATTATGATTAGCAGCATTCAGAGCCCTACTCCATTATCGCATATAGCTAACGCACTGAGTTGCTTCACAAATTTTTCCTATTAGCTACATTTGATATTCAATAACGTATTCCATATTTGAGAATGATAAAATGGATGACTGTTCAAAGGGCACTTATGAATGTTCATAGACCTGTTAGCGATAAAGTCAATTTTCCCCCCATAGGCCTACCCAGAATTATGTGCAAACTGAACGAATTTAGTTACTCATGATCAGGATTTTAGCTTTCTTCTGCAAATTTACCATCACTACGAAAAGTTTTCCATATCACAAACTTATTTTTACTCAAAGTCACAAATTCATGACAAGATGGCTACTGGCTACTCATAATGATCACGAATTTCCATGAAAATTAATATTCAAATTTTTAGGTTTCAAACACTTAATTGGCAAGTACCCAGATGTCCAAAAGATTCTGAGATTGTCCTGATTTAGATTTTCTTAAGGTTCGTGGTCAAATTGCCTTTTTCTGGCGATATTTTCTAATTCCTGGGTACTGCCCTACAGAAACGAACTTTACCTTTTACTTTATTTTCACTGCACCGGATATCATAGCGCCCTCTAGGACAACTATTACTATTATTATATACTTCAATATATATTGACTATTATTAAATTTAGTATTATTTCATTTCCTAAATTTCTGATTTAAATTAGCAACCCAATTTTATTACTATTATATATATCCATTATAAATTTTATAGTTAATTTGAATTACCAAACTTCCTGTTCCTGACATCAGGCAAGTATGTAAACAAGGAATATTCATTGACTTAACCATCGCTATCACTATTAAACTATCATCTAACGTCAACAATCATATGAAATAATTCGTAAGTTTTTACCTGCTCCAAGTGAAATTATATTTTATTAATTTTATAGAGAAAACACTATAAAAATTAACTACTCGTACAACGCAGATAGTCCTACTACATCAATACAATTACTTACTCGGTTCTTTAACATGTATATTAGTAACGTGTTTCTGCTCTGCATGTCTAATCAACGTCATAACTGTCCTCTGAACCCAATTTACTTGTAATAAATGGAATTTTGTAGCCAGAGAAGCAAGCATAAATACCGGTAGTGTAATACCAAATCGTAAACATTGCCAACGGCAGTAGTGTTCACCAGCTGGCGCAGATTAAGAATAAGCAGGCCACAATACTTCCTTCCGAAAATAACCCTAAGTTTCTCAGTGTTAAATCTTAATATAATATCTACATTTTTATATCTATACGAACATATAAAACTATAGTTATAGTTTACGGAAAAAGTGAACTGTAACGATGTACCCCTACGGCTGGAGAAAAAATAAAGAAATTTTTAAAATGAATTTTTGTAATAATTCTTCTTTTCCTCCGAACAATTTGATACTCGACAGATTTTGACTTCAAACTTCTTTCCTATTCAAATCTGTTAGAGCTACATAGTTATTTTGCATTTTCACGATATACGGACCACTATATGTCGGCATATATTTATGAATCGTTTTCTTGTACACGTCCGATAAAAAGTGAGTTTTAACCATCACCAAGTCTTCTATCTGTATTTTCACTGGGGTTACCAATTTTGACTTGTCTTCGTTTTCGCTTCGTTAATAATGTAGGAGTTACCTGTATAAATGTCTTTGAGTCATCTACACTTAGTAATTCTGATGGCCATGGAAAGTTCTCTTTAAATTTTCGAGTTGCTGAGAATGACATAAATATTTCTGCCGGTGCAATATCAACACTACTATTATAAGAATAATTAAGGAGGTCTTGAGTCGTCTTTAATACTTCTTTCCATTTCGTACGATTATTTTGACACTAATCGGATTATACGGTTAAGTTGTCGATGCGAGCGCTCAACTGTCCCGTTTCCTTTCGGGTTATATGGAGTAGTTAACACATGTTTTATTTTATGTTCATCACAATATTTCTTCCACCTCTCCGAGAGAAATTTGGGGCCTTTATCCGAGACGATTTGATTGGGATATGGAATGAGATAAAAATATTAAAAAAAAAAATAACTTCTGTAACTAGATGTATAAGCGGTAAGTAACATACAAAACGGGAATAGACATCAACCATAGATAAAATAAAATAGTATCCAAAACTACATGGAAGTTTCCCTACCAAATCGATACTTAGCTTTTGATGGGGTGTATCTGCCTGAATACAGAGATCTTCTCGCGCTAGGATCTGATTCGAAAATTTTGTTCGAGCACATAACTCACAATTCTTGATTTACTGCGTATACATCTGTCTTTGTTTTCGCTAGAAGAAGAGTTCTCATTAGTTTCTTACTTATTTATTCCTAAGTGTCCAATATTATAGACATATGATATTACCTTATCTGTTAAGGCCATAGGGATCACGAGCAACCAAGGTTTAAATTTAGACCTTATAAAGAGTAAATTTTCTACCAATCGTATATTTTCACAACTCGTATTCGCATTCAAGTGTTGGCAATACGAGTCTGAAGCTTGTAAATCAACCAATTCTTGATATTCGAAACAATCTTTAGCATTATAGGATATCAAATTTATCTGATAGTTGCTTGGATCATTAGACTTCCGGTGTATTCGGGCTCAATATGTCAGCTATATCATTAGCTCTTCCTTTTATGTGTTCAAATTTTAAATCGAAACGTAAGTCCAGCAATATTTTCGTTGATCTGTGATCCAGAATATGTAAAGTGGAAGCGAACATTACAGCAAGGTTATCGCAATGCACTATAACTTCCCGACCTAATATATAATATGCGAACTTTTCACAGAAATAGTACTGCTAGTAACTCCAGTTGGAAAACCGAATACGAAATTCGATTTACTTTTAGTTTCCTACGAACGTATTGAATGACTAGAATATCTATGTTATCATCTTGCGCAAGGTACCCAGCTAGATTCTCCAGTGAAGCATCTGTAAACAAATGGAACGACCTATTAAAGTCGGATTGACTTATTGCTGGCGGCTCGCTTATTAATATCCTTAATTCTCGCAATAAGTCCAAAATTTCCGGTGTTAATATAAATTTATTCGTCTTCAAAAAGTCAATTAAAGGTGATGTCAAAGCAGCAAAATGTGAAATGAACTTCCTTCTCCACGATAATAACCCAAGAAATGATCTTAACTTCTTAGTGGTAGTAATCGGGAAGTACGTTTAGGATTTGGTTTAACCTGTTCCATTGATTACATGACTTAGGAATAAAATTTCTTGTTGAAAGAAGTTACACTTTCTGAAGTTTAATGCAAAATTACCTATCTCTAAAATTTTGAAGATCTGTTTCAAATGGTTAAAATGATCCCTTACATTATCACTAAAACATAAAAATGTCATCTAAATATATTACTACGAAATTTATCGTATGTAGTCCGAAATATGAATTCATTACGTTTTGGAAAATACTAAAGCTTGGCTTTAATCCCATTGGTAGAACACAAAGTACGTATTGCCGCCCTAAGTAAAGGAAACTGGTATATTTATGAGTCAGGATGTAGCTGAATCCCATAATAGCCCATAGTGGCATCCATAGAGCTAAAAAGTTTTGAACCCGCAATTCGCGTAAGGATTTCATAGGCTCCACTTGGGTTTTTGTTGTAATGACTTTAGAGTTCAGTAAATGAAGGTCAATTACAGGTCTAATGCCTCCCGATGACTTCCTTACGCAATGAACTGGGTTACGGTAGCTACTTGGACTTTCTTTTGCAATTCCTAACTCAATCCATTTCTGTATTTCACGCTCAAATTCTGTTTGCATTGCCTGCGGTATTCGATATAATTTTTCAACAACTAGATCGTGATCTGTTAGTTCAATTTTATAAGGTTCTCAACGAATAGGTTTTGGATATTCACAGAAAAGGAATTTATATTTAAGCAATAACTGCAATAGTTTGACGCGCGTGTTATCTAAATCATGATCTTTAATATAATTCTGCAACTCTTCCTCAGAAATTTCCCCATAATTATTAGATTTCGATAATATATCCTTTTCCTTAGTTAAAAGATTTTCTTTCTCAATAGCTAATGAATTTTCTTCTAAATAATTTTGAGATTCGTCCTCTAAATGCACTAATAATATTTTCGGATATGAAATGTCCAAGACTATAGTTTGTAATTTATCAATTTCTAACACTGTTTATTTTTATTATCTAATATTGCATTGAATTTAACAAAGAAAGATCCCAGTAGTAGATCAGCCTTCATATCCTTTACCACAAAAACGGGAACTTTGAACAGATTTTCCTGAATATTAATAGTCAACTCTGTCGACCCTTTAACTGTGAAGTTCCCTACCTGCGAATGCACTTAATTTCATTTTTGATACTGGCTTCAGTTTGGCCGAATGATACAAATTCTGTAAAGCTAACCGTATGTTATAATTTAAAAGGTTCAATTCAGCGTCTGTGTGCAAGATACAATTTAAATGCATTCCTCCTATATCACAACCGACTACTGGTGATGGGAAAAATTCCATATTTAATTCATTATTTTCTTTTAACACGAAATGCGTAATGAAATTCAAAGATTAATTCAGATTTTAGATCTTTTAATTCGAATTTTTTTCTTGTGGGGAGAGAAGTTCTATTAAGCAGACGCCATTCTCCCCTAAGGGCGGCTGCTTACTATGTTTTCCGGTCTAGTTGCATTTCCAGCCAATGAGTTATACGAACTTCCCGAATTCACACCGATTGCAGGGTATGGAGGATGTAAGGCTGAAGTTATAGTAGTAATTACAGGAACCGATAAAGGTGAATTGAACGTCGTTACCGTAGGAAAATAACCGAAAGGTGGAAGGTAAGTATGGAGGAGGAATCAGTATAATCTGACGCTGATACTGGAGTTGATTCCAAAGTAGGAAAAGAATTTCGATTTTGGCAAGAATTGTCAAGTCTAACTCTAGTATTCCCATTTCTATAATTTATTCTGTTTTTATAGTTTTGGTTTGATGCAAAATTTCGACTATTATTGTTAGTATTGTAACTACCTCTCCTATACTTATTCACCATCACGGATTCTGTTTGTACAGCATTGTCCATTTTCACTTTCTTTGATCGCTCAACACTTGTTTGCCTAATTATAGATTTTTTCATTGAAGATTTGAAATAATTCAAATTTTGTTTTTCCATATTCGAAGGATGACCTTCCATGTCTTCCAACCTTAGTATCAGGTTCTGAACCGTATTTACACTTACCTAATTTAAATATTTAGCCTCTTCTGCGGGTAGACAATCTAAAATTAAGTCCTTAAGTTCTTGTTCAGAAGGATAACTAACCACTGAATGATAGGTATCAATTATATACCATACGAAATCAAAGTCGACGCTTTTGTGCCATCTCTTCTCTCGAAGATATGTACTGGCACTTAAAAAGCTTCAAGAAATTCTTAAAAGTCTTAATCTTATCCTCCACACTCCTATACCATGTCTTAGCGGATTTTTCCAAGCACGTAGCTATTATGTACCTCCTATCTTTCTCCCTAAGTTTGTACATCTTCATTGTTTGTGATAAATCATCTAAGAAAATCCTAACAGCACCCGGGCTTTTACCATCAAATCTAGGAAAGTGGTGTAAATTCTTTAAATAATCCCATATCGTCTTCCTGACTCTTTATCCTCCGAATTACTTTCATCTGTACTCTCGTCCGAACTCTTTCCATTCTTTCTGTTTTCTTTTCTTCTACAACCGGAATTACTTTTATCCTGACAACTTATACACCGATTCACTCAATTTCCTTCGAATTCCTAGATGATTCATTATTTGACTGACAATTGCTCTCGTCCTGTTCTGGGTTATTTACTGAAATTGATAGATCACTATCATGATCACTCGTATCCGCGACTACTTCTTTAACACGTGTTTCACATGCACCTCTCCTTTCTACCGATTTCCCAGCATTTTGCATCGAGGTCGATGCTATCGGGTTATTACTAGACGGAAGGAGGCTTTCCCTATTTGGTCTCGTTTCACTTCTCTCCTGTCTTCCCGGACAGCTAACATATTTTTCGAGCTTCGCATTCAATTGGTTAATATTTTCCGTAATATTGTCACATTTATCCTGCACCTCCTGAACCTTTTTATTTACTACTCGATCCCATCTCTCCGGCCGGAGCTCATGTGGTTCGGATTCCACGTTAATGAGTAGGTCCACGTCTCATATAGCCTCGCTGCTGAACGGGACGTTAAACTCAAAATCAACTCAACTCGATCCCATCTCTTTTCTCTTTCCCTTCATTTCTCCGAGTTAATTCTAATTTCTTTAACCGTTTCCTATTCTAACAATTTTACATTTACAGAAATTGTCTCATTTGCTTCTTTAAGTTGATTATACTGTTCCCTAACTTGCCCTAAATCGGTTGTACAATTTTCCTGAAAAGTGTTTACCTCTACTCTTAAGTTATCAAAATCATTTGCTAACAAATTCATTTCAGTGTCCATATTTTCCGAAATTGATACAATATTTTGATTTAATTCCTTTTCTATATTTGATAAATTTTCCTTCGTTTTGTTTAAATCACCTCTAACCATATTTATACCCTTAGCACATTTAGTTTTTGTTTCATTTAAACTTTCAGTCAATTGAGTTTTCAGCATTTGAATTTCCGATCTTACTGCCAGTAATTCGGTTGACACCTTTTTATCTAAATTAACAATAAATACTTTCATTGAATCAGTATTTGGATTTACTTCCGATTTTACTGATTTCACTTTTACTGTCACACCATCAATCCGTGAATTAACTGATTTCATTTCTACTTACCATCAATCTGTGAAATAACATATTTTATTTCTATTGTTACACCATCAATCCGTGAATTAACTGATTTCATTTCTACTGTCACACCATGAATCCGTGAATTAACTCCATGGATCTTTGAATTAACTTCAGCTATCATCCGATTTTGGTTAACTATTAGATTTTTTAAAGTTTCGAGAGGTCCTCCTCCAATCTCGATCTCCGGTATCTGTTTCCGATAACCACCTCCAACCCTCCTTATAGAGGTTTCAGGGTTGCTAGACCCAACGAACGTTTCGGATCTTTCATCACTAATTATACTATTATTAGGACCATAACGGGAATTACCATTAGGACCAGTTATCTGAACCATCTCATCGCTTAGTCTGTTCTTTATCACATGCTTCGCACAACCATTGACCACCATTTTGTTTTATCAATTCAGTGTTTTCCTTGGACATTCCAATACAAGTTACATGGAAGAATGTTTCACATTTATCACAACCCACCGATTCTTCCTCTTTTACACTTTCTTAGCGTTTACAACATTTATAAAGTATTGTCTCCATATTACTAGCACTGAAGCTAATAATCATTACTTCATAAAATATTCGTTTGCACAAATCCCAGGCAAGCATATGAAAGGGGTAACACAATAAATTAAACTCCTTTCACTTTATCCCTTCTTATCAGAAATGACCATTCCACCTTATTATTAAATCCTGGTTAAAGGGTTCGCTACCTTTGTTGAATTTCTGTTTTGCACAACTTCAATTTTATTCTCGTTTCCATGGAAAATGGACTGATCCTGGCTGTTGTAGCCACTTTATAGCATTTCACTATTCTTTCTAGAAATTAAATAATTACGTTCATCAATCCTAAATAATTTGGTTGTCTCTATAGTTACAGATTTTTCTTACATTCTAAACAAATATGCTATAATTTATTATTATTAATGTTATGCGCAACGGTTATCAATTTTAGAGAAAAATAAATTATTTACCTATAATTACATCCAAGAACTTGTGGTAATGGCATTCCGACAAGCAGTCTAATAAATCTCTCATCCCTAGGCCTGTGCCTAGTCTTCCCATGAACTACTATTTTACTTAGATATAATTTTTAAAATTTTTTTGTTTATGTTCACGGTAATACCAATTCTCAGATTTCTTCATTGAATCGCGCTCATTTAGCATGCGGTTCATATATTTAAACACATCATTATATTTCAATATTCAACTTAAAATTGTCGTTACACCTCACCACATGCATTTATTACATCACAACACATTGAAATCAATTATATATATTACTAACTAAGAAAAACCCTAACCTACTCTAACTTAACCTAAACATATTCTCAACGTATTTCAAGTACTCAGGAAATTAAAATTATTGCACTTTTGTTAGATATTACCCGCGAACGAAGTATGGAAATCATTACCTAGACTGAACTTGAGACAATTACTATCCCTGTCAACAGTTAATTATTATTATGATTAGCAGCATTCAGAGCCCTACTCCATTATCGCATATAGCTAACGCACTGAGTTGCTTCACAAATTTTTCCTATTAGCTACATTTGATATTCAATAACGTATTCCATATTTGAGAATGATAAAATGGATGACTGTTCAAAGGGCACTTATGAATGTTCATAGACCTGTTAGCGATAAAGTCAATTTTCCCCCCATAGGCCTACCCAGAATTATGTGCAAACTGAACGAATTTAGTTACTCATGATCAGGATTTTAGCTTTCTTCTGCAAATTTACCATCACTACGAAAAGTTTTCCATATCACAAACTTATTTTTACTCAAAGTCACAAATTCATGACAAGATGGCTACTGGCTACTCATAATGATCACGAATTTCCATGAAAATTAATATTCAAATTTTTAGGTTTCAAACACTTAATTGGCAAGTACCCAGATGTCCAAAAGATTCTGAGATTGTCCTGATTTAGATTTTCTTAAGGTTCGTGGTCAAATTGCCTTTTTCTGGCGATATTTTCTAATTTCTGGGTACTGCCCTACATAAACGAACTTACTTTACCAAAAACGCACATTAGTTTTTGGCTATGTGTTAAAGAAATCGTCAAAGAAATCTTTCCATCTATTTAAGATGCTATCCTGATCAGTGAGAACTGTTCCCTTGGCTTTATTTAATATGTAAGCACGAAATTGATAACCTTTCTTAAGTCCGTTAATGCATTTATACATATCCCAAATGTTTTTATTTTTACTATTATCTTCAAGTTAATTAATTTTAGCTTTCAATAATCGCGTTTCTTTGTTCTAAAAGTTTTGGAAGTTTTCTTTCAGATGACAGTGAAATTTTATGTAGTTTTTTTCGTTCGGAGTTTGTAGCCAACGCTGTTTCTTCTGTTTTCTCTTCTCTGCTACTTTAGTGCATTCCTAGTTGAACCATGCTTTGTTCCTACGTATTTCTGCGTGTCCCAATGTTTCTTTTGCTGAAATCTTAATGTTATATCTAATTTCAACCAAGTATCCTGAACACTAGTGCACTCCAAACCTTCTAAAACCGAGAATCTATTTGACACTTCAATCTGGCTCCCCCCTCATCTGACTCTCCTCTAATTTCTTTAAATTAAAGCGTTCCGTTTTCAGATATTGAATATTTCCTTTATTGAACAACAACGATAGTCTCTCTCTTATTATCACAATCAATTTCTCTGAACGACCGAACATCAGTTGTACTAGACTGTTTTCTTCTATCTATTAAAACGTGATCGATTTGATTATGTGTTTTTCCGTCTGGTGAGGTCCAAGTATATTTATGAACGTCGCGATGTGGGAATTTTGTAATCATCACGATAAGGTTTCTGAATTTGTAAAGTTTACGAGTCTAACGCCGTTGTCACAACCTTTCTTATGCAGACATTTATTCCCTATAATCGGTTTGAAAATATCCTCTCGTCCTACCTTCGCATTGAAACCGCCTAACAGAATTTTCATATGGTATTGCAGGAGATTATCAAATACCCGTTCTATTCTTTCGTAAAAATTTTGTTATTGTCATTTTTATTTTCTGTTGGGGTATGTACATTTAAAACAATAATATTACACCACCGACCCTTAAGAGAAATAAAAGAAAAACTGTCATTAACAAATTCAACCCATGTAATTGCTGATATTACGTATTCGTTTGTGAACGAAAAGTCCTGATCCCAGTTGGTAATTTTTAATTCCTTTCCCGTAAAAAGAACGTAAAATTTCCTGACTTGACTTCTCCTTCCTTCTCATCTAACTTCCTGATATCCCACTAGGTCCATCTTCTATTTCTAAACTCATTTGTTACACATTTTAAGGCGCCTGCCCTATAGAGACTTCTTATCTTCCATGTTCCAATTCTCATGTTGATTTTACTATGCTGACTTCGTGCCAAGTTATCAGTTCTGATCCGAGGATTCTGCGAATATATCTGAACAAGACTTTTTTTTTTTTTTTTTTTTTTACAGGATGAGTTGTTAGCCCCACACCAAGTTCCCAAGCTGGAGGATCACCCCTTGTCTGTCCGCGACTGCTTATTCAGTATATTCGCAGCTAACCTCTATATCCCAGAGGCCTTCTGCTCGATCCACAACGTGAGGGCGATCCATGCCGTGGTGACAGGAAGACCACATTTTAAGGAAATTAATATAGCTATATTTTAGAATTACAATAGATACTAATTATCCGAACACTGATTTAAAACACACAGGAGCAATCAATATGTTCGGATATGTGGATGCATATGAAGACTGTGAAAGCTTCGGTGCCGTAAAAATCGTAAATTAGAGACTAGTGTCAATGTAGTATTTCATGAATGCATCCTACGTTTGACTATCCGAACTATTCTTGATGTACAAGGGTCACTACGAAAGTTTTGAGATGTGAAATAACTTACATACTTAAAATCAATTTAACACTTACATTTTCTCAAAGTATTCGCTATTACACTGTACACACTTTTGCATCCTCGAAAACCACTTTTGGAAGCAGTTTTGCCAGTCTTTTTCTTTAAGTGTTGAAAGTTCATTCTCGTAAGCCACTACAGCTTCTTCAGGGCTGCAAAACCTCTTCCCACGCATGCGATCTTTGATCCTGGGGAACAGAAAAAAATCACACGGGGCGAGGTCAGGGCTATACGGCGGATGATTCATAAGTTTGACCTCCGTAGATTCTAAAAACTGAATTGTGATGTTGGCAGTGTGTGCGGATGCGTTGTCATGATGAAGCAGGATCCCAAGCAATCCAGTTCTTAGACGCCGTTCCCGAAGCTTCTGGAACACTTTTGTTAGGCAAACAGTGGTGTACCACTCAGCAATAACAGTCCTTTGTTCTTCAAGTGGAACAGTTGCAACATGGCCAGATTTGGAGAAGAAAGTTGCGACCGTCTTCTTCCCCACACTTCGCGGTCGCTTCACTTTCGTGGGTGGATTTTCGTCTAGAAAGATACAAACTGTAGACTGAAGTTTATTTTCAGGGTCAAATTGATAGATCCAAGTCTCATCACCAGTAACAATGTCAGAGACGCGTCGAGAATTGCCTCCATCAAATCTTGCAAGTATTTCTTCACACCATTCCACAGGCATGCGCTTCTGCTGTTCAGTCAAAGTGTGAGGCACCCAACGAGATGAAACCTTCCTGAGCCGAAGTAGATCATGAAGAATTTTTGTTACTGCTGGCGATCCAATGTTCACTGTAGATTCAATGTCCTTGAAAGTTGTTCGAGGATTTTCTCGAATCATTTGTTCCACAGCGACAATGTTTTCATCTGACACAGCTGTTGCCGGACGTCCAGCTCTCTCTTTATCTTTAAGCGATGTCCGGCCTCTTCTGAATTCACCAAACCACAGAAAAATTGTGGCACGGGAAGGAGCAAGGTCCCCAAATGCCCCCTGCAAACGGTCAAGGCTTTGTGTCTCGTTCAAACCACTTTTGAAATCGTAAAGGATCATTGCCCGAAAATGTTCCCTTTCGAGCTCCATTCTAGACAGCCGAATACTGCTCACATCAACAAACAAGTGAAGGCGATACGGCCACGCCGATAAGCGAGGCGAGTTGAAACTTGCTTCGCTTCTTCGCTCTGGATACCACTACCGAACGCAATTGTTGGAATTAAAATACTGTGCCACAACAATGCGTATCTCAAAACTTTCGTAATGACCCTCGTATTACATTGTTTCGTTTTATAGGTACATAACTTTATAATATTTTTGTAAGTGGTTATACTCTTTACCTGTTCTGCCAATAGGAACTGTATGAATTTATTATACAAAAGTGAAATACAGAAGAATATTTTTTAATGTGATATTTCGCAGGGCATCTCATGTAAAGGGCGCCTTGTATTCTTCACAGCTTCTTTATTAACAATCACTATTCGAATTTATTATACAAAGCTGACACACAGGATAACTAAAACCACTTATCTATAATGTAATTTTTCGTAGGGCGCCTTATGTAGAAGGCGCACTATACCTTTCACGAATTATTTACCAATAGTAACTGTATGTATTTAGTGTACAGAACTGTGGTATATAGAAGAGTAAATATAATCGTTCATCTTTGATGTGGACTCGCAAGGGTGCCTAATGTAAAGGGCGAACTGCACCTTTCGCGGGTTCTTTACCAATAAAACTGTAAGAATTTATTACCAAATCTTGTACCTTTATTTATACTGTGATGTTTCGGAGGGCGGATCGGGACACGTCCCGGTGGGCCACGGGCCTGGTTGGAATATTATATTCTAAACTACATGTTAATTTTGTACGGAAAAGTAGCTATTTCTAGGTTTTAAATATATAACAGGAGAAAATTCGGTTGAATAATTAATAAACCTTAATATCTGTTGTAAATATCAATCGTACGTTGATCGGACGGATTAAATTATGGGAAATATTTGATTTTTTATATTTTAATGTGTACGTTTTATAGTAGACTTTACTATATCTAAAATACTTTCCATAGAAAAATAATATTCCAGCATGATTGTATTTTGTTAATGGTCATATTTACCATCATTTACACCAAGGAACTGTCTCGAAAATAAAATATTATTACAGTTGTCATACAAAATTTTTTCTGAGCCTGAATAAGTACTTCCGGAATATGTTGATTTTCTATCACATTTCTAAGAGAAAATACTTTCAGATCTAACATTGTGACCGATAATTTCTATCTCTTGAAACAATGGACGCGCCCATTGTTTCAAGAGATATAAATTATGTTTAATGAACGCATCCATTGTCCTGAAGGAGATTGTTTACATTTTCATCACCGCACGACGTGCATGGTTCATCTTAGCTTTTGCTCATACAAAGAAACATATGCATACTACAAATCAGCGCTACCTCATGTCTTTCGCCATTTTCATCCCCAGACAACATATTTTCTACATCATTCAATGTATCCTCGTCGCCAAAAGTGCCTTTACATCGCCGTGACGGGTATGTGACACCGCAGTACTCTAAGGAAGGGATGGTTGCATAAGAAATTTTGATTAATTTTGAAGAGTTTTTATTTTGACTAGGGAAATAACGTAGGTATAGGGAGTAAAGGCATAGATTTAACCCCTTCGGGATCCTATGGTACAATTTGTACCATATGCACTTTTCATGGTACATTGCGTTATTTCTCTTCTATTTTAGCTTTTTCGTCCGGTTTTTTTTTTCGTTTTTCAAGTCCAGAGACATTGTAGAAGACATTACATATGGTTTCAGACCATCCTGCGTTCATACATAGGAGGTGATGACGTCATAAGTCAAAAATTTCTTTTCTCATTTTCTAAGCCTATGTTCAATATTTTTTGTCGGGCTTAATTTTCTACGTAGAAGATTGAAATTTTACACAAACATTTAGTCCACCGAGTAGTATTTACCAGATTTTTTGTTCCGATGTCAGTGCTAAAACAGGGGGAACCAGAGACGCAAAGGGGTAAAAAAAAGGGATTTTTAACCCCAAAAATCCCGTTTTTCGTCAGTTTTCCGCCTTACATACATGAGAGGACCACGTAAGCCATACCGTCTGAAAGGCCGTTCCATTCTGAAGAGAACGACGGTCGAATTATTATCCTAGGGTAATCAGGGATGTCTCAGGTAATTTTTAAAAAATATACTTCTATATAGGGAAAAATGGGGCATTGTCGGTATATATATATATATTTGGCGGGCTTATTTTTGAACGTGGAAGATTGAAATTTTGCACAAACATTCAGTCCACCGAGTAGTATTTACCAGATTTTTTGTTCCGATGTCAGTGTTAAAACAGGGGGGAACCAGAGGGGCAAACGGTTAAAAAAGGGATATTTTTACCCCAAAAATCCCGTTTTTCGTCATTTTCCCGCCTCACATACATGATAGGACCACATGAGTCATACCCTCTGAAAGGCCGTTCCATTCTGAAGGGAACGACGGTCGAATTATTATTCTAGGGTAATTAGGGCCGTCTCAGTGAATTTTTATCCATATATACTTCTATATAGGGAAAAAGTGGGGCAAAGTAGGGAAATTTTTTCTGGTGGGCCTATTTTTTCACGTAGAAGATTGAAATTTTGCACAAACATTCAATCCACCGAGTAGTATTTACCAGAAGTTTTTCCGATTTCTGCGTAAAAACAGGGGGGTCCAGAGGGGCAAAAGTTGAAAAAAGGAATTTTTAGACCAAAAAATCCCTTTTTGGGAATTTCCCCCCTTTACATTCATGATAGAGACACGTGAGTCATACCGTCTGAAAGGCAGTTCTGTTCTGAAGAGAATGATGGGCGAAACATGATCCTAGGGTAATTAGGGATGTCTCAGGAATTTTTTTCCCTGAGATCATGGTGTTTTGCGGCGTTTTGGGCATGGTGGGAATTCCTGATAAAATTTCTCCCGCCCTTACTATTCAAGATAGAAACTTGAAATTTGGTACACACATTTAGTTTACCAAGTACTATTCATCTGATTTTTTGGAGGTCTCTACGTTCACACGGGGGGGCAGGGGGGCCCAAAGTTGGACAAAAAAAATTTCCCACCAAAATTTTCCCTTTGACATCAATTTTCCCTCTCCTGGTATATGGTATGGGGATGATACCATTTGAAAGCCTGCTCTATTCTGAAGAGAATGAGGTATGAACCATGATGCTAGGATAAATAGTGACGATGCAGTAGCTGCTTGACTGAAAGTCTAAAAAATAGCCCAAAATGCCAGGATCCGGAAAAAGTTAAAGCAACAGTGCACTCATCTCTGAAATGATTTGTATTCTCAGTTTTTCAAATTATTGCCTTATATGTTAAGTTAAAAACTGCTAACAACTGCTACTAGCGCTTTTCACTCTTCAGGAATTTACTACGACATGTTCGGGCTTGAATTATTTCATTCGCCTCACTGTAATTATTTTAAAATGAAAACTGATTACGCTGAACATGAATATGTTTAGTTGTCGTAAAGCAAGGGCCGTAATAAATGTAGATAAGGTTCTTATGATTATCTAAAACACATAAGTATTTATTCCGTGTATAGAATAATATAATACAGTAACTTAAGCAACATCATAAACACTAACGCCCGCAGGATTTTTTCTAACGGGTGGGGGGGGAGACCGATATAGAGTTTTTCGTTTTATTCCCTATATATATTACGTTAACAGTCATAACATTAATAACGTATGTCGTCTTTCGCCGCTGTAGCCTATTAGTCAGAACACTGATCTCCAGATATGTCGAAAGAAAAAATAAATTGATATGAACAGTGATGTGATTTATTTTACTACGCCCTGGATCGATCTATCTTCGATTTACTCATACTCCTCCAGGCCTTCTGCCCCAGGTATTTCAGCTGCTGCGTTATATATACGGTTCCATGTCAAAAGGGCCTGACAAAAGGGAAAAGACCGAAAGGCCAGAGTCAATATGGCCCGCAACAAAAGGACCCGAGTCAAAACGGCCCTGCTTCAAACGGACCCGGGTTGAAAGGGGCCCCGCTACAAAGGGGCCCGAGTCAAAATGGCCCATGTGAAAAGGACCCAGGTCGAAACGTCTCCGCAACAAAAGGGCCCAAGTCAAAAGGGACCATGTTACAAAAGAACCAGACCACAATGAGCCCGCAACAAAAGTGCTCGAGTCAAAAGGTTTCCGCAACAAAAGGGCAGGAGTCAAAATTGCCCGAATCAAAACGACCCTCATCGAAAGGGTCCATGACAAAAGGGTTCGAGTAAAAAGGGACTTGCCTCAAACGAGCCCGGCTGAGAAAGAGCCCTGCTACAAAAGAACCCGAGTCAAACGGACCGGGCTAAAAGGCCTTCGCAACAAAAGGGCCCGAGTCAAAAGGGGCCGAATCAAAACGGCCCCCATAAAAAGAGCCCGGGTCAAAAGAGACCCACGACAAAATAACCCTAGTCAAAAGGCCCCGGGTCAAAAAGGGGCATCGCTGCAAAATGGCCCGAGTCAAACGGCTCGGCGTCAAAAGGGCCCGGTTCAAAAGGTCTACGCAAAAATGGGTACGAGTCAAAACGCCTTTCATTAAAAGGACCCGAGTCAAAAGTGTCCCACGACAAAAGCGCTTGAGTCCCAAGCGACCTGCGTCAAACGGGCCCGGTTCAAAAGGTCTCCGCAACAAAAGGGCTTGAGTCAAAAAGGGCCGAAGCGAAACGCCCCTCATGAAAATGGCCAGGATCAAAAGAGTCCCGCTACAAAAGAGCCCGAGTCAAAACTTTCCCACGTCAAATGGGCTCTGGTCAAAAGTTCTCCACAAGAAAAGGGCAGAAGTCAAAAGTGGCCCCTCTAAAAAGGGCACGAGTCAAAACGGACTCGCGAAAAAAGGGCCTGGGTCAAACTTCTCAAGAAAAGGACAAAGTCAAAAGGGCCGCGTCAAAAGGGTCCCACGACAAAAGAGCCCGACTCAAAAGAGACCTGCCTGAAACGAACTCGGGTCAAAAGGTGCCGCGCTACAAGAGGGCCCTAGTCAAAATTGCCCAGGTCAAAACCTCTCCGCAATAAAAGGGTTTGAGTCAAAAAGACCCAATTCAAAACGCCCTTCATTTAAAGAGCCCGTGTCAGAAGGGTCCCACGACAAAATGACTCGAGTCGGAATGCCCCGCGTCAAACGGACCTGAATCAAAACACCCCTCCTCATTAGGGCCCGAGTCAAAGGTTCCCAGTACAAAGGGGCTCGAGTCGCAAGGGCTCTGCGTCGAACGAGCCGGAGTGAAAAGGAGCCCCGCTACAAAATAGGACCCGAGTCAAATGGCCCTCTATCAAAAGGGCCTGGGTCAAAAGATCTACGCAACAAAAGAACCTGAGTCAAAAGGGACCGAATCAAAACGCTCCTCATGAAAAGGGCCTGGGTCAAAAGAGTACCACGACAAAAGGTTCCGTGTCAAAATGGCCCTGCGTCAAACGGACCCGAGTAAAAATGGGGCCCGCTACAAAATACCTGAGTCAAAACAGCCCCGCGTCGAAAGGGCCAAGGTAAAAAGGTCTCCGTGACAAAATGGCCCTGCGTTAAAAGGGCCCGGGTCAAAAGGGATCTGCAACAAAAGGAGCCGAGTTATAAGGACGCTGCGTCAAAAGGGCCAGGGTCCAAAGGGATCTGCGACAAAAGAGCCAGAGTCAACAAAGAACTTCGTCAAACGGGCCCTGATCAAAAGGGGCACCACTACAATAGGGCACGGGTCAAAACGGCCAGGCGTCAACTGGGTGCGAGTCAAATGGCCCACGTCAAAAAGGCACAAGTCAGAAAGATCCCGCGTCCAAAGGGCCCGGTAAATACGGTTCCACGTGTAAAAAGCTTGAGATCAAAGCAAGAGTGGAGATCAGGCATGCAAAAGAGCATTGTGTCCCCTTAGTAAGTTGAAGTGTTTATGCAAATGAAGGAAATATATCTGTGGTTATTAATAACAAATAGGAAATTTGAATGATAATATTAGTTTTGTTTCCTTGTTGATTGTTTTGGAACAATCGCTATCGTTTAAGTCGTTCTCCATGAAAGTTTGCTTGCACTCCCGTCATAGGCGGACTGGGTGTATTAGGGCCTAGGCCGCGGTTACTATGAAGGGAGCTCAGTCTAAAACACCAATTTCTAAAATAACGTATAATCAGTGGCGCAACGAGCTATGAACTCGGGGGCCCATGCCCTCTCCGAAGCAAACCTCTTATACAGCAGCGTTGCAGACAAATTTTGGTGAAATTTCAAAATAGATCAAAGCATAAATGAATATTGAATTAATTCAAAGCACTGTACGAAAGGAGAAATACCCAGTGAAAACCCCTGCATTAATTTCTTAGAGTAATAAATATTAGTAAAGAGTGCGTCATTTTATGCAAAAATAAAGATGTTCAAAATATTTATTATAGCGCAAATTTTAAAACTTGTAACCGTTAATAATAGGGAATTTGTGAATTGGAATTTTCATTTTAAGGTTTTTTAGCATGTTAATAATAAGGATAACTAAATTGCTTGTAATGAGGAGAATTCAAAATTTCAATTCTGTCCACATCAAATGGTGCAGCACGTCGTTTGCAGACTACTGTACTGGATATTCTTGGCCCCTCCCGAAATAAAATCCTGGTTGCGCCACTGCGTACAATGAACATCTGCGATGAGCCATCGCGTTGTGCAGTTGTAAATTCGTTGTTACTTGATAGTTTTTGCAAGCTATAATTTATCATTGGTAGTTGAAAATTTGATGTCACAGCAAGCACAGGGTTTCCAGAAACAAACTTTCAAGAGAATATTTTATAATTATTATTGCATTGCCACACGGGGTGTCTAAAAAGTCCCCTGACATGGATAACTCTGTTGTTATCAGAGTTACAACAAAATGTAAGAGGGGAAACCACCTACAAATATAATGTTTTTAATAGACAGTAACTTCATTCATTTATGTTGTGGGTCCGGGTAAATGGTAACGTTGCATTTTCATATAACATTGGGCGCATATAGAGTGTACAGCCCAAACGGCTTGTCCGATTTGAAAAATTCTTTCACTTTAGATTGAAAACATCATATTTGGAGACCGTTTCCCCGCCTATATTTTGTTGTAACTCTGATAATAAGAGAGTTACCGAATGTCACGGGACTTTTGAGACACTCTGTATAGTAGCTGAAACACTAAAAAATAATAGCGAATAACTTTTACTATGGAATAAACAGGACAGCTTACTAAAAATTGTAACACTAAACAACTAATAATAACTTTTGACTGTGAAATGAACACGACAGTTTTACTGAAAATGATAAACACTGCTGAACCACTAAACAACTAATAATTTTAAAAAGTTAAGATTCTTTGCAGTTCAGCTTATGAATCGCGGAGTTTCTGAATAACTTCGTTCACAGACACTAAATTTGACATGTCTCTTTCCATATTCATTAGCAAAAATGTGTCCAAATGTCTTCACACAAACTAGCTCTGAGATTTGTTTACTCTAACTTTAACTTTGAGAAGCACCGTCCGCATGTCACTTGTGTGCATGGTAGAGACAACCCATGTTTGTATACAATGTATAAATTATTAAAGCAACTAGACTGACGGAAATTGGTGCAAAATTTTCCCTGCACATGACAAACAATTTTTATACAAGGTGTTTGCAGCATCATTATCACTCTTACCGTGAATCCCGTCCAAAGATGTTCCATCTTTCATAGCATGCTCAGATGCATAATCATCATCATCTTCTACGGATTCAGGGGCATCATTCTCTTCAGGATCATCAAAAACGAAAACGTTTCGTGACAGTGAAATACACGACAGAGAACTGCTGGAGCTCTTTGTATATTTTCTCCTGTTTTATATTTGTTTTTTTTTTCGGAAGAACTCTGAAAGCTCTTGCAGATACACCATTCTTCTTGATTTCTGAAAAGTGCTTAGGTTCCAGTATTTGGAGTTCTTTTGGCTGCTGAAATCTATCACTGACACATGTAACAGCTGTATTCAGAATTTTCGTTGAAGTTTTTTTTATTCTGAATAAATCATTTTCACTTATATTTAAGTTCTTTTCCAGTTCATCTGCTCTCCTGGTATTTTCTTCTTCTTTAAGATTCTTCTGTGCAAAAAGTCTTTTTCCATTGCTATCTCTACACCAGATTGCGCAAGCTGTTGATTTATTTTCACACAAAATATTTTTGTGTTTTCGTAAAGCATTAAACAGACATCTTTTGCCTCTATTTTCTTCTGAAGCTGCTGCTGCAAATTGTCTAGAAGTCTTCAGGTGGTAAGATAGTCCAATCCGTGAGACTGCAGGTATTTTGAAACAGGCTCCGTTTCCGTAAATAAGTCCTGAAACATAGAAGTCCTCATTACAGTTAAATTCTGTCCATTTATTCAGCAAAGTTTAGCTTAAAATTTTCATTTCGCATTAAAACCCCTGTTCTGTACATCATCACTGAGGAACAATAAAAATGAAAGAAATTTTGATGATAGACAGTCATCCTCGTCTTGGTTTCATGTTTCGTAGCAAAACTCATTAGTGTCCACTACTGCATTCAGTGCCTTGTTTCTGCTCCATCATTGTGTTGTACCAACTTGTTGAACTTTTCGTAGTCTGTCATGTCCCTCGTGGCTTGCATCAATCATTTTCTTACAAACATCCTTTTTTTTGTAGTATTCAGACAGAACATGGCACTGGTTTCAAATAAATTTGCAGCTTCAGGGATCTACTCAGTCGAATTTGTCATAACGAAATTAAGAGCATAAGCCATGCATTGGGTGTAAATGATTTTAGGATTATCCTTCTCCAGTAATGCTTTAACTCCTTAATAGCATCCACTGAAGTTAGCAGCTCCATCAAAAAAGCAACTTACAATATCATCACAAGCATCAAAACATTTTTGTCACAAAATACTCTTTTGATTTCATTATAAGTTACTTGACTTGTAGTGTCATTGTTTACCACTGGCGTCTCTGGCATATACAATTTGGGGAGGACATCAAAGAAAGTTATTTAAATGGTACTATCTAGCCCAACCTGTTTATTATCTTTAATTCCATTTGTTACATTTCTGCTTACCTTCACGGACCCCGTGAGGCATATCAAGAACTCTGTTACACAGCCTGAATATTATATGACAAATAAATATAATAATTATTATTTATATGTTATTCTGTCGTTAGTAAATAAATTAAATTAGAACAAAATATTGAATATTTTGTACTTCAAAATATTGGGGGGACGCGTCCCCCTCGTCCCCCCGCCAGAGACGCCCAAGCTGTTTACGACAACTCCTAACAGCCGCTCAAATACTTGACCGTTTATAACGCAGAGAATTACTATAGCCAGCTGATTAAGCCCTGAAACATCTTGGATAGAATCAACCATTATGTTGAAAATGCCCGCTTTCTTGGCGTCTTCCACTGTTTTCTCCTGTTATTTTGTAAACTTTTTGATAGAAAATAAATTTTTAAAAATGCGCTGTTTTCCCATTTTTGAACTATCAAATATAGACCTACAAGGTGTATTAACATCCATAAAGAACCAATCAACCTGTGGTTAAATATGAACCCAGCTACAAACCAGGCACCAGTCTTCAACCTTGAAAGGGCCGCAACTACCCTACATTATGAAAAAAGGTCCCAGGTCCCAACAGCTCAACATGATGAAAAACATGCATAGGACCGCAACTGCTCAATGAAATGAAAGAAGGGCCCCAACTGCCCAATATAATGAATAAAGGGCCCAGGGCCCCAACTTCTCAATGTAATGAAAGAAGGACCCAACTGTCCAATATATTGAAAGAAGGGCCCAAGGCCCCAGGTACAAACTAAATCACAGTTTCTGATAATAAAAGACCATAGTGAAAGATGGACCTAGCCACAAATCTAGTAACGAAAGGACCCTAAAAAAAAAAGATAACTTACTGATTGATGGAAGGGTGGAAGAGGAGTGTGTGTTGGTAGCATAATAACACTGAGCTACCGAATTATTTAGCTCTCTTTTGTTTTAGCTTTTCTTTCTCTTTCTTTCTTTATTCTTTCATCATTGTTTTCTTAGAGGGCCTAGGCCGCGATTGCGACCTAAGGGCCCTGGCCAGTCCGCCCCTAACTACCGTCTTTCTGAGTTTGTATTCTCGTGACATAGCTCAATCAAACTTTATCTATTGCTGACTTTCCCCTTACTTGTAAAATTCCATTTCTACTCCTGGATCAAAGTATAAAAATACATATTAGTATGAAAAATATTCTGTGGAAAACATTAGTTTAATTTTGCTGTGAGAAGACATGTGGATCTGTATACAGGGTTACTGAAAAGTATTGGGACAGAACAATAATAACGACATGTGAATTGCATTGATTTGAAGTGTGGTAACCATGGAAGGCATCTTGAATTCCGCCATATTGCATATCACACAATATTGTTTTAAATGTAAAAGGTTATGATTTTACACTTCAACTTAGATTTGAATATTCCCACAAATGTGAATGTGAATTCATTTTTGACACTTCATCTGTTTGAGACAGGGTGTGCTATGTTTTACATATGTATCAAATAGGGAAAGTATTATGACAGGGCTGTAAGAAAGAGACACATAGACGGAGTAAAAGCAAATGTTACAATTTGGCATTGGTGTATAAACTATGTTAAATGATTTAGTGCACATCATGGCAGCCATCTTGAATTCCGAATATTGTATACCACACAATATTTTTTAAATAGAAAGAGGTATGTGTTGAGTTTTGATTTAGAGTTTAACGTCCCGTTCAACAGCGATGTTATATGAAAAGAGGTATGTGTGTCACATAAATTGATGCTAGAATCTTCGTACAAACTACATTCATCGTCCGTTTCAAAAGCATCGGAGTCTACATTATTTATTATTTCCATAATTTCTCCGGACTAAAATACGCCACTATCATAAGAACCACGACTTGTCGCGGTGGTATTCATTAGGGATGGCGTTTTTAAAAAATCTGTTTTTCGATTTTCGGAAATTTCATTTCTCGTTTTTTCGTTCGTTTTTCGAAAAAAAATGTTTTTCGTTTTTCGGAAATTTTTTCGTCTTTCATTTTTCGAAAAAAAATTGTTTTCCGTTTTTTCGAAAGATTTTTCGTTTTTCGAAAAAAAATCGTTTTTCGTTTTTTCAAAAAAATCGTTTTTCGAAAAATTCGTTTTCCCTTTTTTGATGATTTTTCGTTTCTCGAAATGTTTTCGGAATTCGTGGAATGATAATGTGGGATGAAATGGGAGTATCCCGGGAAAATACACGGACACGATGTTGTCTGCCACGAACTTACTTGATCTGGGATCAAATGCACAAGAGGTAAGCGTTCTAACACTGAGCTACCGTGCTCCTTGGATTTGGATCTAATGAAAGGTTGAATTGATTTTGAGTTTAACGTCCCGTTCAGCAGCGAGGCTATATGAGACGTGGACCTACTGATTAACGTGGAATCCGAACCACATGAGCTCCCGCCGGGAATCGAACCCGGGTCTAACACGCCAAAGGCGCGTACGCTAACCGCTAACCCACGGAGGAGCTCGATCTAATAAAAGGATAGTGTGTAGTGCTACTATTGACGATACTCATTCAATCACGACTAAAATTAGTATGGTTATGGACTGCAATGTATTTAGTACATATGTTAAATATTATGGTGTTTGGGACTTCGGTTCCATAGTTATTGCTAATCAAATTTGTGTTTTAAGTTAGTGATATCAAGAAATTTCACTAAGTTGCATTTGATTAAACTCAAATGATCTTGACGAAAGTTGGTAGGATCGTAAATATTGACAAGCTTGGTATGCATGTAAGCTCATATAAAATATTATGATGTACAGACTTTTTGTTCCTGAGTTATTAGCTATCAATGTTAGGTTTGGAATCAGTGAAATCAAGAAATTTCATTAAAGCGCGAAAGATGGAACTCATCCAATTTTTACCAAACTTGGTAAGGTGGTAGATCTTGACGAGCTTAGTAACTATTAAGGTAACCAAGAAAGATCTGTCGCTTTTTCACCCAACACCTTCAAACATCGATATTTAACCTAAGACATACCTGGAAGATCAAAAATAGTCTCCTTCTGCCAACGTTTTGGAAGGCCATGTATTCCATCGCGGTAGAACTTGGTGGGCCGTAAATCGAAAAAGGTATCAAGTGCATTTTGCACCTCTACTAGGGATTTCAACTGGTGTCCTCTAAGCTGATTGTCCAAGGAATGGAACAGGTGGTAATCGGACGGTGCAATGTCCGGGGAGTATGGCGGATGCAATAGTGTTTCCCATCCAAAGTGTAGAATGGTGTCCCGGGTTATCCTAGCCACGTGGGGCTTAGCGTTGTCCTGTAAGAGGAGGACCCCTTTGCGATTCAGAAGTGCTGGCTCCAGTCTTGAGTTTTTTTTTTTTTTTTTTTGAACACGGCTCAACTGCTGACAGTACACAGTTGCATTGATGCTCTGACTAGCCTGTAGCAGTATTTTTTTTTCTCAAAATACTGTTCAGAAAATTTGGACTTGAACTTAGTTAAATGAATAAATTTCATTAAAACGCGTTAATCTCATCCGATATTGGTCAAAGTTGATATGGTCATAGACTTTAACAAGTCTGGTACGCGTGCGAGCTCAGCATGAAATATTGTGATCCACAGACCCTTGGTTCTCGGTTCTTGAGGGATATAAATTAGAAATAATAATTCACAAAGGTAAACAGTGTAAAATTTATATTTTACAGAATATTAAAAAATAATTATATACTAGTGATTATTAATGTGTAATCGACAATATGGCATTACTGCTGAATCGCCGGACCAATTTGAAAATCGAAAAACTGGAACAAAATATACTGCATTCGGTTATATTTGGTTGGATTACATTAAGTTACGTTAGATTATGTTATTAGGTGCGCAGTTTTACTATACGGATCCATAGTATAAGTAGGAGTAGCAGTAGTAGTAGGAGTAGGAGTAGGAGTAGGGGTAGTGATAGTAGTAGGAACGGATTAGAAGCCCAACAGGGGTTTGTTGGTTTCTGTTCTCGACATGAAATGGGCAAATTAAAGATTTGCTCAAATTTATCTATACATTTTACAATCTATGGATCCGTATAGTAAAACAAGTGAACCTCTCCGCGAAATAGTCCATCCGTCTCCAGATACTGTGCCGCTTACAACATCAAAAACAACCAGCAAATACAATCACTATCTGAGCTTTTACTATTCCCCTTACTTGACTTTCAATCACTCTTTCTCATAAACTTAAATAAATTCTCCAATTGACCCGATAAATTTCCTAAAATTAGTTTGACGATACAGCAATTAGCCCGACATTATATTTTATAATGTAAAAAAAGACTAACAAATTACCAAATAGAAGGATCCTTTATAAACTGATCGTGATAGTATCAGGCAACTCTGTAATAAATTGACTTTTAACAATTAATTTTAACAAAATATGAAACATGAAGTGATTATATGTACTGATACTAAAGACTTCTTACTAAGATCTCCCGTTTATTTCCCTTATTTTCTATAACTAATTAAGTCAGTATCAAAAACAATTTGATTGCTTTCAAAAATAGGCAATTTAATACTAACAAAATACTATTGAATGGTTTATTTGTTCTAAAGATGTTTTATATACGGTAAGACAAAGAACTAAGTATCTGACTATAATAATCTCATCAAACAAGAATTCAAATTTTAAATAGGTGGGTCTTCGTTTTCGTATTAGTTTTTACTGCTACTAACTTCAGTAGAAGAATACTACTAAGATGAAATATTTTTTATTTGGTTGTTTGTTGAAGTTCAGCGTCCCTTTTCAGAATCGAGCAAGACTATACAAGACGTGGACCTACATTGTAAAGTGGAATCCGAACCACCATAACACGTTCAATGTTTTCCCACTCGGGACCCTGTGCATCAAAGGAATACGCGCTAGCCACTAGACCAGTTGCAGGGCTTGAAATCTTTTCTTGGAATTATGAAATTATATATTGAAAAGGAACGTTTGTCGCTTCCTAGTACTTCTCTCGTTCTATGAGAAAAAAAGATTGTAACCAGAGATATAGTAAGTATTTATCACTTTCGGTTGCATTAAACTTAGAGATGGAAACTACCATTCTGGCACAGAATCCATATCAAAAACTGCTTCCGGCTATCGCCTTTTCTTTACTATGAAATCGGAAATGGTAGTTTCTCACTATTTCCGGTTTACATAGAGGGATAGCGATCGATATGACAATCTTCGAATCCTGGATTCATATATATAAACATATCTCATTGTCTCTTATTAGTTTTGCTCTATGGTGATCACTATTGAAATTAGAAGTGGTAGTAAATTTCTACCACAGGATAAAACTTGGAGATAGTCTATTGCGAAGGTACTGAATTCATGCTTTTCGCTTGCTCTATGGTGATCAATACTGAAACCGGGAGTTGTGATCAGGGGCGGATCCAGGACGGACTTCTGGGGGGGGGGGTTGTAATACTGCTACTTAGAGCTATTTTTACGAGCTCCAACTCTGGGATGGGTTTTATTTATATATAAAATAGGAGTGTTCTCTTCTGGGGGGTGATCGACCCCTGGATCCCCCCTGATTGTGATACATTTTTCCTACTTCCTGTTTTTGTAGAGAAACAAATGAGTTTCGTTTCACAGTGTAAAACTGCGGCAGACTTGCAATCCATGCGAATTGAATATTCAAAACTTCAGTACAACAAGTAGCACAACTAAAACTCTTGGTTGGAATAGATTAATAAAATCAAAGATAGAATCTGTTCCTCGGATGCTGAATCCATATCAAAAAGCCATTATTAGCTATCACTTATCGTTTTTGTTCTATGGCGATAAAGATTGAAAGCAGGAATGGCTAATTTGAACCATTCCGGCTTGAATAGAGGGTTAAGGGAGGAGACGGAATCTATTTTTAGGATGCTGAATCGATTTCAGAAAACTTCTCGATATCTTTTATAGTTATTGTTCTATGAATATAAGTATTGGAACCGAAAGTAGTAGTAAATATCAAGCATTTCCGTTTCAGAAGAGTGGTGCAGGTTATGAAGATATGTTCTCTTAAAACCCTGAATTGATTCCAGAAAATTGCTTGTTGCTATCTATTACAATTTTGTTTTATCGCGACAAGTGTTAACACCGGCAATGGTTAATTTGAACACTTTCGGTTCAAATAAAGTGTTAACGAAGAAGGTGGAATCTATTCTTGGGATGCTGGATTAATTTTTTATAAAAAAAATGCATCTCGATATCTCTGACCGATTTTGCTCTATGGAAATTAGTATTACCTATAAAATCAAAAATAATAATAACCTTCAACCATTTTTGCCTTTGTGGAGTGTTGTGGATTGTAATTGTATTTCCTCTTGAGAACCTGAATCGATTGTAGATGAACCACTTGTCGCTATCTATTACCAATTTTGTTTTGTGGCGATTAATGTTGAAACTTGTAATCGTTAATTTGAACCACTTCTGGTGTGAATAGAGATCAAGAGAGAAGGTAGAGCCTATTCTTAGAACGCTTAGACGATCGCGAAAAACCGCATCACTATTTCTTCAATCTTTTGCTTTATAAAAATCCGTATTGAATCCCTATTGAATATACTAGTAAATTCAGCCACTTTCAATTTCGATAGTATTGTGCGTTGAGATGATATATAGCTTATATACTCTTGAGACGCTGTATAGATTCGTTTTTTTTAAAAAAAACACTTGTGGCTATCTATTACTATTTTTGTTCTATATCGATAAATGTTAAACCGAAAATGATTAGCTATTTTAAACAACTTCCGATCTGAATAGAGGATTAATGGAAAAGATACAGCTATTTCTAGGTAGTTGAATCGATTGCCAAAATCTACATCTCGATATCTCGTAATTCAGTATTAAAACCGGAAATAATAGTAAATATAAACAATTTCTGGTTTTGATTAAATGTTGTGGATAGTTGTATGTTGTCTAAGACACTAACTTGTTTGCAACAAATCGCTTCTCGCTATCTATTACGATTTTCGTTCTATAGCGATACAAATTGAAACCAAAACTGGTATTAGAACCACTTACGGTTTTAAATGGAGGGTTAATTTAGGAAATCGAACCTATTTTAGGGGCTCTAAATCGACCGCAAGAAACGACTTCTCAATATTTGTTACTGTTTTGCTCTGACACCTCTCGACAGACAGACGGACAAAGCCATTCTCAAGACTTTCGACACTTGTGCATAGCTTAAGCTGCAAGTGTAATAAGGGCGAACATTGAATATATTCTTGGGACACTGAATTGGTTCTGGAAAATCGCGTCTTTCTATATGTTACCGTTTGTGTTCTGTGTTGATCAACAATGTAGCAGAAAGCGATAGATCTCTACCACTTCTGGATTATTAAATAAAAGTCAAATGCATTAGATGAATCTATTCGTGTTGCAAACCTACATGTATGCTTCTCGCTATTTCTTGCCGCTCTTGCTCTGATACCAGCTGACAGACGAACGGATGGATAGGCAGACAGATGAACATAGCCCTTCTATAAGACTTCCTATACGTATGCATAGTATACTATAGTTTGGAAGTACTAACAAATGAAATAAACTCAGTTTGTTTTACAAAAATTATCCGTTTTCCGTTTCTCGGTAGTTTTCGTTTTCCGGTTTTCGGAAAAATTTGTTTTTTCGAAAAAATTCGTTTTTCGTTTCTTGAAAATTTTTTCGTATTTTCGAAAAAAATTCGTTTTTGAAAAATTCATTTTTTTCGAAAAAGTATTTTTCGAAAAAATGTGGCCATCCCTAGTATTCATAGCCGAAACCTCAACTAAAAAGAGGAAGTGAATGCTAAGCAAGCTACAAGAAGGATGTTGAAACAACGCTTCCACTGGCTAATAGAAAAAGGAAAACAAAAGTAGCTACAGGTTTTTGCCTTTTGAGTACTCATATCTTTTTGGGAATATATACTTGATACAGCATGCCTTTTAAATGTACGCCAGACGTGACCTGTACACATGAAGGTGAAAAATATTCGTGAAAAGTAAACAGAAGAGACTAGTTATATGCTTCTGTTTTCTAACAGTCAACTTCGTGTTCAACTGCAGGAACTGACCTTGATACCTACTACTTGACTCAACGCCTTGTAACAAGAGGGCAACTATAGTTACCCATAGGTCTCTTGCAGCTACACAGCGAGCTGTGTGTGTTCTGTGTCTCTCTCTCTCTCTGCCCCTGGCTGTGTTTGCTTTTCATGCTTTGGGGGAAGGGGTAAGACACCCTTTCACACCTTCGAACATAAAATGATCGAAAGACGACCTATGTTAATGTAGAGTTCATAGTTTCAAACAGTGGCGTATACTGGTTTGAAGGCATGGGCTACCACTGACCTTGCATATTATTATTAATAAAAATGGTAATAATAATAAAAGTAATATAATAATAATAATAATAATCACAATATGCATAACAATGAACAAAAAGTGATTGATGTGTTTCGTTTAGTGATGATCAAATGCAAGGTCTTGGTCTTGGTCTTGCACATCGAGCCTTGGTCTTGGTCTTGCACATCGAGTCTTGGTCTTGGTCTTGCACTGGAACCCTTGGTCTTGGTCTTGGTCTTGCATGCAAGAGTCTTGCAAGTCTTGCATTTAAGAAATCTCAAGCTTTTCATACGTAAATTTTACTATGGATATAAGAGATAATAAACTCTACAAAGCACCAGTAGTAACGGAAATACAATGTATGTTTCTAAATGTAATATAATTTAACGTCGTGTAAGTATGATAGCGTACAACATAGGTTATGACCTTTATTTTTTTAATGGGTGCCCATGCTTCACTACTTATAAGATATGCCTAAATCACAAAGTTTCGTAATCTGTTTATATATTTTTTTAACAGATCCAACATTCCACTGGTTCCCAAACTGAGGAGGCTACCCCTGTTTCGCATGAAAGAAAATCAGACGGCACAGATTATTGAAATACCATGAATTGCAAAATTATTTTTACACTCTAAAGGCGTCAGATTTTCAATTAAACAAACTTCCAATTAAATATTGAATCTTTGTTTTACTGATTCCAATATGTACTCTATGGGGCAGAGACATTCACATTACGCAAAAGCGATGAAAAAAATTACAGACTTTCGAAACATGGGCATGGAGAAAAAGGAGAGAATTAGCCGTGTTGAACGAAAACGAATGAGGTGTTAGAAATATTAGCAGTAGGAGAAAAAAAAAGAAGAATTTTAGATATTGTTAAGAGGGGGAAAGGGAACTGTTTAGAATATTGGCTGACGAGTAACTGTATTACAAGGGACGTGCTAGAGAGTATTGTGGAAGGAAAATGAGGGATGGAGCGAAGCAGACTAGTTGAAGGAAGGTATTGAAACAGAAAATTGCCACGTCAAGACGAAGAGACTAGCTGAGGACCACCGAACGTCAAACCTTGTCTGTTGAAGCAAATAACCTGCCAATAATAGCAGAATAGCTATTATGATGATGATATGTTTAGCAATATTGACCCAAAAAAAGAGGGAAAGAAAATTAAAATAATAATTATTATAATCAAACCTCTTAATATTTTAGAATAATTTGAGGGAAAACTGAAAACGACTCAACTGTCTATGTCTTTTGTGTAGACTCAATTTATATAAATACTGTTGACCTGTATTAGAAATACAAAATAAGGGCATCAAACTCCAAGTTATTTGAAGTCTCACTTGTGAATATGGATTACTAGCATCAAGTATCTACTTTGTTGGGTTAAACTAAAATAATAATAATAATAATATATATATATATATATATATATATATATATATATATATATATATATATATATATATATATCGTTAGTCAATCACATTTTTACTATTAGTAAAGCGCTCTCTAATATCGGTCATCTTCGATTATTTTTGTTTCCCTCTCTTCCTCCTCCCCAAGTTGCCGGGCTGAATTTGGATTTAAACGGCATCACAAGTGTCACTGTTCGTGTCAGAGACCACGCAACTATGGATTCGGTACTAATATTTGGTCATTTTTAATCATTATTATGCATCTCCCCCTTCCCCAAATTACGAGGCTGAATTTGGTCGTAAATGGTATAGGAAGTCTCAGTATTCAACTCAGCGACCTCGAAAACTATGGATTCGACACTAATATTCGCCATTTTCGATCATTCTTATATATCTCCCCTCCCCTCCGCCAAGCTACGGGGTTGAATTTTGATTTAAACAGCACCGGAAGTATTGTTTACCTTAGCGGTCCCCAAACTATAGATTCCATTTCAATGTCGGTCATTTTCCATCATTTTAAAATATCTTTCCTCTCCCTCTCCCCTAAACTTCAAGATCAAAGTGATATGACAGAAACCATCTCAGGCCCGATCCTCATCTATCTTAAAATAAGATCGAGTTCGGTCAGGTGGTTCAAGAGTTATTAAGTTTTATATATATATATATATATATATATATATATATATATATATATATATATATATATATATCCCCTTTCACTCTTCTTCCCCTAGGTTCTACCATCAAAGTGAACTGACATATAACATTCCAGGCTTGAACCTCATCTATGTTAAAAATTTGATCGAGATTACTCGTTTGGTTGAAGTTAAGTTTTATTTATTATTATATAACTCCCCCTTCTCCCCTCTCCTAAGCTTACCGTCAAAGTGAAATGATGAAAACACTCCCAGGCTGAAACTCCATCTATGTTGAAAATTTGATTGAGATCGGTTGGGTGGTTCAAGAGATTAGGAGTCACAAAAATAGTCACTTTCAATTTTATAACAGATTTATTGTTGTAGGATAATGTTATATCGCTCAACCCTCGATGTGTCGTATACCTAAGGATGCTAAAAGTTATATTGATAAACAATTATTCAACGTATAAGCATCCGCCCATGAAATCAAACTTGCGGTCACATGTATTAAGTTTTTTCAATGTCATGAAAATGTTATATCGATATTAATTTTATGAGCACACATTAAAAATTCCCAACGGATGCTTGAGTCTGGGAGCCAAGGCCATACCCATGTAGTCGACACCTATGGTGTACGGTATTACCAATGTTCAATACTACATTTTACTTTAGTTTTGGAAGAAAAATACCACTAATGTTTTGAAACGAAACGAAATATCTAGTTTAACGTCCCACGATTATGCATCGGGGCTAAGGGAGACGGTATTCATGAGAAATGAATGAAATAGTGGATTGAAGAAAGTAGGAGGGAACATCAAAACACCGAGAAATAGAGACCTGCACGGGCCGAAGTTTTCGGCCCGAGCCCAATCCAGCCCGAATGTACGTAGGCCCGGCCCAGCCCGAACCCGAAACGTTTTGGAGATTTTCGGTCCGAGCCCGGTCCGGCCCGGCCCTATAAGTTTTTTAAAATTCTTGGCCCAAGCCCGACCCGGGCCCGATAAATTTTCGAAGTTTCATTTTGTAACATTTTTCATGGGCACACTTCTTCAACTTTTGCCTTTATTCTAATTATCGTTTAACGAATGTCAATAATTATTAAAGAATTGCAATTAATCGGCCCCAGCCCGGCACGACCTGAAAAGAAGTCAGTGTCGGACCGCCAAGCCCGGCCCGACCCAAAGAAATAATAGAATCGGCCCGCCCAAGCCCGGCCCGCGGGCAGGGCCGGGCTTCGGGTCTCGGGCAAATCCCGGCCCATGCAGGTCTCTACCGAGAAAAACTACGCACACGGTGTTTGCCCACTAAAAAGTTTCCATGGCGCATGCTAGAATCCAACCAGGGACCCGTATAACTACATGTGACTGCTCTACCACCGAACCTGTACTTCTGCAAGACTCTTGCGCAAGAGTCTTGGTCTTGGTCTTGGTCTTGCACCCCTTGGTCTTGGTCTTGGTCTTGCACCCCTTGGTCTTGGTCTTGGTCTTGCATCGGGATTCCTGGTCTTGGTCTTGCATGCAAGACTCTTGCAAAAACTGCAAGACCAAGACTCTTGCGCTCATCACTAGTTTTGTTTGATCTTTTGTTTTGAGACCGTTAATGTTTTCCACCGTAAATGAAATTCCATCATACATTTGTGCAGTTAACTTCTTGTGGATTGCGTTCGAAAAATGTTAATTTTTACCAAAGTCACTTCCCTCAAGAGTCGCCTCTGTTACTGACGTTGGTTGTCATTCCGTACCAGTATACACAAAAATTCTGCAGACATCATTATAATTGTTATGTTTATTATCGCTATCTAAATCTCAAATTTTTGCGTTGTGTTAACAAACGATTCTCGGGCCCTTTTGTTGAAGAGACATTCCGAACCGGACCCTTTTGATGAAGGGCGTTTTGATTCGGACCTTCTGTCTCGGGCCAGTTTGTTGAGGAAATATTTCGACCCGGGCCCTTTTGACGCGGGCCCGTTTGACTCCGGCTTTATTTGACCCGGGTCCGTTTGACGCAGGGCCTTTTGAGTCGGATCCCTTTGTCGTGGAACACTTTTGACTTGGGTTCTTTTTATGAGGTCGTTTTGATTCGGCCCCTTTTGACTCCCGCCCTTTAAACCAGCACACTTTTGACGCACGGCCGTTTGACTCGGGCACTTTAGTAGGGGGACCCCTTTGGACTCGGCTCCTTTTTATGAGGGCCTTATGATTCGGGCCCTTTTGTTGTGGAGACCTTTTAAACAGGTCCCTTTTGATGTGGGGCCGATTTCACTCGGGCCCTTTTGTAGCGGGACGCATTTCGACGCAGGCGCGTTTAACGCAGGTCCTTTTGACTCGGGTCTTTTGTCGTGAGACTCTTTTGACTATGACCCTTTTGATGAGGGGCGTTTTGATTCGGGCCTTCTGGCTCGGGCCCTTTTGTTGAGGAGACCTTTCGACCCGGGCCGTTTGACTCTGGCTTTATTTGACTGGGGTCCGTTTGACGCAGGGTCTTTTGACTCAGGTAACTTTGTCGTGGAACCCTTTTGACCCGGGCTCTTTTTTGAGGTGCTTTTTGATTTGGACCCTTTTGACTAGGGCCTTTTTAATCCGCGACCTTTTGACTTACGGCCGTTTGACTCGGGCCCTTTCGTAGCGGCGCCCCTTTTGACTCTGCTCCTTTTTATGACGGGCGTTTTGATTCGGGCCCTTTTGACTCGGGACTTATGTTGTGGAGACCTTTTGACCCAGGCCCTTTTGATGTGAGGTCGTTTTCACTCGGACCCTTTTGTAGCAGAGCCCCTTTTGTCTCGGGCTCATTTGACGCAGGGCCTTTTGACTCGGATCCTTTTCTCGTGGGCTCCTTTTGACTATGGCTCCTTTTATGAGGGTCGTTTTTATTCGGCCACTTTTGACTCGGTCTCTTTTGACGCAGGGTCGTTTGACTCTGGCTCTTTTGTAGCAGAGTCCCTTTTGACTCGGGCTTTTTTATGAGGACCGTTTTGATTCGGGGCCTTTTGACTCGGGCCCTTTTGTTGAGGAGACCTTTCGACTCGGGTCCTTTTTATGAGGGGCGTTTTGATTCGGGCCCTTTTGACCCGAGCCCGTTTGACGCAGGGCCTTTTGACTCGTGCCCTTTTGTTGCGGAGATCTTTTGACTCGGGCCCTTTTGTAGCGGAGCCCCTCTCGACCCGGGCCCATTTGACGCAGGGCCCTTTCGACTCGGGTCTTTCTGTCTTTGCCCTTTTGTTTGGCCCTTCTGACATGGAACCATATATATAACGCAGCAGCTGAAATACCTGTGGCAGGGGGCCTGGGGGAGTATGAGTAAATCGATGATCGATCTATCCAGGGCGCAGTAAAATTAGTTACGACACTGTTCATATCTATTTCTTTCTATTATCTCGACATCATGTCTGGAGATGAATGTTCTAATAGGCTACAGTGGCGAAAGACGATATACGCTATCAATGATAAATGTTATGACTGTTAATATATATAGGGAATAAAACGAAAAATTCTATATCGGACTTCCCCTCCACCCGTTGGAAAAAATCCTGCAGGCGTTAGTGATTATGATGTTGCTAAGTTACTGTATTATATTGTTCTATACACGGAATAAATACTTATGTGTTTTATATAATAATGAGAACCTATTTTACATTTATTACGGCCCTTGCTTTACGAGAAACATTTTCACGTTCAGCGTAATCAGTTTCCATTCTAAAATAATTACATTGAGGCGAATGAAATAATTCACGCAGAGATTTAGGACTTAGAATAATGTCTTGCGAACATGTAGTAAATCCCTGAAGATTAAAAAGCGCTAGTAGAAGTAATTAGCTTAGTCGTTTCCTATAGTCCCTTAGTGAATTACATAAATCTTACAGATGTTGTATCTCTTTCTTTCTCCTCTCTATACATCATATCTGGAGATTAATGTATGGACAAATAGGCTACAGAGGCAATTTTAAAAAGTAAGATGATCTACGCTATCAGTGACAGATGTTGTGGTGTTTAACTTAACATATAAGGCAATAATACGAATCTTTTCAGAGATGACAGTGCACTGATGCTTCGAATCTGTGCCTTTACTCCCTATACCTACGTTATTTTCCTAGTCAAAATAAAAACTCTTCAAAATTAATCACAAATTCTTATGCAACCATCCCTTCTTTAGAGTACTGCGCTGTCACATACCCGTCACGGCGATGTAAAGGCACTTTTGGCAACGAGGATACATAGATACTTCGATATGTGTACATTTCACTTCCGGGACAAAGCATTTGTTTGTCGGTAAAACATGTTGTTCGCAGATATTGCAGAAATATTCGGCACACTTACGTGCAGTTTCGCGACACCTATTGTCAGTAATGCGATTACAGTCGGGACATATCTTTGTTTTACACATTATATTTAATGTTGCTAAGGGCATGATCTTGAACATGCATATAGTTACAATAAAATTACTTCATATCAAATTTATGGACTCGATTTCTATTAAAATCTAAATGCTTCATACAATATTTATTCTTATTAAGAAAGGTGAATACACCGAATGAGTTGGAAATGCCCAACTGAAATACATCTGTTACAAAATATGTATTTGTTTTTCTGCGGGAGTCCCAGGTATATGTATTCTAAATTTGTGATTGTCATTCATAAATCTCCTTCATAAATGATAATCTGATACCTACCTTCAAAATACTCCTGTAAAGTATCAATATAAGATAAATCGCAGCCATTCTTTACTTTAACATTTGCGAGCGCACGTTTTTGTGCTTTACTAATCAAAATTCTGTCGTTCTTGCCTTTGAGTTTATACAAACTATAATGTATTGAGTTTTCCTAATCATCATAGAATGGACTTACAAGGAAACCGATTCAAGTGTGACACGAAATTTTAGAAGATTTTATGCACAATCGAAGTGTTTTTTTGAACAATGAATTCCATTAGAGGGGAAAACCCTCGATCTCAACCGTTCCGGAGATATAGAGGGGTAAGGGAAAGCTGGTGCTGTGATATTTTGTGGATTTTCTTCTATGTTGCGGGTGAATATGTTTGAAAATTGCATTTAAACGTTAAGAAAGATGCATCAGAGCAACTGATGTTGAATGTTGAGTTGAGTGGAGTAGCTTTTACACGGGGCCGGAAAATGAAGAGGCTATGATGAATAACAAACGCCATTGACACGAAGAACAAAATTATATGATATTACTTGCTATTATTATTCATCCTACTTGACCTGGTGATGCTTTCTTTTTTTGAATCAGCGTACCAAGAAACCTGTACATGGAGCTGTCGAGGTAAATCCGGAATATGTTTCAAGGCCGCCCTCCAACGGGTATAACATGAGACCTTGAGGATTCCAGTTTCCTAGTGTAGTGCCTGCCCATAGGAGTCAGTGAGGTACAAGCACGTGACAAGCTGTGCAAACATGAGTTGGGAGCAGGATAGAAGAGCTGCGATACTTGAGTCACTTCGCGCCGGAAAATCACCCAAGGAGATAACCGAGTGGTTCGGACACAAGAAAACGCAAGTGTATGCAATTGCCAAAATGACAGGTGGCTTTGTCAACATCCTTCAGAAGTGCCTACCGACATGCACACCAAATTTCCAGCATCAGTCATGGTTTTGGGAGTCATAAGCGGCGAAGGGGATGTTATGCCACCGCATTTCTTCAAAGAAGGCCTCAAAATCAACACCGACGTTTACACGGACGTTCTGACGACTGTTGTGAAGCCGTGAATGGACAAAGTGGCTGCTGGAAGGGATTACGTGTTTTAGTAGGACTCACAAAGCAAGGAAAACTCAGGCGCGGCTCCACACCAATGTGCCCTACCACTGGTCACCCGATCTTTGACCACCGTCTAGCCCAGGCTGCAACCCCCTTGATTATTACTTTTGGGGCGCTGTCACAGAAAAGGTCAACGCACAGCTCCACAACACGAAGGACGCACTGCGAGGTCGTATCACGGAGGTGATAACCAACATGGACAAGGAGGAGGTAAAATGTGCGTGTAGCCGGTTCCGAGGTAGACTTGAGCGAGTTGTACTAGCTGACGGCGGTTACATCGAGTAGATTTCTTTCTGAACAAGTGTCTTACAGTTTTGTGCCACATTGTGCAGAAAATAAATCATTATTTTCTCAGTTATAAGGGTTTTCGTACTTGCGTTTCATTTTCCGGATGCCTCGACAGCCTAAACACCTTACACGCCTATTTCAGGCAACAATAGAACTCCGTTATTTTCGTCTTCCCTTAGAATTTGTATGGACTCTTCGGTTTTATAACCCTCATGTCTAACAAGGTACATTCGTGAAGTGTCCCCTCGGGATTCATCTAAAAATTAATTTAAATGCAAAGTTCTCCGCGGCCCAAATTGTATTGTACTAATTTTAGCGGCCCATATGGGTAATTTGTATATTTATGGGCCTTCATATATCAGGAATTCATACACTACTATAACGCTTGATCACAAAATTTCTTTTAGTTTGTTTGGATGTAATTGAACATGAATGTGGGCATATGCAAAACAAATTGGATCAAGTACTGCTTCTCTGACACGTGTTATCCACACCAGCCGCCATCTTGGATCCGCCATATTGTATTCAACTTTCTGTTTTTCAAATGGAAATTGGTGCATGTAATACATCAGATTCATATAAAATTTTCTCGGAAATTCATTGGTGTGGTGAATTTTACGGTAGCTCGTACCATTTGCAAGATATTGCAAGTTAAATATGAGGCACTTCAAATTCAACCATTAAAAAGTTGTGCAGGGCCCCGTATTTATATGTGGTCTTTTACGTGATTTATTGTTGACGAAATGTTTTCTGAACGTACATACATACAGACACACAGAGTAAATAGAATATGGTAGATCTTTAAAAGCTGGTCGTATCTAGATTTACATTAGACATTTTGTTCGTAATACAATACTTCCTTGTTATAGTATAACATGGAAGTAATAACAATCACTCACAGACATGTAAGATTATGACATCAATGTTGTAGTTTGTTTCTACCTACAGTACTTTTCCAGTTAGAAATTGTTTTCATTTGTCAACATCAAAAACGTAAGCGTAACTGATATTACCCTGCAATGTCTATTCGTTAAATGCCTGGAGGGATTTAACATGCAATACCATCCAAATGGTACAAGCTACTATGACTCTGACCACACCAATGAATTTCCAAGAAAATTGTACATAAATCTGATGTATCACATGAACTGATTCCCATTTGAAAAACCGAAAGTTGAATCCAATATGGCGGATACAAGATGGCGGCCGGTGTGGCAACACGTGTCAGAGAAGCAGTACTTGATCCAATTTGTTTTGCATATGTCTACATTCATGTTCAGTTACATCTAAAGAAACTAAAAGCAATTTTGTGACCGAGCGTTATAGTAGTGTATGATTGAATTTCGAGTATAGGAAGGCTTATAAATATGCAAATTGCCCATATGGGCTGCTAAAATTAGTACAATACACATTGATCCATGGATCAGTTTTACATGAATCCCGAGGGGACACTTCGCGAATGTACCTTGTATGGCGAGTTATTACTAGTTTCGTGTATGAAGTAACTCCATTTTTAAAAGTTTCTTTTACTTGCACTATCGCTACATATTAACAAATCCACAAAATATCAGAGCACCACCCTTCCCCTTATTCCTCTCCGAGCGGTTGAGATCGAGAGTTTTTCCTTCCATTGGGTTTAATTGTACACAAAAACACTTCGTTTGCTCATAAATTCGTTCACAATTTCATGTCACACTTGAATCGGTTTCCTCGTTAGGCAAACAGATTTATCAGCGCCTTTCGTCTTTATTAAGTATCTCGTTAAGAACTTTTTAGTCATAAAACCTCTACATTTGAAGTTCCTTGTATAGTGCCCGTGCATATTTTTTTTTACCACGTGGAACCCAAAAATTTGCAGTATATGAAATTTTCTTTTCTCTATTTCGTGTATAAAGTTATCATTGTTGGAATAGTTATCGGTTAACAACGCACACATTTCATAAAACAATTTGTAAGCGTGGGAACTAAAATACCTGTTATCGTGTAACAACTCATGCAGTTACTAATATAATTAAATTTAGTTTCTGTAAATAGGAGCGAAGAAACTAAAATACTTGATACCATGTAACAACGCAAGCACTTGGCGATAAAATTAAAATTTCCCGTGATTGGTAGTTCTATGACATGTGCTGCGAAACATATTTTATCAAAAGTGAATCTGGGACTCAAAGTAGTTTAGAAGGTAATACATAGAGCACCAATAGTGATTCTAAAGAAACATAAAATGTCAAAATCCGTACGAATGAAATACAGTTAACTTAAACTGATGTCCAAAGTATTAGAAAAATTATGTGGATTAACTTGTAAAGACTTACAATGTATTTATGAGCAGTACTGTACAGAGTGTCCAAAGAATAATGTACCCCTTTTCAAAAGTTATTGTCAGACCCTTAATATATCAGAATCCTTTATATACCAAAAGCAAGGTAATATGTCAGTTTTTTTAATCTACCGTACAAATATCAATATGGGCACCCTTCGTGACATGGCAGATATCTAGTTGATAGTCTATTTCTTCCTATACTCGAATGAACATGTCCCTTGCAGCGGCAGAAAAGGTTTCTGTGATCCTCTCTCGCAGCTCCGTCAGGTCTCGAGGCCTTGGGGCGGACAAAGAAGCATCTGAGAAAGCCCTATGAAAAGAAGTCACATAGTGTCATGTCTAGAGATTTCAGGATCATCTCAATCAGTGCGACCTATCCAACGCTGTGTAGGATGTTCATTCAGATACTCATTCACGTCATTATGGAAGTGGGATAGAGCTCCATACTGTTGAAAAATATAACCTCGGGAGTGTTCTTTTAGTTGTGATATCAACCACATCTGGAACATGTCAAGATACGACTGTCTCGTTACAGTTCTTTTTGCAAAGAAAAATGGCCCTTAAAACTTCGTTATGCACATGGCAGCAAAGACGTTCAACTTTGAGGAATCTTTGACATGTTCAATGATTCACCGAGGGTGTTCTGTACCCCAGATTTGAACAATATGCCTGTTGTGTTTGCCGTTGACATGAAGTCGCCTCATCATTGATACCTACCACGTCCTTAAAACCCTAATTTTCCAAGAATGCCAACATGTCTAAACTGAAGACAGGACATACTTTTTTTTTTTTTGTTTTTTGTTTTTTAATCTTAGGTGAGTGCCTGCACAAGTTACGGCTTGTAAGCCTTTAATTTCAAACGCTTACGAAGAACATCCCGAACTGTTGAACGGGGCAATGCTAGCTCACGGCTCGCTTCTTGAACTGATTTCGTGGGGATGCGTTTGAAGGATCGAATTCCATCCACAGTCTTCTCTGAATCCGAAGGACGGTGCTTTTACTTTTGCATAGGCAACCTGTCTCCATGAGTTGTGTATGCCAACGCATAATGGAGTTCTTGTCAGGTGGATTGACTGCTAACTCTCGCCGAAAGTTGCGTTGAACTGTAGTAACGGACATTGCTTATTCCACTGCACAAAATGTCTTCTTTTGTGTGGGTGCCATCCAGAGGCGGACTGAGCCGCCCGGATACCCGGAAATTTCCGGGTGGGCCCTGCCCTCTGCAAAATCACTTAAGATATTGTTCGATTAGTTATAACTAATTCAAAGCTCCATTCTCCATTACCATTAGTGTTATAATTGGAGAATGTGGTAAATTCTCGCACAGGAGAGAGTCAAATTACACATACAGGTGAAACCAAAACAAATCATACAGGGAAAAACTTGAACAAAACGGAAAAAAGAAGAGGAAATAGTACGGGAAAGGCTAAGTATAGATAACAAGCAATGAATGATGAAAATGATAGGACTGACGTCAAGTTAAACTCGAGTCAGAATCTAGATTAGCTAGATTATATAAAGGAAGATTACTCATTATTAGATAATAATTAGTAGTTAGGATCGTTTTTTTTTTTTTCAAATTTTATTGTTTGTTTTGTTTTGTTTGTTCTCTTGTTTTCTTGTTCAAAGTTGTGATTTGTTAAATCCAACCTTGTCCTTGTCCTTGTCCTTGTCCTTGTCCTTGTCCCCGTTCCTCAAATAAATATGAATGATGAAATAAAGGTTGAAGAATGATATTGCAATGATGATAGCCCGTTTCGGTTCAAATCTTCAGGTGCCGAAACCGAAGAGGCGCGTCTGAGCAATGAAAAAAAAAAAAATCATAGTAACCAGTGGCGTAACTAACGGGCCCGCAGTGCTAGTGAAGGGGACCCAACTTAACTTGTTGAAAAATCAATAAGACAATTTAAAAAGTCTCAAAAATGCAAGTGTTATTAACTCGAAAATGTTGGTCTACCAGCACGTGATGCGTCTTCGGGTGTTTTGTCATCGTCCTTAAATTTGCTAAACCATCGTTGTATCGTCCACGTAGTGACGATACCCTCACCAAAGGTCTGGCATATCTTCCGCCCCGCTGCATTGGCGTTTGACCCCAGTTTGAACTCATACAGCATATATGCCCTTATGACGCTCTGTGGATGTTCCATGTTCACTCTGTCCTTACGCAAGTTCACGGTGTAACTGAACTGCCACAGCGAGGTAGTATATTGGATATACCCACACCAACAACTGACCTTCGCATTATCTCCATTCACATTCAATCATGGTGTGAGAGCCAACTGAACACAGATCTCCACAAAAAGCGACAGAACTTTCTTAGTTACCTTTATACATAAGACTGATTTTTAGAACAACCCACATTATGCTTAATTTTTTGTTTAATTATGCTTTATTTTTTCCAAATTATGCTTTATTGTTAATGTCAATCATTGTTTTACATTAATCGTGTAAAATCTATAATATTTACTATACATTAAATATTCTAAATATCTTGATTTATTTATTAATATTTTATGCTGACAGTTTCTTTTATATTTAGTGAACTTTCTGCTTAATACACTAAAGAGATATGTTTTATTCGAGTCAGTTTTCCTATTACTTGTGTTTGCCTTAGAGGTGCATATATACAGAAAAGGAAAGTAAAAGATGCCGCCAAAAAGTGCAGAAAGTGCTCAAGTTCAAGAGGTACACTTAACAATATAGTGTGGAGGTCTTGTGCACTTTTTGTACATTTCGAATCATCAGACATACAATTCTTGTACACATGATTGTTGTACCGGAGAAAGTAACTCACTTAAAATGTTCGCAAATTATGTATATACAAAGTATTTCTTTTCAAAATTAATACTTTCCGAACACGAGGTACACAAAAGTTTCCCCTTTCCAGCAACAAAATAGTCTGTAGAAAACTCACGAACCCTTTGTATTGTACTTACTGATTTTTTTTCGCATTATCAGGTTACAAAATAAACTCTACACTTCTCTGATTCAGGGAGCGTACTGACTATAAAATTTTTAAACATTACTTCATCTTTTTCTCACAGAACTGCGCAGTTATTGTTTATTGATTGTTGGCGGAAAGTTTTCCTCTTTTCCTTTTTCCTTTCTCCGCTTCAAAGGATTACACCTAAAAGTTCACAGAAATAAAAATAAGTTTTTAATGTTGCATTGTCATGTTCTCAAAGATTTTGCATTGTAAATATTGTTTTTTTTTTTTTTTTTTTAATATTAATACAGTATATTAAACTTGCAGTTAAAGAGAATCTTCCAAGAATAGTTCTAATATAACTTTCCAAAAATTGTGCTCTATATTTTAAATTATGTTTTATTTTCTAAAATTATGCTTTGTTATGCTTCTAAAATTAGTTTCTTCTGGAACCACAAACATGTTTAAGGTACCAACCGCTATATATCATATCTGTAAATTGCTGTTATGCTTTTTATGCTTTTGGGTTCCACTACTGATTTTCTTTGAAATTGCACATAATTTCTTTAAGATTTTCTGACAGAAATATTTATTTATTATTCGTGACTAAAACATAATTTATTAACAGCTATGTATCACTTCCTGTTTTACACCAAATAGCATTAAAAAGAGCGAATGAAATCCAAACTGAAAAACTGAATAAAAATATCTTTCAGCAAATTTTCTATCTGATAAAACAAAGCCTTTTAAAACACTAGTTACAGCATATAAAAACATAATGTACTTATAAATTAGTTTAGTACAATGTTTTATGGTAGTACTTATAGTACCTTGTTAAAACATTTGTCTTTAAACTGTCAAATATAAATCGCAGTAAATTGTATAATCTGCTGTCACAAAAAGTATACCATACTATTTTGCGATTGGTATAAGGAAGAGATACCATCTATTTTTCGATGGGTATGGTAAAATATTATTTTTCCATACTGTTTTACTGTAAATTATTCATTATATGTAAACTTCGTTATTTTTAAATAACTGAAGCCAGGTAATTTTACGATGATGTTTTAAAAGCTGGTCATTTGGGAGCAGGAAATCATTTGGAGCCTGGCCCTGATGTCCCCCGGTGGCTACACCCCTCGACCCACCACAATTCCAGAAAAAAGGCCTGAGTAATGTCCGCTCGCTATTACTTAACCAAACTAAAAAGGAGCGCCGATGTTATTTAACCCTCGAACGACCAAGTGAGGTAGCTAAGGTCCACCATATTGTTATTTTTTGAACTCATTTTGTGTGTTAGTCTTTTAGAACATTGCTTCTTTAGCTATGTTAATATTTTCAAAATAGGCCTATGTATATGCTTATGTGACCGTAATTCCCAGGAAGCTCTTAGTTTATTTGTTATAAGCGTTGGGGGACCTAAGGTCCCTCATTGTACACCTTCGCGCCACCTAAAATTTTGTATTCACTTTTGGTTATAGTGGGGGACCCAAGATACCCCATGAATATTAATGATCTTTATGAAGACTTATAAAGTTGCTGATAAAAGCAATTAATTACATTACGAAGTACCCTGTAGTGTTGCCACGAGACGAGACATTTCTCGTGTCCCGTCTCGTCTCGTCTCGTAAACAAGACGAGACACGAGACGAGACAGAACCCTTTTAGACGAGACACGAGACGAGACAGACTACTTGTCCCGTCTCGAAAACGAGACGAGACGGGACGTCTCGTGAAATGTCTCGTCTCGTCTCGTGTCTCGAAAATGAAAACGCTGGCGGGAATGGCCAAGATTGAAATTGCCAGTGGTCATATAGATTGCAAAAGGAAAATCCCCTTTGTGAGAAAACATGTTGAAAAGCCTTCATAGAAAAGTGTCCTCTGTCTATTGAATGAAACAATCAGTGATACATGAGCTTCCAGGAATATCATCTTTAATGTCTTGTCCCCAATTCCCCTTGCTGTAAACTGAGGAATTCTCTTTTTTTTCATTTCTGGCTGGAATGATGACAAACAAAATCAAAGACAGTGAAGATTTTTACAAGGTCAAGAAACCGAACTACCACCACCATCTATTCAATTTGAAAACTGGATAAGGTCTACACTCATTACAGGCTGTAGTTGAAAGTTCTGGTTGAGATGGCGGATTCTCTGGTGGCGGTATTCTTTTTGCTATATGAACCGAAATTAACCGAAAACGGCAATTGAAGTATGTCATCTTGCAACTAAAATTTTGTCTTCTCTCTCGTTCTCTCTCACTCTCTCTCTCACACACACACATACACATAAAAGTACACTTTTACCATTTTCCAATAGCTCGCTTATTATACAGCAGTCATGTTGTAAAATTCACCTCTTCGTTTGGAAGGCGGGCGCAGGACAAAAAAAGCAGATATTATCGACGAACCCTTCAAATTGTTTGCTTTCAGCAAATTTATGATACTAACAATAACACTTTAAATGAAGAGGTTTTACAGGGGGACCTTCGTTTTGTTACGCGGAAATGTTTGATCTGACCAGTGTGCGAAATTGCCCTCTGCTTCCAAGGTTCGTCGACCCTACTGTTCCTTTCCTCTTTTAAGGTCGCGTCATAACTACCCTTCTTTGAAAACCGAAGATGCAGTAAAATTGTGACGTCACGGCGGGAGCAGAAACAGCTTTCGCCCAAGGTCCTTGTCATTCACCCTTGTTTGTTTCTTTGATTTTTGCAGGAAAGTGAGTGATTCTTGCTTTCCTGTATTAAGAAAACATTAATTACTGTAGTGCTCGTGTTAGCCTATAAGCATGTCGAATTCTACACTAAGTACTTGTCGCAATTATAGTAGAAATACTACGGGTTCCAAAGTTATTTATCATGTATTTCCCTCGGTTCCTTTGCGGAAAGTTTGGCAAAAGAAATGCTGTCGGAAAGACATCTTTAAAGTTGAAAACGCCAGCGTCTATTCCGATCATTTTATTCCCGAAGCTAATGGACATAATTTAAAATGTGAACTTCTAAATATTCTACCCAAGAAAAAGTTTAAACAAGACGTGCCTTCACTAAACTTACATTTACTATACGGAACCGTGTTGATGTAAATAATGAAAGAATTAAATGTACGGAAGTTAGGTGTTTAAAGAAAAAAACAAATCAGACATTGGGGTGCAGCCAGATGAAATAACTATTGTGACTGAAATAAAAAATAACTCTTTGTTTATGTCATTTTTCGTTTGTTTGTGAAGAGTGAGGGGCATAAACCAAAAGAAGAGCTCTCCTTTTTGCATAAAGAGAACGAAAAACTGAAGTCTAACAGTATGTACAAAGCCAAAATAATATGTTTACAAACGAAGTTAAAAGAATTGAAAAGCAGATATAATAAAGAATTAATTTCAAAGGCCAGTTCTAAAATATAATATTGTGATCGTTTCAATAAAGTGGTTAATAACCGGTGGTGGATATATTACGAAAAAGTTTTATACAGGGCCAAGTAAATATGCTAATGAATGGCAAGAAAAAACTAAGATGGATTGATTAAGATATCATTCGTGCATTAACACAACACGCCTCATTGATAAATTATACAATCATCTGCGGTTACAAGTTCGAATCCCCGTACCCAATGTGTCAACATTTCGACGTTGTATGCAAAAATTACCGTTTTTTCCTGGTATTCCTACCCCAGTTTTGAAAATTTTGACTTAGCAAGGGCGCTACTTAAAGAGTGTGGAAAAATTTTCAGTGCCTATATTTGATGAAGTCAATGTTAATAGGCGTGTATGCTATGACCAAAACGTTTATTTATTTTTAGGACCACACAGAAATGTACAGGTGCCAATGATTCGAGGCTTAATTGATGTGTGGAAACAGTCAGTGTATTATGATTTCGATAAGACTATGAAAAGTAAAAATTACTCTTCGAAATCATATCGAAAGTTGAAGTCTCAAGATTCAAAATAGTTGCAATACTTCCCTTTCCTAGTGAATAATATTCATTAGGACCTAAATTATCTTCAGAAATGGTTTCTTACAGAGTGTAAAGAACATTTGGTATAATATTCATGGAACTCCATTGAAAGCAGAAAATATCATGAGAATGATCAAAATTCGAACATTGAAGAACATAATTAACAGAAAAGAAATAGGATACCCAAACCATAATTTTAAACCTGCTATAAAATGTATATCCTATATTTTTACTAATTCCTTACTCCCATGAAAGTATCCTGGGGAGGATATTCTCTCCAATTTTTTCAGACTGAAATCCTTTTATCCCGTACGATTTCGCCCCTAACACAATACGAAAAAACAAATGCTGTTAAAATCCATACACATGACCCTTCCGGGACTCAACCCGGGGCCTTCAAGCCGATAGTCTATCGCCGCAGACCGCTCAGCTTGGTATGAAGATGTACGTTGCATGATTGCGAATAGATCACGACAATATAAGAAACTTTAATCCAAAATGGCCACCCAAAAATCAACTTTTTTTAGACCACTAGCTAATCTGGGTGTACTGTCATGAGTTTGTTATACAAACGGGGCAACCACCATATAGTGGCACACACCCCGCGGTTATGGGAACAGATTTGTACCATGGAGGTGAAGACTGGTCCCAAGCATTCTTTGGTCGGATGTGTCGTTCAGCTCCATTACTATGGCACTTTAAGTAGAGCTTACTGTGCAGTAACATATAAAATTTCAATCAAATACTTTCCATTACTCAATAAAATTATTTGGTTCCGAGCTTTTTTTTAAAAAAATAATTGCAACAAATCTAAACATGTTAAAATGGAAAGTAGCTTTTGGATTGGCATGGAAACCTAAAGGCTGGAATATATGAAATCAATTTATCTATATATCTTTCCATCTCTCTGTCTCTCTCTCTCTCTCTCTACGATAGTGTCGTGGATGGTGACACCTTTACATCGAACTTTGCTTGTCGTGTAAACATTATTTGACATTAGTGTCTTCATCTTCGACGTATCTATGAGCAATTTACTGTATATTCGTGTATTGAAACTGGTGAAACAAATTTCAATGTTTCAGAATGTAAAAAAAAAAAAAAAAAAAAAAAAAGCCAGGGTCGAGAAGCCTCAGACAACTAACAGCAGAGATATATTATCTTGTAAACTATTTGTCCTTGCCTTATGAGCTTATTTGAATTTATTTTTAAGACCTTTAGGCAACTTTGGCCCACCCCGAATGGATGATGATGGGAAAATTAGTGGAATGAAGAAAATTGTAGGGTACTAGACAACTTTGAGAAAACACACACATTCGAAAAATGAAATGAATTCTTTGAGTTTTACGTCCCACGGTTATGCCGGTTAGGCTAAAGGAGACGGTGGTGATGAGTAATGAATAAAATGGTGGAATGAAGAAAGTGGGATGAAACGGGAGAACCCCGAGAAAACCCACGCACACGGTGTTTGTCCACCACAAAGCTCACATGGCACTAACCGAGATCGAACCGACTACCACATACACCAGAGGTGAAGGCTTCACGGTGTAGCTACCGTGACATTTCTTGTCTTCGTGTTCTGGTTAATACTTGTAACTTAGTTGTATCTTGATTAGCATGATGCAGCCTGCTACATTTAACTTTCGTTCCCATGGTATGCTGCTATATTTTTTACGAGACAAGACGAGACAAACGAGACGAGACGAGACGGGACAGAACCTCTCGAAACGAGACACGAGACGGGACAGAACCTCTCGAAACGAGACACGAGACGGGACGAGCACATTTTTTCGAGACGAGACACGAGACGAGACATGCTTTGCACGAGACGAGACGAGACAGCCTGAAGTCTCGTCTCGTCTCGTCTCGTGGCAACACTAGTACCCTGATTGGAGTCAGTTTCAAAGTTCCCGTCGGAAGGTTTTCATTAAGGAACTCTGCAAGGAATTAGCTCTTCCACATGTTGTTTACCGCTTGCAAGTCACTCCAAATTTATTAAGGTAAAGTTCTATATTTTTATTACAAGTTTACTTTATAAGCCATGTAAATTTTACAATAATTTTTAAGAAAAAACATGAAATTTCTATATAATCAGTACGAAGTGCGCTTGCTGTATAATCGGGGAGTTCAAAGTTCGAATTCCAGGGTCGGCCATCATTATTGAGACTTTCTTTTTTGTCTTTAGTCTCACACAATAAATGCCAAGAAGGTATTTTTCATTAGAATTAGAAGTATATCTTTATGCCCACAAAACTAACTAAGCGATGGTGACTGACGACCTGTACGACATATATACCTGTACCTGTAAGAGATATACAAACATTATATATATATATATATATATATATATATATATATATAAACCAAACCACATGGCACAACACCCCTAAAGGACTGCCACGCGGCTTTTTGTGGGTGGCACGTGCTCAGCGAACCGCTATTCCCAGCCCTTTATGAATGCCGGTTTGGCCTCAAGGTTGCTCCCGGTACTCATTTCTAGAGGTTGAGGTGAAACTTTCCTTCTATTCACCCTCCGGGAAACGAACCCGGGTCGCTGGATTACCAGTAGGACGCTCTACCGACTTCATTACAGGCCAGCCCAGATAGATATATAAACAGATGTATGGATGGACGGAAGAACGTATAAACAGATAGGATGATAGATCGATGATTGCAAATCATGTATCATCAGAGTTACAACAAAATGTAAAAGGAAAAACCATCTCCAAATATGAATCTAAAGTGAAGGAATTTCTTAAATCGCACGAGCCGTTTGGGCTGTACACTCTCTATGTGCCCAATGTTAAATAAAAATGCAAGTTGCTATTTACCTGGACCCACAACATAGGTGAATGAAGTTACTGTTTGAAATGGGGGCTGGCCACCGACGTAGCGTAAATGACAACAGTAACTTCAGTCATTTATGTTGCGGGTCCAGGTAAATGGCAACGTTGCATTTTCATTTAACATTGGACGCATAAAAATGTACAACCCAAACTGCTCGTCCGACTTAAAATAATTCCTTCACTTTAGATTGAAAGCATTATATTTGGAGACAGTTTCCCCTCTTACATTTTGTTGTATCTCTGATAATAACAGTTACCCTATGTCGGGATTTTTGGGACACCCTATATATGTATATACAGATTTGAGTTATCAAAAGACATAGAAATGCCTTTTATGAGGCTTTGATAATGCTTTTATTGGAACACGCCTAAAACGTGTGTCTAATGATGAAACAAAAACACAGAAGGAAGTAAAGCGAGGAGGGTATTACATGTGCGACAGAAAGCAGGTCAAAGGTTAAATGCAAAAAATTGTAAGCGATTCATATGTAGGAGGCACAGAAAGACTGAAACAGCTGTGAAGTGTAACAACTACACATAAAATCTGAATGAAAAATGGATAAATTGCGAAGAAGGTTTAATAGTGAGACACACAATATAGACAGGAACACAAAAAAAGTTTTACTACAACTTTGTTATGAAAGCAACGTTTGGAGTTGCATGTATATCTTAATAGTATGTTAGCAAGTCAAGATAGACCTATAGACGCTGTAACAGGAGTTATGTAAAGAAAAAGTAATAAGAACAAATTTAACAATTTCTAATGGGGTCTCTTAGATCCCCCACTTCATCGTTTATGTCATGATTTTGAGCTTGGCTGCGCGAGGGTTAAAGTCAAAAAGCCATGAAGCTAAACACTCTTGATACACCAAGGTTTGTAAAACAAAAGAAAAGTCTAACTGTTGATTAATACCATGTGCGTTGGAAATGAAAGTATATGCTTCTTTTATGAATAAATACTTGTTCTTTCCTCTAAATTTCATTTTTAAATTGGAGGAACTTGCAGCCTGCGCCGTCTGTTATTCAAGGTGACCAGAACTTTTACTTTAAAAAACGGGACGCATACGAATCGTTGACCGGGGGGGGGGGGGAGTGACTTCCACATTGCATTTTGGGACTCAGCAGTGTTTTCAATTTACAAAATACACAAGTAAGAATGATAACACAGCATTTCTAACTTAAGTACTACCCAACAATACTTTTAACTACTTGAACACTCAATTCCCTCTTGAACCACAGAACACTCAATTCTCATTTGAATATTCAGAAGTTCTAGGCACGGCTGAACCTTCCCAATGAGTGTTGGTACGGAAAAGTGTAGAATTAGCATTGACCATTTATATTTTAAATAATAATTACGGCACACCTGGGTCATTTTTGCTTAAAAACGGGACATTTAGGCGTCCCGTTTGAGAATCAGAAAAAACGGGACAACGGTTCAAAATAAGGGACTGTCCTGGCTAAAACAGGACGTCTGGTCACCTTGCTGTTATTGTATATATGAACCGATCTTCCTTTTTTAAACACTTATTTGATCAACAGATATTCCGATTTTTTGCTATGAATACGAGGGTCACTACGAAAGTTTTGAGATGTGAAATAACTTACATACTTAAAATCAATTTAACACTTATATTTTCTCAAAGTATTCACCATTACACTGTACACACTTTTGCATCCTCGAAAACCACTTTTGGAAGCAGTGTTGCCAGTCTTTTTCTTCCAGTCTTGAAAGTTCATTCTCGTAATCCACTACAGTTTCTTCAGGACTGCAAAATCTCTTCCCACGCATGCGATCTATGATCCTGGGGAACAGAAAAAATCACACGGGGCCAGATCAGGGCTATACGGCGGATGAGTCATAAGTTTGAATTGTGATGTTGGCCGTGTGTGCGAACGCGTTGTCATGATGAAGCAGGATCCCACGCAATCCAGTTCTTGGACGTCGTTCCCGAAGCTTCTGGAACACTTTTGTTACGCAAACAGTGGTGTACCACTGAGAATAACAGTCCTTTGTTCTTCAAGTGGAACAGTTGCAACATGGCCAGATTTGGAGAACAAAGTTGCGATCATTTTCTTCCCCACACATCGTGGTCGCTTCACTTTCTTGGTGGATTTCCGTCTGGAAAGATACAAACTGTAGACTGGAGTTTATTTTCAGGGTCACATTGATAGATCCAAGTCTCGTAACCAGTAACAATGATAGAGACGTGTCGAGAATTGCCTCCATCAAATCTTGCAAGCATTTCTTCATATCATTCTACACGCATGCGCTTCTGCTGTTCAGTCAAAGTGTGAGGCACCCAACGAGATGAAACCTTCCTGAGCCGAAGATGATCATGAAGAATTTTTGTTACTGCTGGCGATCCAATGTTCACTGTAGATTCAATGTCCTTGAAAGTTGTTCGAGGATTTTCTCGAATCATTTGTTCCACAGCGGCAATGTTTTCATCTGACACAGCTGTTACCGGACGTCCAGCTCTCTCTTCATCTTTAAGCGATGTCCAGCCTCTTCTGAATTCACCAAACCACAGAAAAATTGTGGTACGGGAAGGAGCAAGGTCCCCAAATGCCCCCTGCAAACGGTCAAGGCTTTGTGTCTCGTTCAAACCACTTTTGAAATCGTAAAGGATCATTGCCCGAAAATGTTCCCTGTCGAGCTCCATTCTAGACAGCCGAATACTGCTCACATCAACAAACAAGTGAAGGCGATACGGCCACGCCGATAAGCGAGGCGAGTTGAAACTTGCTTCGCTTCTTCGCTCTGGATACCACTACCGAACGCAATTGTTGGAATTAAAATACTGTGCCACAAAAATGCGTATCTCAAAACTTTCGTAGTGACCCTCGTATTATGAAAGAGTTCAAAAAGTCTTCTTTCTTTGAATTTCAAGTATGAGGATTTATGACAAGGGTCAAAAACTTTTCTATAAATACTTTTTTTTGCAAACAGATAACGCGTTTAATGGTTGATTCCTTCTTCATTTTTTCATTCGATGTCTACAAAGTCTCTTGCTAATACCTTCGTTTTCTCACTTGCTGAACGTAGAAAGAAAATCACGCTTCTCTTCTTTGACTATAATTCAGTGACACAGGACATTACGTTATCTGGTGGCGAAAAATAAAACCAAATTTATTTCTGGGACATTCCATGTCAAATCAACAAGTCATCAGACTCGAGCATCTCAGATTTTTGTAAAAATTGGTGCACAGCTTTATTACAGTGGGAAATGAAAAATCCCAAATATTATCCCTCTCCTCCTGAGTGTCCCCATACAGGGTGTTCAAAAATTGACAAAAAGGGCATTTTTAGTTAAAGTGGTTATTAAAATAGTCATAAAATCTATATTATAAAAGAGAACGTACAAATCCTTTGTTCCCTCATCACGCTAATACGGCTGAACCAATTTCTTTTATTTTTGGGGGGTTATTAGGATTTGGACCCTAGATGGTTTTTATCATATCACTTTAATTTTTAATTACCAGTGTCTTGAGATAATTGACCATTCAAGTGTCCATACGTAGAAATCCTTTGTTATTAGTTCATCATAGGTAAAAATAAACGTATTTATATGCAACCCGCATGACCGTGTCACTCGGCGGGTTAACATAAATGACAGGCGCTATAATGTTAACATTTACTGCAATTTGAAAGCGAAAAAGTAAAAATTATCTAAGTAACAAAGTTTATTGCGTTCCGGGGTGACCGCAGCGAAGCGGGGTGAACGCTGCTAGTGGTTAATATATGCAGCAGAGACATGAAACAAATGCCATCGGAAAGTTTAAAGATTGCTCTACAAGTTGTGCTATATTGAAGAAACCTGTATAATAAAAAATAATACTTCAAAAATTCAAATTAACATTTATATTTTGAATTTCACACAGAAATGTCCCTGTGAATTTGTTCAAAATTGTCCTGATTGTAGTCTCGTATATGTACTAAAACACCACAAAGTTTCCTTTTGGCCACTCAATGGGATGCGATTCAAAATTCAACATAAACCAAACGTTGCAAGATATTGACCATGTGAATATCTCGGTTCAGATCGATAACCATTTACCTGTAGCTATTTACCTGCAGCATAAAAGGAATTTATATTCAACTTCATTTGTTTCTTGACGTATTTATTTGAATTTATACAATTAACCACATTTCTAGTTATTTAGACAGGTATTACGTTTCCGAACATTACTCAATAGAGGTCATTATTCTTGTTGGTCAGTATGGAAGTTTCTAACTTTAAATTGGCTACATTGATACAAGTTATTTTCATTCATTTGTTTAAGGATTGCTGTTATAAGCATGTGGAAGTGCATTATTGAAATAGGAAAAAGAATTTATTGGCTAATTGCTTGTGCTGAAAGTGTGTGAAGTGATTGTGAAGAGTGCCACTGTGTTTCATAACACATTTGATACAAATACTGTGAAAGGGAGGGAAATATATCCCTCCCTTTCATAGTTAAGTTCTGTAATGGCAATCCTAAAACAAAGAAATGAAAATAACATGTATCAATGTAGCCAATATAAATTTAGAAACATCCATACTGACCAACAAGAATAATGACCTCTATTGAGTAATGTTCGGAAATATAATACTTGTCTAAATAACTCGAAAGGTAGATAATTGTGTAAATTCAAATGAATACATCAAGAAACAAATGAAGTTGATTATAAAATCATTTGATATTGCAGATAAGTAGCTACAGGTAAATGGTTATCAATCTGAACCGAGATATGCACATGGTCAATATCTTGCAATGTTTGGTTTATGTTGAATTTTGAATCGGATCCTATTAAGTGGCCAAAATGAAACTTTGTGGTGTTTTAGTACGTATACGAGACTACAATCAGGACAATTTTGAACAAATTCACAGGGACATTTCTGTGTGAAATTCAAAATATACATTTCAATTTTAATTTTCGAAGTGTTATCTTTATTATACAGGTTTCTTCAATATAGCACAACTTATAGAGCAATCTTTAAGCTTTCCGGTGGTATTTGTTTCATGTCTCTACTGCATATATTAACCATTTCATGACTATTTTTAATAATCACTGTAACTGAAAAATGCCCTTTTTGGCAATTTTTGAACACCGTGTATGGGAACACTTTCAAGAGGAGAGGATAATATTTGGAATTTTTCATCTCCCACTGTATTAAAGCTGTGCACCAATTTTTACAAAAATCTAATATCGTCAGGTCAGATTTTGTCATTTCATTGGTTGATTTCACAAGAAATGTCCCTTCTTTTCTAGGGCTTTACACGTTTTACTGAAAACTTTGTGTGTGTGGAAAAAGAAAATAATACGTAAGTACATGCCCTTTTTTCATCTCTCACTTCAGAATCTAATAATTCCAATGTACATTCCTTTCTTTCCCTTCTCTTCCCTAAAAACAAATAGGCAAAATATTTTTGTATTTTTGGAATTACTACAGTACATCTTTCACATACGGTGTTACGGGTTCGATTCCTGGTAATTATTTTCAAGAAAAGTTCAGTAATATCTTCTACTATTAAGTCGTATCTTTGGCGTAAAGCCCAAAATTAGTTCGAAACAGTATAGTGTTTAGTCAGTACCGTATGTATTTTAATACAAAAGAACAAATAATAATAACAGTACGCATGCTAATTTAGTAGTTGGCTCACTTTTTTCAGATGGGAGACCGGATTTTAAAACGCGAAAAATATTACTCGTACTCCATATTAAACTGAATGTCCAGGTCTCTCATGTATTCTCGCTGCAGAAACAAGGCGCAAAACTCCAACAATGAAACATGAACCCTATCTAGTTTGAAGTATTAAGCGTAAATCAATATATATACACATTAAAACAATTAATCTGTAGATCTAAGTTTCACATATGCTCGATATTTAAAAGAGACGCTAAACTTCACTAAAAAGTATTTTTCTTGTTGTTTATTATATATATATATATATATATATATATATATATATATATATATATATATATATATATATATATATATATATATATATATATATATATATATATATATATATATATATATATAATTTCAATAGGCGTTTATTCCGAAGTTGGTCGTCCGCCTAGTTTTCGACATAAAAAACGTAATAACAGCTACGAAAATTGAAAGATTATCAATTTTTAGAACCGCTTTAGAAGGGTATAATAGAGTAGGGTAGAATTAAGTAAAGAAGGATCGGGAAGTAGAATCGGGTAGAAGCGAGATAGAATAGGGAAGTTTTGATACATTTTATTTAAATGAACAGAATGTAATTCTCGTCTCTGCGTAAAGATACCAAATGGAGCGTTTCTATGTACACCTGCAGGCATGTTCAGAATACAAATGCTCGTTACTTTCCCACAATCCAACCATGCAGTAACCTTGCCCTTCCACTTGGCAAGTAGTTCCATGTTTATAATCGCTTATATAAACATATAACAGCAATATATTAATATTTAATAAAGCATAGGAGATTTGTGCGGCATATATGATAGATAGCACTTAGTATTAGCTTTTTGCATATACTAGAATACCAATGCACGTATACATATTGGGCGGCTAGCGGTTAGTAAACGTTAAAATTTCCAACATTTTTATATTAGTACGTTTTTATACGTTGTATATAGCACATAGGCGCAGCGGGCGGCATGTTTACCGGCTAGCACTTAGTATTGAAGGGAATGTCAAAATTTTCCGGTATTGATGAGCTGTATTTAATAAAACATAGCACATAGGCGCAGTGGTAGGCATACATATCAGCATTGATTCGCTGTATGTAATAATGTACAATAAATATACGCAGTGGTCGGCTAGCACTTTGTATCAGCCTTAACGGCTAATTTTTTTACATCATAAATATATTAGTGTGCCATTACACGTATACACAATTGCCGGCTAGAACTTAGTAAACGTCCCGCCAAGCATATATTAGTCCGTTTTTATATGTTGTACGTATAGCAAATAGGCGCAGTGCTTAGGAAACATGATGGTTACCAATTAGTAAACGTTAAAATTTCCCGCAATTGATATATTAGTCCGTTTTTAAGCATAGTACGTATTGAAATATATGATATATGAGTAGTGCTTACAAGGGACATCACCCAATTGTCCGGCTCCGATTTCAATGAAATTTTTCTAGCTGATAGAGGACATATACGTATTATTTGTGATGACAGAAATTTTTGCCATGGTGCATGTTCTATTTTTTATAATTTTTAAGAGTTGTGATGTGGTTATTAGAGATTACTGCAGAAGTCCCTTACTAACCTTTGTAAACGGAGCGTTAATGAAAGAACAACCATGTAGATACATATAAGGCTTAGAGGGAAGTTGTATGGTAGGTATGACCTTGACGGCAGCCATCTTGAAATCCACCATTTTGAATTAAAGTGAAGTTTGAAAAATGAAAACCATAGCATGTGACACCTCATTTTAATAGCAAGTTTTCCCCAAAAGCCAAATTTTCCCAGAAGTATGCTTATTTTTATTCTATAATTAACCTGTATGAATTTAGGACTGCTTTTAATGTGCACCAAACGTCCATTACTCGATCTTCCAAATTGGCAACACTCCTAATTTTCAGCGCATGTTTTAAAATTCCAACTGGCACTTTGCAATTGTTGCCATGGCTCATGTTTTCTACATTTATTACATGTTTTAAGAGTTGAAATTTGTCAGTTCATGAATAGTGTTCGGATAAGCATCCAGCAATCTTTCTGAATTTTGAACACTTGCCATGTAATTATTAATTTTAAGCGAGAATACATGAGGAACCTATGGACCTATGTGACGTAAAGAAATACAAATTAAATTATAACAAATTGGTGTTATACGAACAGAAAATTATCAGGAAATGTAGCCTACATGTTGCGCAAACAACAAACAATAAAATATTTTTAATAAATACAACTTTGAAGGAACAGCAGACATGATAGAAAATATCAGAGGCATAATATGGCTCTTCCCAAAACATTGTTTGTACCATGAACATAATATGAAAACAGGTAACTTGTTTATAAAGAGGTGTAAGTTAATTGACTTCACGATCAATACTGATTATAAATCTTACAAACATGAACCATTGACAACAATCGCTAGAAAACGAATGACTTTTTTGTCTGACTAGTTAAAATGTTGCCATAGAAAATAAATAAATAAATAAATATACAATAAACAAATAAATATAAAACAAAACAAAAGACCCTTGATTTACACAACAATCACATCTCGTTTTATTTTTTGAAGTGAATTTTCACTTGATTTTTCGTCTCTACTATACAAGCTATGTCTTCGGTATTACCTGAATGCAAAGTTGAAGTTGTTTCGTTGTGCGATGATTCATGTGAGTAAACGAGTTTTTGAAGGGCAGGTAAAGGAAATAAATAATTACATGGCAAGTCTTCAAAATTCAGAAAGATTGCTGGATGCTTATCCGAACACTATTCATGAACTGACAAATTTCAACTCTTAAAAAATGTAATAAATTTAGAAAACATGAGCCATGGCAACAATTTCAAAGTGTCAGTTGGAATCTTAAAACATGCAGTGAAAATTAGGAGTCTTGCCAATTTGAAAGATCGAATAATGGACGTTTTGTGCACATTAGAAGCAGTCCTAAATTCATACTGGTTAACTATAGAACAAAGATAAGCATACCATTGGCTTTTTGGAAAAAAATGCTATTAAAATGAGGTGTCACATGCTATGGTTTTCATTTTTCAAACTTCACTTTAATTCAAAATGGTGGATTTCAAGATGGCTGCCGTCAAGGATACCCTCACTGTATCACTAAACTCTAGGCATAATATGTATTACCGAAGCTTTTATCCATTTATTATCATTAATACGCGGGTTAGAAGCGGAGGTAAGGCACTTTCGCACGTAGTAAGCGAACAATTAAATGCCTGTAACTTTTCCCCAAATGAGTGTATCTCAAAACTAGCTTCACCATTGTCTTCCTGATTGAATTCTAGCCTGAAATTATGTATCATATTACCCTATTCCCATTTTAAAAACTTGACCTTAATTCAAAATGGCGATTTCAAGATGCCTGCCATCAAGGTCATACCTACCATACAACTTCCCTCTAAGCCTTATATGTATCTACATGGTTCTTTCATTAACACTCTGTTTACAAAGGTTAGTAAGGGTCTTTTGCAGTAATCTCTAATAACCATATCACAACTCTTAAAAATTATAAAAAAATAGAAAACATGCACCATGCCAAAATTTTCTGTCATCACAAATAATACATATATGACCTCTATCAGCTAGAAAAATTTCATTGAAATCGGAACCGGACAATTGGGTGATCTCTCTTGTTAGTAAACAGTTTGGTTACCAATTGGTAAACATCAAAATTTCCCACCATTTCTATATTAGGTTGTTTTTAAACATGGTACGTATTGAAGTATAGGAAATAGCCGTGGTGGTTGGTATACATACTGTACTTATTACTACATTTTAAAATTTCCCGCCATGTTTGTATTAGCTCGATTTTTAAGCATGACACGTATAGGAAATATGTACAGTGCATACCGAATATTAGTATCGAGATCATATTAGTCCGTTGTAAGTGCAGTGGGCGGTATATCTAACCGGTTAGCAGCGTTAAAATTTTTGGTCGTGCATACTATAGAGCGTAGTACATATGTTAATCCAGTTGCTTATTTAGTATAGTAGGTAGTGATACTTATAAAATCCGACTATCACTAATGTAGATATGGAACTCGGAGTAAAATGTTGACGGTAAGTAACGATAAACTACTTTAACATGTAATCACTTGTAGCAAAATCTTGTTGTTTTCACCATCTTAACATTATATCGTTAGGTTTTCCTCTACCGTTAGTAGTTTTTTCTTTGTCGCCACCAGGATTGTTGTTTATTTCCGGTATTTCTCCCCAAGCGTTTTCTTTATCAAGCAATTCTTTGAAAAGCGGAATTTCTTTATTTTTCCCTACCGTCAGTAGTTTTTGATTGGCACCACAAAGATTTTGTCAGCGGTATTCCTCCTCTACCGGCACAAGTTTTTTCATTGGCGCGGTATTCCTTCGTTTTCCTCATACACTGTTCTAAATATTCTTTTATCGGTGATGGAAGGGTTTTTTGTTTGTGTTACTACAGCTGCTCAAACATGTTGAAATTGGTTTGAACCAGTTTATTGTCCCGTAATGAATATATACCGCATTGCTCAGGAATGTTATCATATATTTGCTGGTGAGAGTAGCTCCATGACGTGTTTTGTTGCTTGTGCAAATCTAAGCTAATATTTTATTATACATAAGATCAGGGGTGTAGCCAAGGGGGGCCCATCGGTGCCAGGCCCCCCAAATGATTTCCTGGCCTCCCAAATAACCAGCCTTTAAAACATCATAGTAAAATTATCTCGCTTCATTCATTTAAAATTAACAAAGTTTACTGACAATTAATAATTTACGGTAAAATAGTATGGAGAAATATTGTTTTCCATACCAATCGAAAAATAGTATGGTATATCTTCCTTATACCGGTCGAAAAATAGGATACTTTTTTGTGACAGCAGATTACAAAATTTACTGCAATTTATATTTGACAGTTTGAACACAAACGTTTAACAAGGTACCATAAATACAGCCATAAAACAAAGATACTAAACTGATTTGTAAGTACAGTATATTTTTATATGCTTTAAAAGACATAGAGGATGGAAATTTTGGTGAGAAACAATGTTTTATTCAGTTTGCATTTCATTCGCTCTCTTTTATTTCTACTCAGTGTAATAAAATAATTATGTTTTATTTAATCACGAATAATAAATAAATATTTTTGTCAGGAAACCGTAAAGAAACTAAGTGAAATTTCAAAGAAAATCAATTTTGTGTAGATAGGTTCTGTATGCAAGGTCTTAAATTTAAATATAAAGGTAACCAAAAAAAATTGTTGCTTTTTCCCCCATTACCTTCGAAAATCGATGTCACCTAAGACTACCTGGAAAATCAAAAATAGTCCCCATCAGCATCGACGACCTTCTGAAAACGTTCTGGAAGGCCATGGAATCCATTGCGGTAGAACTTGGTGGGCGGTGAAACGAGGAAGGTATCAGGTGCATTTTGGACTTTTACTAGGGATTTCAACTGGCGTCCTCTAAGGTGATTGTCCAAAGAATAGACAGGTGGTAATCGGACGGTGCGATACCCGGGGAATATAGTGGTTGCAATATTGTTTCCCATCCAAGGCGGAGAATGATGTCCTGAGTCATCCTAGCCATGTAGGTCTTATCGTTGTTCCGTAAACGAGGACCGATTTAAATTCAGAAGTGATGGCTCCAGAGTTTTGTGTTTTTCTTGAACACAGTTCAACAGCTGACACTATACAGTTGCATTGATACTCTGATCAGCTGGTAGCAGTTTCCGATGCACGATGCACCAAACACAAACATTCTTTTGGTGCAGTGCTGGTTTCGGCTGTTTTGAAATCGGTTCATGGGATGCTAACTAATGATGATGGCGCCGTGGAGCTTCGTATAGGACCCATTTTTTATCACATGTCAACACCCTGTACAGAAATGGCTCCAAAATAGTAAATAAACACAGGCTACTGGCGCGTTTCCTTCTGGCCCGGAGTCAATGTATGTGGGACCCATCGACACAACAAGTAGTGCTTCCCAAGTTGATGGATGTGCTGACGAAAGGTTTGTCCACTCATACTGAAATGTAGTCCCAGTTCCTCTTTGTACGTGTTGCTCTTCCGGCACATGATGTTTCGTCATCGTGCTTAAACTTGTTAAACCATCGCTGCATTGTCCGCGTCGTCACGACACCCTCACCAAAAGCCTGGCAGATCATCTGTCCCGCTACAGCGGCGTTTCACCTCCATTTGAACTCGTTCAGCATACTTGCTCTTATGACGCTCTGTGGGTGTCCCATGTTCCCTCTGTCTTTACCAAGTTCACGGTGTATCTGAATTGCCGCAATGTAGTATGTTGGATATACACACACCAACAACTGACGTTCGCCTTATCTGCACTCGCATTCAACTCACGGTGTGAGGTCCAATTGATCACAGACCCCCACGAAAAGGGACAGAACTTTCTTGGTTAGCTTTATAGTTATGCACAAATGTATAGCATTTGGTCCCGGGCAGTAGTTCTTGATTAAGCATAATAAAACTACCTTGAATATAATTTATGGAGAAAATAATAATAATAATAAAGAAGAAGAAGAAGAAGAAGCTAAAATAGTATTTTTAGTTTTCCAGAAGGTAACCAAAATTTTCCTTTCTTTCAGGCCTCAAAAACACTAGCAGCAACACATTTTTTTGGTTTTGTAGGGTCAGAAGATTTTTCATATTTCTATTCAAGATAAAATCATTTTTCGTCACTTATATTTATTTCTTTGGGTTAACCTGTCTAAACTCCCGAAGACGTTAGGCCTTAGTCAAAATTATTAAAGGGGGATTTCCCAAACTTATTCAATACTTTGAAGGATCAAAATTATGTAGGAGCATATCCCGGAATAGAGTACTACGATCCTGAATCACGTAGTACTGAAGAAAGCAGCGGTTGGAGATATGAAACAAAGAACGTGTACGATCGGGAGAGCAGTTGAATTTGCAAAAGGAAATGCTAAAATACTGCGAAAATGATGTGAGAATTCTGACAAAAGCAGTTCTTAAATTAACAAACATTATTGAAGAGAAAACGGATGATTACAATGTTTTCTTTTTTCGTCAACGATTGCAAGTGTAGCCATGCAAACGTATCCTACGTCATATCTTCCAGAAAAAGGTATCTCTGTTATTGCACCTTTAGAGTTCCATCATAAAACAAGACCTACTGAGAAAGATATGAAATATCGAACATATATGGAACACGAATTGGGTATAGAAATCCAGCATTGTGGACGAAATGGAGAACAATCTTTGTAAAGTATAATTTTGACGGATACCACGCAGAGCTCAACGCTGCTTCTGAGTTCATGCGATGTTTTTCGCACGGCTGTAAGCTTTGTTTTCCGTATAACCTTAATTTCGTAGTAGATAATGCGCCTGGCCCGTATAACACACTCGAAAAAAAAGGTATGAACGTACGGAACTCCGTCGTAAATATATCACCAAAATTCTACAAATGAATATGTATGAGATATGGGAGTGCTCTTGGGATGATAAAGTACGCACAGATGTAGAGTTGCAAAAGTTTCTTAAAGAATATTGCACTAATGCAAGCAACTTTCTTATTCCTAAGAGTTGCTATAGTGGAGAACGTACGGAAGTATTTCCTTCGTATGTGGATTGTACAGAAAACGAAAATATTCTCTATTACGATATTACATCTTTATACCTTTAGGTCATGGCAAGGAAAACTCTTTGGGTAGAACAACTTAGGGTACACTCATGTCCAAAGTGATTGTCCCATATCTATAACTACCTTCTTGTAACAATATAATTTGATAATGATTTTGAGGTGTACTTTTAATACTTATACTATGTGTATAATCAGGAAATGTGTATTTGTGGTAATTTTCATAGGTAAAAAAATATAAATACGAAAATTGGAATGAGTAAAACAAAATATTACTAAATGGACAAGAAAGCTTTATTTTTGTTTTATTGTTCTTATTTCCAGCTCTTTTGACATGAAATTTACCTCATACATGTCTTTGCCGATTGTACAGATACTAACATTATAAAAAAACACCGGGCGAATTCGTTATCAAATTATATTCCTACAACAACATATTTATAGACATGCGACAATAATTTTGAACATGAATGTATATAAGGGGTCAATTTTCCCAGATCTGGGAAAAACTAATGGGATTGTAAAATGCACAGCATTGGCACCAAAACAACTTTTCTTCCCCGTTCTACTGTACGTAGCGCAAGGACGATTACTATTTGGGCTTTGCAGGTCATGAATGGAAGAAGAAATTATTGACAATTGCACACGTAGCGATTCTGAACGCACAATCATAGGAACTTTTTGTACACCAGAGCTTCACCTTGCTTTGAAAATGGTTGTAAGATCGTCAAAATATATGAGATCTGGGAATTCGATCTCATGTGTTCTGAAGATCGGAATTCACCTAGTTTATTCCGGGACTATGTGAATACGTTTCTTCAAATGAAGCAGGAAGCCTCAGGTTATTCTGCTTAGTGCAAAACTGAGGAAGGCAAACAAAAATATATTGATTATTATGCCATGAAGATATAAGATTAAAGAAAACAACGACGAACCCTGGACTCAGGCAATGCGCGAAATTGTACTTCAATCCCCTTTATGGTAAACAATGTAGATATGACACAGTGTGTGATTGTTGATAGTGGGGCAGAGTTCCGTAGGTATCCTACAACACCGAGATAGAGTTCATAGTGTTATTCCAGTTGGTGACGAATATCTTATTGTCACATATAAAAGTCTAGAAACTGAGAATTTGCGTCTGGAATTTTCCAATGTCATATTTGCCGGGTTTATTATCTCATGGGCCAGGCTACAATTATATGACTTGCTTGTGTAGGACCTAATGACGTTATTTACTGTGACACTGTCAGTATTGTTTACGTGTAAAAAGATAAGGAACTTGGAAATAATTTGGGTGGTGTGACCGATGAAATACGAGGGCAAGTAAAAAATTATCTACATTTTTTGTTCTACAGTTTATTTACATTAAGCTAGGATTATACTATGCACATCATTTTTCTACGTAATCTCCGTCCTTATCAATGTAATTGGCTCAACCGTTAACGTGCTTACGTATTACTTCCAAATAAAAGGTTTCTGGTTGGTCGTAAAGCCACTTTTGCACCGCCACCGGTCACGTTTAAGGTAGATTGCGAACCTATTTCTAAGATTTTAGCAATATAAACGTAAGTTTGAAAAAGGGTATTTACCAAAATGGTCACAAGAAATTTTACTCATTGATAAATGTATTCTGACAAATTCTATTACGTATAAATAAAAATATTGGAATGGGGAAAAATTAATTAAAGATATATTTTATAAAAAAGTAAATCTTAATTCAAACAAAACATTTTTAATTGAAAAAGTATTAAAACGGAAGAAAGGTATGATGTATGTAAAATGGTTAAGCTAATCGTCAAACATGAAATTGTGGATTAAAACAAGTCCTGTTTAGTCTTCAAAATGAGTTAAACGATAAAACATGATTTCTATGTTACTCTACCTTCAAATGCTAGTAGTGAGATTTTTAGTACAAGCTCCCAATTTTTAGTAAAGCTTGCACAACCTATTTACTTAAGTGAGGGAGAATGGCATGTTGCATTAAGACAACTTAATATACCATTTTAGTAGGAGAGCATATGTCATCCCGTGGCAGCTTTCGTAAAGATACCATGAGAGGGTGATTTTTTTGATTTAGAGGAGTCTTCTGATGAATAATTTCGATGGTGTCACTCACTGGTGCGTGGCGTGTAGACATGATGACTTCATCAAAATGGCGGACAACTCGCTTCAAAAAACAAACTTTATCTCCGTTGTTTATGGACCGATTTTCTTTTTTCATAGCTCATTTTAAAGGAAATTAAATTTCCCATAAAAACTGTTATGTAAGTATTTCTTCTAAAACTAAAGGTTTAGGAGTTATTTAATAATTTAATGAATTATTGAACAATTATTTATTAAATAAACAAAATAACTCCGAAACCGTTAACTTTAGAGAAAACACTTACATAACAGCTTTTATGGAAAAGTTACTTACTTTTAAAATGAGCTATTAACGAAGAAAATTGATCAATAAATAACGGAGATATGGCATATAATATATTCATTACGTCATCAAAATCCCCAGTCACGAATAAAATTTTACTTCTTAACATGTCATCCCGTGGCGGCTTTCGTGAAGATGAGTGGGAGACATTTTTCGTTTAGAGAAGCCTTCTGGTAATGATTTGGATGGTGTCACTCACTGGTGCATGGTGCATAGACAGGATGACGTCATCAAAATGGCGGACAACTCGATTCAAGAAATAATAATTATTTTCGTTGTTATATTATGAGATATAACAAAGGAAATCGCAGAAAAATACCTGAGATATGATATCTAATATGTTTGTATTATGGAATCTCGGTCAATGGTAGTGACAGTGATAGGCAAATTAACATTATCTTCGCAGCCTACTCTTTTTTCTTAATATCTTATTTGCAAGTTAAATAAATTTCCTTGCAGTTATTTTGGAAGGTTGTAATATTATTTGTAAAATGAGTTATTGGAACAAACAGTAAAAGCAAACACACACACACACACACACACACACACATATATATATATATATATATATATATATATATATATATATATATATATATATATATAGATAGATATAGGGTGAGTCAAAAGTCCTTTAACACCTGCATAAGTTTGAAAATCGACTAGGAAAGTAAAAAGTGATGATGGGAACAGAGGTTTGATGAGGGGCCGCTACTTTTGGAGTGTATGTCATTCATATCCGCCATCTTGAAATCCGCCATTTTGGTTTCAAGTCAATTTTTTTAAATGGGAAGGGGGTGTATGATACATCAAATAACACTAGCTCAGGAATTTAGTGGTGTAATTTGTGTGGTCTATCTTGTACAGTGTAGAAGTTATTAATGTTCAAAGGTGGGAAATTACCTTGATACTGACCCAGTTCTCTCTTTGTTCCAGGTGATCTAAAATGGGTCTGACACGTGAACAGAAGATCGAAATCATCCTTATATCAGGGGAACGCAGCTACCGAACAATAGCAGCTGACTACAACAGATGGCACCCAGACAGAGAACCGGTATCACACAGCACGGTGGCTCACGTGATCACCAAATCCCGGGAGACGGGCTCTGTTCAAGATAGGGCATGTAGTGGGTGACCAAAGACTGCCACCAATGAGGAAATAGTAACGGCGGTTGTTGCGTCGTTTGTGAAAAGTCCTAAATGAAGTACCCGTCGTGCGTCCGTAGCATGTGCAATAAGCCAATCTTCCGCTGTCCGGATATTGCACGCCAATCAGTGGCATCCTTACAAGCTGCACATGCAACATAAACTGAACGAAGATGACCCTGATCGCCGGTTGGAGCTCTGCATGTGGGCTACTGAACAACACGAACTGAATCCTGCGTTTTCCAAGGAAATACTGTTCAGCGACGAGGCGTATTTCACTTTGAACGGGGAGATAATCGACATAACTGTCGATACTGGTGTGACGCAAATCCGAACTGGGTTGACGCGAGTCGAGAACATAGTCCAGCGAAGGTGATGGTGTGGTGTTGCATATGGGAAACCATCATCAATTGGCCGTTTTTCATTTACAACACCTTAACTGCACCACAGTATCTCATGCTGCTGCAGGACCTTGTGTTCCCTGCCACACTCAACGCTGACGGCATTTTCCCATCTTATTTTCAGCACGATGGAGCCCCTCCACACTATAGACTTGGTGTCCGTGAATGGTTGGATGAACAACTGCCAGGGAAGTGGATTGGTCACCGTGGTCACGTGGAGTGGACGTCCAGATCCCCTGACTTAACGCCCCTTGATTTTTATCTATGGGACATTTTAAGCAGATAGTGTATGCTGAGACAATCCGTGATTTGAGACACCTGGAGGAACGCATCCAACAAGCCTGTGACCAAATTTCAAGAGACATTCTCCTCCGTGTGCAGTCAGAGTGGTTGCGGCGACTACAGTTGTGCATTGCAAGGGATGGGCAACACGTAGAACATGTGTTGTAGCATTCAGTATCAAGGTAATTTCCCACTTTTGAACATTAATAACTTCTAAACTGTACAAGATAAAAAAAAACAAATTACACAACTAAATTCCTGAGCTCAAGCTAGTGTTATTTGATGTGTCATATACTCCCCTTCATATAAAAAAATGACTTGAATCCAAAATGGCGGTCATGAGTGACATACACTCCAAAAGTTGCGCCCCCTCATCAAACCTCTGTTCCCATCATCACTTTTTATATTTTCCCGTAGATTTTCAAACTTATGCAGGTGTCCAAGGACTTTTGACTCACCCTATATATATATATAGGGGACCAAGAAATGTCGCTTTTTGTGGAGGTCTATGGTCAAGTCGCCCTCTCACCATGAGTTGAATGCGAATGGAGATAAGGCAAAGGCCAGTTGTTGATGTAGGTGTATAAAATACACTCCCTGGTTGTGACAGTTCAGTTACACCGTGAACTTGCGTAAGGACATTGTAAACATGGAACCTCCACAGTGCTTTATATGAGAGTGTATACTGTACGAGTTCAAACTGGGGTCAAACGCCGCTGCAGCGGGCGGAAGATAGGCCGGGCCTTTGGTGATGGTGTCGTGACTACGTGGAGAGTGCAGTGGTGGTTTAACAAGTTTAAGGATGATGACGAAACACTCGAAGACGCACCATGTCGCGGAAGTCCAACACATGTACAAAATGAAGATCTTCAGGCGGCAATTGAGGCGAACAGTGGTAAGATATGTGAGGACTTGGGACTACAATTCAGTGTCAGTGGATAAACCATATGTCAGCACCTCATCAACTTGAGAAGCACTACAAGTTAGGTCGATAAGTCCCACATAATTTGACTCCGGACCAGAGGGCAACGCGAGCACACGTCTGTGTTTCTTTGCTGTTTCGTCTGAGGAAGGAGCGATTTCTGGTGACAAGGTGTTGACATGTGATGAGAAGTCTGTTCTGTACGAAGCTCAACGGCGCCGTCATCGTTGGTTAGCATTCCATGAACCGGTTCTAAAACCCGAAACCAGCACTGCACAGAAGAAGGTCCTACTGTGTGTTTGGTGGACTGCTCGTGTCATTTGTGCATCGGGAACTGCTACCTGCTGGTCAGAACACCAATGCAACTGTGCACTGTCAGCAGTTGAGCCGTCTCTAAGAAACACTCAAAACTCTGGAGCCAGCAATCCTGAATTGCAAAGAGTTCCTCCTGTTGCGAGATCAACTATAGGTTTTACATGAATGAAAGATAAAAATAATTAACATAATGCAGTTACATTAATCCAAAATTTTTGGTTGAGAATTACAGTCTTGATTTCAAATCATATGTTAATAATTAATTCTTTTTATGGCAGGTATAAATGAATTCTGTTGGTGGCAACTTTTCCCAGTTTGTCTGTTTATTCGGGAAGATATACCATCGCAAATATTGAAGAATGCAAATATTTGATTTTGGTTGGGAGATTTGGCAGATGAAATTTCTAAGGCTATCATCACTTTATCAGGAAAAAAATCTTGATTGCGTAGTGAACCAAGTTCTGATAGCATATCATCTGATGCAGAACAGAAAACTTTCCAATATGAAATTTTCCCTTTTACTAACAAAATATCTGTGCTATTAACCCGGAAAGCGAATGAAATGCTGGGAGTGCAGAAGCTGTTAATGCACCTAGAGTGAATACATCTCCAATCGAAATTGTCTTTTGAATTGGGCACAAAATATGACAACACTGGAAGTACAGGATATCTTCGTATGCTAAGGACCAAAATATATATATTTTGTGCAAAAATAAACAATTTATCACCTTTGTTCTTTTTTCGACAGAATGAAGAATTATTTTCATATCTGACACCTCTTGAGTGCTACGTAGATAATCCAATGAGCAATGTGTAGAAAAATCTTCTGAACGCCATGAAACTACAAAAGTTTTCCTCTTCGTCTTTCTACAGTAAAGCGTTTTCTGGTCCAAGTATTATGTTAGTTCATTTTTTGCACCATCATGCGAAAGTATTTTCTGCATCTTGACATTTACTATGTTTATGCTTTAGGTGATTTTGCATTGAGTAGGTATAGTTGTATTACTTCTTTTTCGCCGTGTAGTAGTCTTTATGGAGTTTTCTTGGTAAATGTCGGAAACAAGGTGAACCTCGTCGTAGCTCCAGTACTTCTTTTCAATATTTTTCAAGAATACTTCTGCCAGATCTTCGCAGTTTTTTTATATCTTTGCCTTTACTTATGTTAAGTGATTGACGTTCTGGCATGTATCATCTACGACTACAACTGGAAACGATCTTTTATCAGCCGAACGTGCTTCCGAATAAAGTTGATTTTGTTCTGAAACTACTGTTTGGTGTGTAGATTTTAAAACTTCAATCACCTTACTTCTCCTGGAACATAGAATCATTGTATTGTCATAGTTAAATAGTGATCTCGGGACAGCTGATAACTCGTACGTTCCAATTGTTTCATGTAAGTCAAAAAAAAGGGGGGAAACGTTTGATTGATCTAAGGTGTTCTTCCCAGTAATAATTCTTATTGATCATATTAACCCTAACAAATGTTCGACTATGGTCATGTATGCTTGTACCAATTTAAATGTTGTGTTGTTTTGTTCTTGTATATTATAGAATTTCTTATTTTTTTTCATACAAATTACTTCTTCGAACAATATTTAATAAATCTATTATCCCAGTACTTGCCTTAACTCTTTAACGTTCTTGATAATCTCTGGGCACGGATACTTCTTCATAAACATCTTCAGATAAAAGTAAACAAAAGGATAAAAGTACGCTTGTGTGGTTCTTCTGCTCGTCTAACATGTTTGTCCGATATAATCTGTTGCACAGTATTCACACTATTCCAGACTTCCAAAATCTCTGAAATGCCAGATCCATCTATAAATGTGCCAATAGCACGTAACAGTGCCATATACATGAGAGCTCTCCAGGTCGTAGAAAAAGAGTAGGCCGATGAACAACGAAAGTAATGTTTATTTGGCTGCACTGCAATCGAACGAGATTCCATCATAAAACATATTACATATATCTCAAGTATTTTTCTGTGATTTCCTTTTGTTATAACTCATAACATATTTACTAAATAATTCTTCAGCAATTCGTCAAATTATTAAATAACTTCTATACCCTTCTATACCTTTAGTTTTAGAGGAAGTACTTACATAACGTATTGTTGAGAGTTTCATTTCCTTTAAAATGAGCTGTGGAAAAAGAAAATCTGGCCATAAACAACAGAGATAATGCTTGCTTCTTGAAACGAGATGTCCGCCATTTTGATGATGTCATCATGCCTACACACCATGCACCAGTGAGTGATACCATGCAAATCATTCACCAGAAGGTTTCTCTAAATAAAAAAAGTCACCTATTCATCTTATCTTCACAAGAGTCGCTACGGGATGACATGTTAAGAAGTAAAATTTTATTCGTGACTGGGGATTTTGATGACGTAATGAATATATTATATGCCATATCTCCGTTATTTATTGATCAATTTTCTTCGTTAATAGCTCATTTTAAAAGTAAGAAACTTTTCCATAAAAGCTGTTATATAAGTGTTTTCTCTAAAGTTAACGGTTTCGGAGTTATTTTGTTTATTTAATAAATAACTGTTCAATAATTCATTAAATTATTAAATAACTCCTAAACCTTTAGTTTTAAAAGAAATACTTACAAAACAGTTTTATGGGAAATTTAATTACCTTTAAAATGAGCTATGAAAAAAGAAAATCGGTCCATAAACAACGGAGATAATGCTTGTTTCTTGAAGCGAGTTGTCCGCCATTTTGATGACGTCATCATGTCTACACGCCACGCACCAGTGAGTGACACCATCGAAATTAATCATCAGATAACTCCTCTAAATCAAAAAATCACCCTCTCATCTTATCTTCACGAAAGCTGCCACGGGGCATGTTTTTTTTTTACATATGCTCCCCTACTATTTAGTTTTTGTAATATTCGTGAAAACGAAAAAATGTAATTCAAACCATCATTTATGATGAAATTAATGATATTGATATAACATCAGGATATTCTTCGGTTCAATCTATTTTAGACATGACTACTGGGTATGTACGCATGTTAAAATATTGTAAAATTAAAAATCAAATTATCATTAAGCATTCTTTACAATTAAAAGATCAATATATAATCGGTTTGACTTATGGACTACAACATTTACTTGGATTTATAAATGAAAATACAATTGAGTCTCAAGATACTGTTTTGCAAAACTTTCTAATCTGGAAGTTCCATTAAAATTATGTACAAAATTTTCAAGCAATTTATAATATACCAATTTATAATATTTATTATAATATACCAAACAATATTCATATTTGTGTTGATATTGTAAAACAACAAGAAAATATTGGTCCAATACTTCGTAAAGTTCATGCGTATAATATTAGACATGGACATGTTAAATGTTTTCTGTTTCACACACTACATTGAGTTAAAGTTGAAAATCATATTTTAATACGATTGAAGTAAAGTTAAAAGATGAACACGGTTTAAAATTGCCATTTCAATTTGGAACTTCAAACTTGATACTTCACTTTAAACGAAAATGATTTCTGAAAGTATAGATGACAGTTCTTACATCACACTAGTTTCAAATGCTAGTACCGGTGTGTATCCGAAAAATAATCCGTCACATTTTATAAACCAACTAAAAATAATATTCAATTACCAGAAATCAATTGGTATGTAGGATTAAGTGAATTACATGTTTTTTTTTAACATGTTATAATGTTACCGATGGTGAAAATGTTATTTGGTATAAAGTAAAGAATGGAGAACCGCAAAAAAGTAAAATTGTAAGTGGATATTATCCGTCCATACACCATACCATTGATGAATTAAATAAAGTATCAAACAAAATTTTGTCTATCAAATATTGTGAAACTAGAATGTGGTGAACGCGTACATTGTCAGCATTAGCATTACAATTAGGTGTTCTTGAAAATAATAATCTTCTACTACTTCATTCTCGCGGATTTAAACAACCGTACGTTGATATTGGTTATCCATATCAAACTTTTTTTATACTGACATCATACAATATCAGTTTTTAGATGATACAAAAGTACTATTATTACATATTGCGACAATATCGAATGTTAAATACGGTAAAGGGCGAACAATAACATTTTAAGATATTCATTATCTGCCAATTGCAAAATTTTCCTTCAACACTTGAAATACTACTAAAAGACCATGCAGGGCGAAATTTGCCATTTCGTTTTGGGACACTGAGTGTAACACTTCATTCTAAGGGCTCCTCTAATAAAGTATAATTATTTAAAATGAAATTTAGACGTACGGACACGGACACGGTATCCCATACTTTTCAGGACGTATATCAACTGGGACACGGTATGGATAGTTTTTTTCAAGGATTATTTCGTTTTGCATTACCATTTCTTAAACAAAGTACAAAAAACTTTAGGTTGTCAAGCATTTTAAACGGAAATACAAGTAACGGATGATGTATTAGAAGATAAACCGTTTAAAGAATCTGTTCGCGCACCTGCAAAAAAGCTGGTGAAACGTTGAAGACAAAAGCTGTTAGCAAAGTTGGTCAGTTATTAACTGGAAGTGTTAAGTGACGGGAATGCAAGCGTAAAGCTCCGGCAATTGTACGTTTTGGACCTCCAACAAAACATAAACGCACCAACAAAAGTAAAAGCAAAAGAAAAGGAAAAGAAAATAAGTCGTATTAGAGATATATTCTGATAATGTCATTACTTAATTCAAACATTGTAGAATGTTGCACCAATAATTTTGATTTATTTAGTATTCCAATGATACAAACTGCAATTGAGTCATCAATCACTGCTGAATATCGACCAAATTTCGACATTAACTTCTGATGGTCCTATTGAATTCTTTATTCCGCGTGAAACAGGTGAATTTATTTATACTGTACATCTTTCTCTTTATGTTCGTTGCAAAATTACAAAACCCTTTAGGTAAAATTGGTGTTGTAGAACCAACAAATAATTTCTTACAGTCATTATTTAGTCTAATTGACATTTCATTAAATGACAAATTAATTACTTCATCAGGATTTTATCCTTATCGAGAATACCTTAAAACATTAAATTATTCTCGTGATGCTACTGATGCACATTTGGAATTAGGTATGTGGTTGAAAGATACCGCTAAACATTCGATACATTAACTGCTGATAATGCAGGTTTTCAACAACGTGCTAATTATATTAAAAACAGTAAATCGTTTGAAATATATGGTCGACTGTATACAGATATTGCTAGATTGCCAGGAGCAATTGTAAATAAAGTAGGTCTTCGTATAAAATTACATTGTACTAAAGATGCTTTTTTAATGTCTCCTACAAATACTTCTTACAAAGTAAAACTTTAAGATGTAACTTTACATATACGACGTATAGATGTTGCACACCATCTAGCAATGGAAATCAATACTAACATTGTTCGTGGAACAACGAAATATCCTCTCACAAGAGTTCAGACAAGATTTTATAATATTCCTGCAAGTGTTAATTCATAAATATTGATAATATTTTCCTGGGTAACATACCTAAAGGCCTCGTTATTGGTTTCGTTTCTAATTCGGCATTTAATGGGAAATCTGAACTAAATCCATTTCATTTTCAACACTAACGTTAACAAACTGCAGCTAGAGGTCGGATCAAAATCTTTTCCACCCAATCCCCTTCCTCGATTTTAAAAATGGTTTGTACGTTCTAAGTTACCATTCTCTGTTTTCCGGTGCTGGCTTATATTATAAAGATAATGCACATACTAATACTCCTGAAGAATATCCACACGGTTATACTCTTTATGCATTTATCCTATCACCTACATCAACATTAGATAATCGTACTTGGGACCTTGTGCGTGATGCACCTATAAATGTCAAAGTTTCCTTTGCTGAAAATTTAACTGAACCTATAACTTGTATATGCACAGTTTGATTCCCTAATTCAAATTGATAAAGATAGAAATATATATACCGATGATACTTTTTAAAATCATCATTTTAGTAAAAGAAGTATAAGTGTTCACTTCTAATTTTAATTACATGTGTCCTACTGGAAGAAAGTGTGTGTTAGACATTCTACAGAGCATTCAAAAAGTCTCTATACACCTGAATTGTCACATATTCAAAGCAACGAGAAAATTATTGTACTCAAAATTTATTATATTTTATGGCATAAAAGCACTATGTACAGGGCGTAGCACATACACACACATTTTAAAAGATATTTTCACAGCAAATGTTTGAAATGTTCCCATGAGCTCCAAACATGCTTGCACACGTTTCTTCTTGTTCTCAAATACTCTCATAAGTTGTTCATGTGGAATGCTATGAGCAAAATCTCGAATAGCTGTTTCGATTTCTTGTAGCGTGTGGGGGTTCCCTTTATAAACAGAATTCTTTGCATAACCCCAGAAGTAAAAATCCGGAGGAGACAAGTCAGGAGACCGAGGTGGCCACAACCCCTTTGAAATTATTCGATCTCCAAAAACCTCTTGCAGTAATCTCATGGTTTGGCGAGCTGTATGTGCTGTAGCGCCATCTTGTTGTATCCAAGCATTGCGAATTTCGTCTTCCATTAGTTCTCCCATGGAACTGGTGAATAATTTCACAATAACGAGTTGAATCTATTGTTTGTCTGAAAAATATCGGGCCGACTATTCTTCTTCTGGATATTGCAATCCACACTCCTACCTTCTTGTCATGCAGAGGAACTTCATGTATGACATGTGGGTTTTCTGCACACCACAAACGTGAGTTCTGGGCATTGACGTAACCTGATAAATGGAACCAGGCCTCATCAGTAAAACAAAACATTATCCAAAACATCGTCAGACTTGTCCATAATAAACCGTGTAAACCATTCACAATACTGCACTCATTTTACACTGTCGGGAGGAAGTAACCGCTCTCACCTTATAGGGATAAGACGCAGTTTCTTACGAACCGCCTTTTGTGCCGTACCACCACTTATTGCCTCTCCCTGGGCAAGTTTTCGAAGTGGTTTATGGGGGCTACGTTGCATCCGAAATGTGTAGCATTTTTTCTTCATCGAGCACTGACGGTCTACCACTTCGATCATAGTCCATTACCGTTCCAATGTCTCTAAATTTATCGATCAGTGCCCTTACAGTGTGACGATTCGGAACAGGTGTATCCGGAAACCTAGCTGCAAACTTATCTTTGACTGTCTCTTTGTACTCACCTTGTTCACGGAACACATGTTCAACCAGGAATATTCGTTGTTCCAAAGTTTACACCATTGTTTCAGAGACCGCTAACTAGATGCAACAATCACTTCAACGTCACTTTGCTGACTGGAATCTAAGAAAGGAACGCATCACGCTATATCACGCAAGGCGATAATATAGCAGTGTTGCAAACCTTCGCATAAAATTTTATTTCATGTGACTTTGAATGCGACTTTGACTTGCCACGATTCAGATGTATAGAGACTTTTTGAACGCTCTGTATAATTAATATACTGCCTTATTATTAAAAGAGTTGAAAGTGTCATACCATAAAGGGTCTCAAAAGTATTTTCCTGGCGTTAGCACCATTAATAATTATTGGTAAAATTATTAAAATATCTGTCAATAATATTTTCAGCATGTTATTTCAATTCATGAGAATATTTCATATACGCCAAAGTCCTTCAACATATATGCACATGTGTATAAAATGTGATGTGTTTCAAAAAAAAAAAGTGATATACACCGATGATATAATAAAAGTGTTACTTCGTGATAAACTCACTGGTGCAATGGTATTTATGCAATTGATAGAATACCTAAAGGTGTGTAACCACCGAGTGGATTGATTATAAACTTGGACACTTCAGCTTCTACATGGTCACATTGGGTGTGTGTATTCATTGATGAAAACAGTGTTGGATAAGTTACTTGTAAAAATGTAACGCGTTACAAGTTACTTTACTTTCTCTTAAAATGTAACGTGTTACTAACGCGTTACTTGCCCCAAAAAGTAACTGTTACTTTACTCTGAAAGTAACGCGTTATTAACGCGTTACTTTTAGGTCCGAAACTTTGATATGTGAAAAAATCTTATTACTTCAATTTTCCGTACTACTATTACTACCGCTATTTTATTATTATTATTATTATTATTATTATTATTATTATTATTATTATTATTATTATTATTATTATTGTTCGTTCTGAATTGCTTTATGTAAATTTTTACTTGATAGCTATATGAATATTTTCATATCATGTAACATTGACTAAAATGCCATACTGCGTTACTCATAGGGATGGGCTACGGTGATCAAACGTACTGATTTTCGCAGTACAGTACTGTTTTTCAAAGAGCTGTCCTGCGTGTTGCGAAGATGCCTAGAAATTCGAGAAATATTATTCTTTTAAATGTTCTGCGAAATGTCCAGAGTTAATTTATTTGCAATATCTTAATGTTTCATTCTTTATTCACAACATTTTGAATCAAATGCACTCTTCCTGAATGATGAACCACCGTGTTTTTTAACACTCCTCAAAAGACTAGGTATGGAGAACAATCAACAAAATATTTTTTTTACAATACATTGCTTTTACTGACAAGGCCTTGTTGAAATATCAGTAAGGTAGGAAAAGTTTATTTTTCAACTTATGTTAGTGATGATCAAGTAAAGTACCTGTAGAAGTTCCCTTGTGCCGCCCTAAATTTTCTCTCATTTCTTAAAATAATACCACGCTTCGAAAATCATTTTTTTTTTTTTTTAGCCCAACACGAAGTTTCACTGTATGTTCATAAAAATAAACCATTTTGTCATTCGTCAAAGCATTTGGAGTTGTGTTGAATTCCTGGAATACTTTTGTTAAGTGCTTCTTCTTTTTTAAAAAAATGTTGATTAACTTAAGATTAACATTAAATGAAATAAGGATATGCGTATTGCCAACGCAGTAAACTACCATATACTATTATACTTGTGTCCTACTTTTCGTTTGTTAGAATCTGGTCACTGTAGGATGGGCGAGTTTTCTTTGAAACTCGATTCGACTAGAAACATACACCTTTGAGTTCGACTCGAGAACTCGGCTCGAAATATTTCTTCCAACTCGACTCGAATTCGGGTCGAGTTTCAAGTGGAATCGAGCCAAATCTGGTGTGTAGTATCGAGTACTCTCTTCAAGTATCTTGCATAGACAATATAGGTTATCAATGATACTACTACTACTACTACTACTGCTGCTGCTACTACTACTACAACTATTATTATTATTATTATTATTATTATTATTATTATTATTATTATTATTATTATTATTATTATTATTATTATTATTAATTATAACAACACTGTGTTTAAACATGAAAGGTAGGCGGTTTGTATTTGAATACTAAAAAGCTATTTGATTGCCAACCTCGGTAGTCGTGAAGTCTAGGAGTCAAGGACATTGTTCACGAGCTTCTGAATTTGGGTTGAGGGTTTAGATTGAGTATTCGGGCTAGAGCCAAACATTGTTAAAAGTTATAGGGCACTGGCCAAATATCTTCAAAACTGCTCGGCCCAGGTTTAGAATTGTCAACGACTTGAGCAGCTCGGCTCACAGCTCATTCACTATCGACCCGAACCGAGAAGTGAGCCGAGTCAACAGCTCACCCAACCGCGTGGGCTAGATCCTTCGGCTCAGATGAGCCGAACCGAGCTGAGCTTGTTATAAAATAATTTCTTGTGGTCTCGATATTGAGACGAGAATAGATGCGAGCAGTGTTCCCCCTCGTGAGCAACACTAAAAGTATTCCATATTACTGTTTAGCTTACATTTCTCATAGCTTTCGCTTTCCAGTGTAATCAGGCCATGATTTCAAAACGGGTAAAACGAGCGAACAATTTATCAAACTCAACTCGACTCGAAACGACGCCAAAAACAGTGAGTCGGCTCGGAATTAGACTCGACAATATTACCTTCGACTCAACTCAAAACTCGACTTGAATCTGAGTCGAGTTTTAGCTCGGCTCTTGCCCATGAATATGCGTTAGAAAAGATGATTGCTTATTATTCTTTTGCTAACTAATTATATAATAATAACAATGTTGTTATGTAATATTGAAAATACAGAATATTGTGAAACATTACACTACAACTAATAAAATGAGAACACATTAACTAAAGGTGAATCAAAACTTGCCAGTAATTCTAAAATCGATACATGCTTTTTAAAGCTAGCTGTTTCAAACTCTATAATCCACGGGACTCTAGGATCCGCAAACTGATCTGAAAGAACTCCAATATTACAAACCATCAACAAACTATTTTTTTAGTAATAAAGTAAGCCTGCTCATCAGAACACAGTTTATTCATATTAACCCCTTACTCTATATCGTTAAATGATGGCACCCTAGTTGTTGACAAAATTTGCCGCCGGGACACCACTTTACTTTTAAATTCTGTCCACCATCATCTTGAGCTTTTAAGAAGAAGTATCTTTCAAATGTTCGAACGGTAAAATATTTTCGTTCTCCATCTTTATAAAAACAACCAATCAAAGTAAAATAGACTATCGGTACAATTGCACTCGTAGTTCACTCAGTGAATGGATTGGAGCTGTCAAAATCTATGACAAAACTTTCCAGGTGCATGCAATCAGTACACGTGATTTTCCTGAGGCTGTCCTCATCTTCCAAAAACAGCAAGTGGTACTATGATCTTATCTGATTCTTTGAGTGCCGGTGACTGACTGTCGGTCAGTGACATCGTTCATGATCCATTGCTCCATTCCGAGAAATTCACTTACAGGAAAGAAACGTTTGTTTCCGAAAAATAATATACATATATTGTAGTTACTCATCCGAAATGTAACGCGAAAAAAGTAACGCAAACTAGGTACGTTACTTTAAAATTTGTAACGCGTTACCGTTACAGTTACTTTGAAAAAATGTAACGCGTTACTAGGAAACGTTAGTTAAAAAGTAACGCGTTACTTGCGTTACGTTACTTCCCAACACTGGATGAAAATCAATGGAATATTACTGGAAATCAATGGAATGGAATAGAGGAAGTGAAAAGAATGTTAGAATGTATAGGAAATAAGAAGGAGAAAACAATTATGTTAAGTATTGACGTTAAAGCAATGTTTCCGAGTATAAAGAGGGATTACATAGTGAAAGGCATAGAAGAAGAGATGAAAGGGAAAGAAATAAGAGACTGGAAAAAGAGAAGATAATGAAAGCCTTGAGAGTAATATGCGACAATAGTTTTTGTACAATAGGGAACAAACTAGTCAAGATCAAGGAAGGACTGAGTATAGGTTCAAGATTAAGTCCAGTGTTGTCAGAACTGATGATGAACAGATGGGAGCAGAAAGTGATAGAAGAAGGTGGAAACAACCTAATATTGTTTTGCAGATACGTGGATGACTGTTTGGGAGTATGGAAAGGAACAAAGAGACAACTGGAAAAATTCGTAAAGAAGGTTGAAGATGAAGAAAAAGGGATAAGACTGGAAATGGAATTGGAGAAGAACAACATTATAAACTTCCTGTACATGACTATAGAGAGAAAAGATGGACGATTTACAACAAGATGGTATAGGAAAGAATGTGTGGCAGGAGTTTACTTTCACGAAAGAAGTGATGTGGATCACAGCACCAAAAGAAACTTCATAAGGAATATGGAGAGAAGAATAGGAGAAATAGATACTGAAGAGGAGAAAAAGAAGGAGGACATAGAGAAGTTCCACAGCTTACTAGAGCAGAACGGGTACAACAAACAGAAGCTAAGGAAGAACAGAATTGAAGAGGAAAGAAGGAAAGGAAGGAGAAAGGAGAGAAAGGAAGAGGAGGAGAACAAATGGCACGGGATATAGAGCATCGGGGAGAAAACAGAAGTACTAAAGAACCTACTTAGAAGAGGTGGTGTGAAGACGTACAGAAAAGGAGGAAGAAGAATTTTGGAAGTGATTAAGACAGCGAAAAGTAGAACGAAGGAAATATGTGAGAAAGATGAAGGTGTAGTGTATAAAGTGACGCGTAAGGATTGTGATATGATATATATAGGGGAGATAGGGAAAAAACTTAGGGAGAGAATTAAAAAACATAGGGACGATGTGAGACTTAAGAGAGAAAATAATGCCATATATAAACATGTTAAAGAAACGGGGCATGATATAGATTGGGAAGGTGTAAAGGGGCTAGAAAGGGAGAATAGACCAATGATAAGGAAATGGAAGGAAGCACGAAGGATAAAGAAAGAGAAAAGTGACAAATTAATGAACTAGACAAGTGGACTGTTAATACATGATCTATGGGATAAATTATTGCAACAAATTGAAGTGAAAAAACAAGATTGAACATATTTATATGTAATCTATATTCATATACTTAATATTGTATATAGTTTAATTTTGTATATAGTTATATAGAGTTTTATATATTGTTATATTTTATAGTTTATTTTTATGTCTATATATATATATATATTTATTTATATATTTATATTGCTGTATTTATAATCAGTTGTACGTAGTATAGTCTGTTATTTGTATCTAATAGGCATCAGAGGAAGATTAAGAGAAAGTTTTAAGGCTATTTGTCAAGTATAAACAACAGGTGTGTCTGGAAAAGATAAACACAGGTGGGAGGGTAATTAATTCAGGGCAGGTGGCCGAAAGATGACGCCCGGGGAAGTACGACCCAGGTGGCTTCCCATGCACACAAGGACTTTCACTTTTAGTATAAATATCTACGCTCTAAGATATCTCTTTCAGTTAGTGTCTGATGAAGACAACGTTAAATTGTCGAAACTGTTACACTGAAATTTAGTTTTTAATAAACAAGTGTATATACTCTGATCAGAAGTGTTTATTATTTCTAAAATGATAAAATTGTATTTAATCATGTAACCAAAATATTAAAAAACATTACTTAATGCTACTGATCTTACATGTTTCCACCAAAAACATAATTGGTTTTCATTACGAAAGGAGCATTTTGATCTTTTCTCAAGTTTTATGTTTTCTTCATGAAACGAACACAAATCATTAAGTACCTTCGCATGCAATGTGTTTAATGATGGGCGTTGTTTACTTTCTAAATCAACAACATTATCTAATGCAAATATCTTTTTATTCCTAAGTGATTTTTCTGCACGTTTGCAGTAAAAGGTTGCATCTTGTTTACAAAGTTGATATACAAGGTTACGCATGTATGGTAATGTATAACCGCATTTATCATTCCAACTTAGTTCATGTAAGTTTAATGTTAACCAATCAATTTGTTTTTGACAACCTAACGGTAGTAAATTATATTCAACTGGTGATTTTATTAAGCAATGCAAATTTACTGCATCATCGCATGCAGTTAAACAAAATTCACAAATAATAAATTCATTATTTGAAATCTTAAAACCTTGTATGTCAATAATATATTCATTAACACGGTGAAATTTCAGGTTTACGTTGCAAAAAATGGAATAATATGTCCAACAAATTCAGTGTTCTTTTAACATCACGCGTTTTTCGTATAAAATTTATACTTGAGATTCCACTATGTTTTTCTTCACACACTTCAAACAAATCAATAATAGTTATTTCATTGGATAAATACTGAACTGCATAATCATCAATGTTCTCAGGATTAAGTACAATTGCATTAAATAGTAATTATACACTTATAGTTTTTTAAACACACAGTTCACTAATTTGATCTTCACCATTGAATATACATATACAATTTTCACAAGACATTTTGTTAATACAGTTCAGTCACATTCGCTGTGAGAATTAAATCTGTCTTTTTCAAGCAACATGCGTACGAGATCTTCTCTTGCATTCATATTAATTGTTAGCTCACCATATGTAATTTTAAAATAGTCTCTTGTTAATGGAGCAATAGCATGAGTTAATCCGTAAATATAAAACAATTCGTCCTGTACTCGAGGACTCACCAACACAGACCATGCACTTATACCAAAAATATCATCGTCGCAGTAAAAACATTCATGAGCCCACTGAAATGTATCATTCCAATAACATACATATTACATAACCATTGGGAATCCATTTCACAATTCAATCCATAATACAATTTACATCCACATAGTTATCACAAAATTCACAGCTCCAAGCTAATTCCGTTGGAGTAGGTGATGGTGCCTACGTATTCACATTTAACACCACATTTTCGTGTGATTCCGCCTCAGAATCCAGCTGATCCTCCAAAAATTCGTACACTTCGTCATCAGGTAAATCATGAGTTTCTTCACTGACGATAAGCAAGGATAAACTTCTACATTATATTCATATCTTTTTAACAGCGTTTCATTAAATGATGATGATGATGAATCCGGAGAATCTGGATGGTCTTCTATCTTTGCTTTCTTTTTACAAGAAGTATCATTCTCTTCGTCGGACTTTCGCTTCTCAACAACGTCTTCAACAAACTGACGTTTCTCCATGGCTGACAAAACTATACACTCAAATTTTAACAGTAATATTTAAAGAAACATTTTAAATGACGTCTCGCGTCCGCGGCGGCGGTATTTTGCGTTCGCACGTCGGCGCCCGCCCCCGCGCCACGCCCCGTTGCCGGAACCGGCCACCAGCGCCGTCCTATGTTTCGTAACCAAACATTCTTACCTTTTTTATATAATTTATTATTATCTATATGAGACTCACCCTCCTTCTACTACATTCTGTTCATATTTATCGTTGTCTACTTATCAACAACTTTCCTAAAACACTATTATCAAAAAAGGGGAGGAGGTATTCCCCATAAGCTACTGTACAGCAACACCGGTAATACACTAATATCTCATCGGAAATAATAGCTGATAACTGGTTATATCTTTGTCACAAACTACTATGATATGAGTCGATTTCTCTACAATTTTCTCTACAATGTGCTCGGAAGAGTGCAGTTAGTGTTTCTTCAAAGCTGCCTTCAAGAAAACCGCATCAGTATTGCCCAGATCCATTTTCATTCTAAAATTGATATAATATGACACACCTCATAATTTTTTCTTACAAAAGAGATTCGATACTGTACATCTGCGCAAACATAATAATACGATAGGAGGTCAAATACTAAATACAAACTAATACATAATTCTCACAACTGAATTTATTCTTTACATCCTAAGTATTTAAAAGAACCGTATGTACTCAATTAGTCTACGTGCATACTTTCTGCAATTCTTTTTCAACTATTCACTAAGAAGCGGCATTCTATTACCCAAAATATTAAAGTTCTTTATCAGATTTTTCCTCGCATGCAGTGCCATATTTAAGGGGGCTTTCGGCTTAAGCCCCTCATCCAAAATGTTATTTACTCTTTTAAAGTAAATGAAATATCTTCCAGAATTTTCACATTTCCAGGAATAAAGTTAGCAAAGCCCCCGAAACAAAATCATAAATAAGCCATTGCTCATGGGATACACAAGAATAGAACAGTGAATAAAATTCTTTAAATTCTGTATGGTTAAAATATATGTCTACAAGACCACGTGGTCGAACAAAAAAGATCCACGGAGAACGATGGCTCAGTGGTAGAGCATTCACCTCTGGTCAGTGGATCTCTGGTTTGATCCTAGTTTGCGCCAAGTGGGCTTTATGGTGAACGAACACCGTGTATGTGGGTTCTCCCGTTTTGTCTTACTTTATTCATTTCACTATTGCATTCATTTCTTATTATTACCGTCTCCTTTCGCCTAGTCTGCATAAGCGTGTGGGACGTAAAACTGAAAGAAAAAGATCCACGCTAGGGATGAGCACGAGCGAATTCGAGCGAATTTTCTTTGAAACTCGACTCGATTCGAAACAGACATATTTGAACTCGACTTGAGAACTCGCCTCGAAAAATTTCCTCCAACTTCACTTGAATCTGGGACGAGTTTCCAGTCAAGTCGAGTCAAAATGACTCAAATCGAGCTAAACCCTGTGTGTAGTTTCAAGTACTCTCTTCAAGATCCTACATAGAATTTCAAACAAAAATTTTCAAACAACATTTGCAAACAAAAAAATTTAAACAATTTTTCAAACTAAAATTTTTGAAAACAAACTTTTCAAACAAAAATTTTACGTTTCACGGTTAACCGTCAAACTTTATCAGTATTTTAACTGCTCGATTAACAAATAAACGGTTTTGATCATATTTATCAGTGAGTGCAAAATGTTGAACGAAACCAAAATGTTTAAACGGGACGCAGACAAGGTTGGACGACGACAAGCCTGGACACTTAATTTTGATCGCTCCCGACAAGGTTGGACGACGACAAGCCTGGACACATTTCTGGGGTGTCCAAGCTTGTCGTGGTCGATCCCGACACACCTAGACACATCTAATTTTGGGTCGCTCACGACAAGGTTGGCCAACGACAAGCCTGGACACATTCCAATGGGCCGATTTGGTGCATTCAAAGCACGTAGATCTGACAAATACAACTGTTTATTCACATGTACGGGTGGACAAGGGCAGTTAGTGTTATCAATGTACAAGGGCAACTGTTCTCTGATTATACTGGAGTGTTATTTTTATACCACCGTGATATTCATAAAAATCGTAAGAAGTACCATAGACATGAGGGTTCAAACCTATTCACGCCATCAGGCTTTGGGACCGCTACGTTTCGACGACACCAGCTCAGTTCGGCGAAAATTTTATGTACAAGGGCACGCATCCCATTTAATTATTATTTAAGTAAAACGAAAATTTTGTAAACAATAATAATCTCTTTTAATAAAAGATAAATAAGTTTAAAATAATTCGAAAATCCTCTAGTAGAGGGCAGTAGCTGACTGGCGAGAATCAGCCGATAGCGATATAGATGCGAGCCGTGCAACTCTATATTGAGGGGCATGTATGTATGAACTGGAAAAGCCTTAACTGGTAGAGTTTGTTGGGACAGACATTTTAAATTGGGTCGTTGACGAAGCCTGGACACATTCCTGGGGTGTCCAGGTTTGTCGCGGTCGATCCCGACAAGCCTGGACACATCTCATTTTGGGTCGTTGACGACAAGGTTGAACGACGACAACCCTGGACACATTCCTGGGGTGTCCAAGCTTGTCGTGGTCGATCCCGACAAGCCTGGACACATTTTATTTTGGGTCGCTGACGACAAGGTTGGCCAACGACAAGCCTGGATACATTCCTGAAGGTGTCCAGGCTTATCGGGATCGACCCCGAGATGCTTTGACATATCTCATTTTGGGTCGCTGACGACAAGGTTGGCCAACGACAAGCCTGGACACAACAAGTGTCCAGGCTTGTCATCGTCCAACCTTGGCGCGGTCCCGTTTAAACAGTAATCGATAAATGTTAAACAAAACTTAAAACTGAATACAACAAAGTTTTGAAAATCATCAACCAATCAGATTGCGTGAAAGATAGTGATCAACCAATCAGATTGCATGAAAAATAGTGATGAGCCAATCAAATTGCATCAACAATAACTTTGCCAGTGTCAGATTACATCACCTTGTGATTAAATTTCAAAGTGTTGTAGCATGTATTGCCTTTCGTCTATAGGTCATAAGATTCAATAAGGTACCTATCAGATTTCTGAAAACTCAAGGTTAATTCAACCACCGATAATGATCTTAGACTATGAGCTGTGACTAAAGTTCAAAGTATTGTTTCAAATTTCGCGCCTCATACTAAAATTTTGTTTATCACAATTCCCAAATTTAAAGAATGGTCCTACGTGTCTCTCGATATACCTAAGTCTTATAATTAATCATATAATTACATGCTGTAGTTAGGTCTCAATTAGGTCAATTGCTTATCTTAGCAGAACCAACTGTTGTCTAGAAACGTGTTATTTGATAACTTCCACGAATTTTGAAAAGGAAATGAATCCCTGTACACTATGTCATCAAGGTCAATCACATAGTACATCGTTTTGCTTACGTTTATATTTGGCCTATAGGCGGGAATAATCAAAGCCAATGACGTAATTTCATTTTGACAATTCTCAAATTATCCTACAAAGTTTCAATGTACCAATGTCCTGGACACCTAATTCCATCATAGGTCAATAACAGATCATGTGACCATACTCATATTTGACAATTATTTACCCAAAGAAAGAGATACCACCCAATCTAAGAACAATTACCAATTATTATTTTAACAATAAGAAATGTACCCCTCCCAAAATTTAAGATTGGTACATAAATACACCTGTGTCTTATGAAAAAGTAATAAATCCTGTACTCATTCAATAATAAAGCCGTATAAAAAAGATAAAATAGGTCATAACCTTTAAAATTTGAATAGTTGGCCATAAGAGGGACACCTACATTTACAATGGGTCATAGAAAGCGTTTACCGAATTTTGTTATTTGATAATTCCCAAATTTAAAAGGGAATATAAATATATAAAGGTAATAAACCTCTGTACATACCCATATAACGTGCTAAATTCTTATCAAAGCGGGTCAATAACCTCCGAAATTTGATTTTTGCTAGTTCTTTACCCATGAAAGGGAACGATGTGGACCATCCAAATTTATAGTGGTACATATTGAAGTCCTGTACTATGATACCAAATGCTTATATTAAACAATTCTAAAATGTTTAAGCCAAGATACCCCTACCAAATTTTTAAAGGGTGCATCAATGTACTCATGTCTTATGATAGAAAAGGAACCCATTTACGTGACCATATTACCATATAAGGTAATAAGACCGCATCAACGGGGATAAATTGGACCAAAAACCAAATACGTGGTACAACATATTGCTTATGTTTGTATTTTGGCAATTTTTTACCCATGAAAGGAAACAAGGTGGACCATCCAAATTTATTATGATACATGTTGAGGTCATGTACTATGATACCGAATGCTTAAATTGGAAAATTTCCAAAATTTATGGGATTGGCCATGGTACCCCTCCCAAAATTTTAAAAGGGTGCATCAATGTACCTATGTTTTATGATAGGGAATGGACCCCTATACATGATCATATAACCATATAAGGTAATAGGACCTCATCCAAGGGAATAAATTAGGCCAAAACCAAACACGTGGTAGTAAAAACGCTCAAATCGTCCCCAGGCGGCTACAAAGGAAGCGGAACACCATTGAAGGAAACCGCGTGTTTCTTTGTTACATGGGAGGGATAATTGAACATGTCCTTCCAGTTGAGGGTGGCCTGCCAGTTGACCTGCTCAAAAAGAAAGCGATGTTGCAATTTTCACCCTCTTGGTTACTGATTCTCCAGTAGCCTTCGCAGAAAAATAGATTTATCTAGTTTTTTCGTTACTTTTGTTTTCACTGCATCCTCCTCCTTCCGTCTCCTTTAGCTTGAAGGACATAACTGTGGGAGGTTAAACTGAAATATTTCATTTAATTTGAATTCAATTTGGATATGTTGTAATGAAGAGAAAAAAGAAATCAATCATTAGTTTCATGATATGTGCTTATATTACTCTTAAATATAGCATATTGCTATTATTATGTAACTCCCATAACGATAACGCTTGTACGAACCAAACATGTTAAGTAGTTCGCCCCTGTCCTATCCCCCCCCGCAAGGCAGTGCCGCAAAAGCCCGATGAGAAAAAAATACAATCTTTCTTTGCCACTCCCAGAAATCCGTCCTTGACTTCCCCTGTCCATACTATTATACTGAATTCCTTTAATGATTGTTGTGTATTATTATTATTATTATTATTATTATTATTATTATATAATGTATCCATCGATTTTAAAAGTTTAGCGATGGTAACAACGTATTACTTCGACACTTCTGACACCGTATGTATATCTGAGTCTCAGAGAACATCTACCTAATTTTTTTTTTAGACAATTTCCAAGTTTAACGTGTGGTCCTACGCACGTCTTCTAAAAATCAGAGGTGTACACTTTGTACCCATGTCTTATAAAAGAGTGTGAACTCCTATACAAACTCATATGACCATTTTATATAATAAGGCCTCATCAGAGAGGATGAAATAGGTCAAATCCTCCAAATTTTGAACTTCCGGCAACTTTATATCTATGAAATGTTACAAGATGTAACTTAGTACCCAAGTTTACAGTGGTGTATTTTGAAGTAGTAGAGAACATTTACCTAATTTTGTTTAGACAATTCCCAGATTTAAGGGGTGATCCTATGGACCTCTTTCTTAATTTTAGGGGATGAATTAATGTACCCTTGTCCACTGGCATCTCTGGCATGTAAAATTGGGGGGGGGGGAGACATCGAAGAAAGTGATTTAAATGGTGCTACCTAGCCCAACCTATTTATTATCTTTGATTCCATTTGTTACCTTTGTGGTTACCTTCACGGACCCATTAAGGCATGTCAAGAACTCTGATATAATCGTTTCACAGCCTGAATAATATATTCCAAGTAAATATAATTATTATTATTTACATGTTATTCTGTCGTTAGTAAATAAATTAAATTACATATTGAATATTTTGTACTTCAAAATATTGGGGGGACGCGTTCCGCTCGACCCCCCACCAGAGATGTCAATGCCCTTGGCCTACAAAATAAAATGAACACCTATAACCTATAACCTGATAAACCCTTATCGAAGACGAAGAGGATAAAACAGCTCCAAAACCTCCGAAAGTTTAAATTTTTAGTAGGTTTATACCCATGAAAGGAAACAAGATGGATTACTCATATTTACAATGTAATATATTAGGGTCCTATAGAGCATTTACCAATTTTTTTCTATTTTTTTGTAATTATCAAATTTAAGAGATTGTCTTGTGTACCCCTCCCAAAATTTATGAGTAAAACATCAATGTACCCAGGCCTTATAAAAGGAAATGGACCCCTGTACAGAACTACACAACCTTAGAAGGTAATAAAGTCTCATCATAGGGGATAGATTAGGTAAAACTTTTCCGAAGTTTACATTTTTGGCAATTCTTTTTACCCATGAAAGGGAACGAGATGGACCATTCAAACTTACAGAGGGTCATATCCCGGTCCTATGCTACCTTATCAAACTTAGCAGTTTCCAAAATTTAATTGGAAGTCTGATGACTAGCGCATGTGCCAATGATGCACGTGGTCCGGTATTCGATTCCCGGTGGGAAACCATTAAAAAAGTTTAAATTTCATTCAGTTTCATTAGAAATTCTATTTGTAACCTAAAGGGCATAACTCGGGGAGGTTAAATAAAAAAATCAATTTAATTACGGTACTTTATTTACATAATTTTATTATTTGTGTTGAAATACCTGTAAATCAGAGCAGAGCAGAGCAGAGCAGAGATTTCTTGGCGGTTTTTGTGGTTGATTTAAGTACCGGGCTTGGGCCCTTGCCTTCCATTTGTGTTGTTGACTGTCTTTTGTTTTGCGTGCGTATTTGTTGTGAGAGAGGACGCAACTGTCGCGCTCCTCAACCTACCTGTAAATCTTGCAAGTCTTTGCGTTATATTTTGGCGCCTTTTAGAAGATGAAGAAGAAGAATGCGAAGCGGGTAAACCCACCCACAGGCCACATCGGAGTACAATACAAACTGTGTTTGCGTATTGTGTTCGGTTCTTCTCGAGTTAGGGAAAATAAGATTCAAGGGTGTTCAAAAGCAGAAAGTTCTTGTTCTAGTAAAACAAAAGTTATTGAATGATTAGGGAGAGTGACTATGCCGATCAACATTCTTGAGCACTTTTTTTTTTATAATGAGTTGGCATGTTGGTTTTGATCTTTGATGTGACACTGAAGTGAGACAGGTATTAAAATACCGTAATCTATGTTATTACTATTTGCCAATTTCTGAAAATTCCTTAATAACAACAAGTACACTAATCGACAGCAATGACTCTGGAAGTAGTACTTGTGAGCCAGTTAAAGTCACGAACTATTGATAGTGATTATCGCACGTTGTGCCGTTTCTGTTTAATGAAGACGACCATGAAGATAAGTATACTGGGCGAGGAAGGAGTTCGTCGCGAAATTCCAGATGCCCTCCAAAAATGTTTATCTCTTTCAGTAAGTACAATTTTGTACTTTTCATGATTTTTCAAAAGTCAAAATTTAGAAATATATGTGGAACTGGTGAAAAATTACGGGGAACCATGTCAGTAGACGCTGGTAGTTTCCATACAGGATATGTTATAGGTATAATTGTTCAACAAAATGGTTTCACTATCTCGTAATGGCTAATCGGGCATTAGTCGAGAAGACGACTCTACCAAATTTTCACACCTTGTTGCATTTTCCGGTTTCTTCTCGCAGAGCATGCATTAAATGAGGAGCTAATGCATATGTGGCCACTAAAAGCACAAATGTTAACTAACCGAGTCAGGGCAGGAAAGCAACAGGGGGTCCAAGCGGAGCGAGGGGGTGCGTCCGTAGGGGCAGGCGCGTCAGTGACGGGTGGCATACGCATCGAGGGTTAGTGGAAAAATACATACCTGCGAATTTCGAAATGCCCAGACCACACACACTTCCCTACAATACGAGCTCCTGTCACTAACAGTTGATGAGATTATATCCAGTTCATTTTCTGCTATTTCATATCTTGCATATGGCAGAATGCACCAATTTATTACAAATGCCAATAGTTTTTCTACAGTTAACTTCGATCCTTCAAAAAAAGTACTTCTCACAGCTGATACGTGTGTGGCACTCTCTTCCTTTTTTACCTCTACGACAGTAAAAAGTGTGTATATTGTCTCTCTTCTGAATTTTTGCTTCTTTTCCACACTTTGCACAATTTATTTTACGTTTCAACAGGCTATGGCGCTGCAAAAACTTACGCTCTTTATCGCACAATTCTTTCTAATAGATCCGTATATTAACATTATATCCATCGCAAACGTCCATTGCTAACACGAACAGGGCATGGCCGCCGTTAATTTTCACCTTCTTCGCTTTTTTGTATTCTTCCGCTTCAATAAATAGTTACACTTAGAATACGTTCACTACCATTCAAACTATGTTTCAATATGATATCCACTGACTGAAATTTCTTATATTCACACTCCTTTTCATTTACGAAAAGTGTTTGACATCGTATTTTACCTTAAAAAAATTGTTTTTAGTAGAGCCGTCTGCGCGAGTGAACCCGCTGATCGCTGTCTTTCACTGGGCAGCATGAAATAACTGATAGTTTTACACCAGGAGTTCCACTAGAACATCATATGGCTAATTTTCCGGTGATGGCGTCCCCGACTGGCACTTTTCAGAACTGCTACTAAGAATTCGTTCGTGATCGATATCAAGTCTTTCTTCTTGCATGGTTGAATACATATACAGCGTTTGGACATACCGCATAAAAACAGCAGTAATTACAAAAAATACGAACTAGCTTAAAGACACTAACCAATTTGTGCTAAGTGACTACTGGTAAGGAGGAGCGTCATTTCAGATTTTGCTTGGGGGCGGGGCAAGACCCCCTGATTTAAGTTAAAAGTTTCTTGTTTTTCACTGATTTACTATTATTCTTTTGATAAAATCTATATAAATTTCAAACTCGGGGGGGGGGGGTATTTGCCCCTCCCTGCCCCCCGTAAATGACGCTCCTGTTAATAATCACTAATATCAAGCCGGGTCAGGGTAGGGGCCCACCCAGCGGTGCATCTGTAGGAGGCAAGTACTTCAGCGACTGTGAGTATACGCTTAAACGAGGAGAGTGGAACAAGGCTTCATTTTACATAAAATCACCTTGCGTGTGGCGAGGCTTTGGGCAAGTTCTTACTTGTACATTTCATTCGAGTCTGCGATTTGGTGTCAGTTTTAAGAGCGTGTATGTTCCACTAGGATCGTTAGGTACCGAGTGACGTGGTGTCCTACTTCTGATAACTGATCCGTACTCTGTTGCTGATGGTTGTTGGTTTTTAGATGCCACCTAGCAGAAGTTGGTTTGTTAGTATAATGCGGTTTTTATTGCTATACGAGCGCACGCTGTATAGGTATACTCAGCCCTTCTCAAGCCAGTCTTCACCATCTAATGTATTCCTCTCTTAAACACTTTATAGGGGGCCGCGGTGGCTCAGTGGTAGAGCGTTCACCTCTGGTGCTTGGGGTCCCGGGTTCGATCCCAGCCCCCGCCAAGTGAACCTTGTGGTGGACAAACACCGTGTGCGTGGGTTTTCACGGGGTTCTCCCGTTTCCTCCCACTTTCTTCATTCCACCATTTCATTCATTACTCATCATCACCGTCTCCTTTAGCCTAACCGGCATAACCATAAGACGTAAACCTCAAAGATTTCATTTCATTTTTAAACACTTTATAAGGCAATAAGAAGTGCATTTTGTGCTAAGAGAAGTTCATATTTCACAAATGTAAGTGGGTAAACTTTTCCAATACACGCTCCAGCTGCGCATTGGTAAGTAGGACCGCATTAAAAGGGTAGAGTAGAGTAGGACTAGGAACGGGTTAGCTTAAGGTTAGGAAAGTTTTGACCCATTTTCATAAAATTAATAAAGTGTAATTTCTCGTTTCTGAGCGTTGTAAAGTTTACCCGGGTGTTTCTTATAATGCTAGTTGGAAACATGAGACGGTCAGGATTCATTGTTTTCGTTATTTCTGAATAGTGCGTAGTTGCCAACACTTCATAGTTGGAAGGTACTAATTTTGAGCGGTAATACAATACAGAGGAATACGTATTTAGTGAATATCAAAGAAAACATGAAAATAATAAAATATTTGTGATAAACAGGTAAGAATGAACGACGGAAATAGAAGAGGAGTAATTCTAGGTAATGGGATTTTAAAATAACAAATAAATAGTAACACATACTTGAAAACAGATTCATGTATGCCATCCGCGGAAAATTAGCACGCCACAGAGAAATGTCACGTATTTCTAATTACAAAGTAACTTAAATAAAAAAAATCATTCCTTCCGTTTGTGACGTCCCATTAGTCATGTGTTCACAGAGAGAAAACAAAATGACGCACGTACATGCGAAGAAGGTAGTTCGACCTTCAGTATTAGCGTACAGGCACGTTGCGCACATACAGCATCATAGAGTTCGATCAGTGTGGAAGAAAAATGGAGGTATTGAATCAGCTTGTTCGCATGTGTTTGTTTTATGACTTTAAAGTGGATCTATTAGCTACTGCATATATCTGGCATTTGGGGAGAATGTGAACGAACGCACCGCCAGACATTGGTTCCAGAAACTCCGTTCGGGAGATGTGAGCCTTTCGGGCGAACCTAGCAGTGGGCGACATGTGTTGGATGACGAAACCCTGAAACCAGCCTTCGAGGAGGACAGTGGTACAATGTGTGTTGAACTTGGAGAAAGGTTCCATGTTTACAATGAAACAGTCAGGGGTAATAGTTTACATCACGTACTTCTTATCTCCCCTGCACGTGGATACTTCTGACTGTTGTACTACCTACAGAAATGATTCTATATCATGTACAAGTGGGAATAGAACACATAAGAAATACAGATCATGTGTTCACACTTCCAACATGGTGCGTGAATACAGCGTGATCTCGGCTTGTTATCTGTTCTATTAGCACTTGTACATCAATTAGAATATTTTTTGTAGGTAGTACAACAGTAAGAAGTATCGACGTGCACGGGACATGCGATATGCGTTCAATTCCCCCCACACATAGTCATACATGAAGTACAAGGGCAAATTTCAGGAATGCAACAAAAAAGAGAATAAGGACCAGGAAGCATTCATTTTCACATACCTTAAATGGTAGGAGGGTATATGCGAGCAACTTCCAAGAGAAAGTTTTGAAACCGCGTTGCGAGGGGATGCTTTTTCTTCAACAGAAAGGAGGCCAAATGTCCAATGATATGGTGTCTTTTGTTCCCATATCTCGGAATGCTGTCCTTTGCGTCTCGCCACAACCGCTCGATATTTTGCGTATGAGCGTTAGTAACGGGATTACAAAATTCAGGCTATGATTCACTGCGAAGTGCTGAGACCCCACCTCAGCCAACCTATCATATAACTTCCAGCAGTCGCTATGAATGATTGTATCAGGTTCCACCCACTGTTGAAAAATGCCTAACAGCTCTTCAGCACTTCTGTTCTTGAGACACACATGAGTACATTACCAGAACCAACCTCCGAAAACCTACGTGCATTGGATCACACGATCGCAGTAATTTTTGCGTTTCCCGATCTTGGATTCATCTATCTGAACTGTTATCCCTGGACCCCCAAGTTTAGTAGAGGAATCCATATCCCAGCAGACGCAAACCTCACGACAAAAGCTAAACCAATCGATACAGGTTTTTCTACAGATATTCCGATTCATAGTAGCATTACTGATGTTTGGACGGCTATTCAAACACCAGTAACCTATAAGGCGCATCACCGTTAAAAAAATCGAGCTTAGCCCTAGAAAGAAACGTTCCCTTGAAGAGCTTCGTCGAATTTCCAATGAAACGTGTTTTCTGGCAGCGAAACACATTCCTTTCCCTACAAAAAACCGCGCCCGTACAACATTTACAACACAACTTACCTATTGGAATTACTCCATGCTCTTGTAGGACACGTTTTCCTTCATTGTTTCGTTCCTTTGTGGTCATTTTCACAACACCATATTCAGATATGCTACATCCCTCGCAGGGCAGCATGGTCATTATCACACCACCGATAACCGTCATCTTTGTCTTTTGTCTTCTTTCTACCTCACTACTCCTGTCACCACCTACATCAATGTGCGCAGACGCAGTTGCATTCACTGACGTGGCATCAAACATTTGAAACGGGCAACTCGTCACAAAAAACAAATCGGTCAAAAGAGTAGGAGACGGGAATACAGGTACGCTTTGTTATATTCTCGAATCACTCATTAACTAAATCAAAGTCGCTTTGTTACCTACTTTTTAACATCCTAGATAGCCAATCAATAATTCCTAAAAGTATGGCGTTTCTCCTCCTTCCCTAAATGGGAAGTTCGTCTCGTTTTCTATTTTCCAGTGAGGCTGCACCTGCATACAAGTTATGTATGTGAGTACACCACGCATTGTCGGCAGCAAACAAGGAACAGCGATTGACAACCTGTTTATCCTTGTTCACTGGTGACGAAAAATGGTCCACTATGACACTCCCAAATGTACGAGACATTGGTTCTCACCAAGTAACTCTGTTCTTAACACGTGAAAAACACTTTGCACCCACAAAAGGTTATGCTCTCTGTATGGTGGAATTGTCAGCAAGTGATGCAAGACCCTTCAGCAACTTGGCTGGGAGACACAGTGCCATTCGCATATTCACCGGACGTTTGCTCTAACCACTTGTTTCCTTCCCTCGACAGTCTCCTTCATGAGAGATCCTTCGAAAATGGGGTAGACCTGCTGGACGCACACACGATCTTCCTTGCATCCATGACTACCTAGTTTTATCACCAGGGTATTGTGCAGCTGCAGGAACGTTGGCGAAAAGTATTGGATGCCGATGAAGATAAGTTCGAAACCTAACTGTACAGCCATCCACTACACTACTCTAGAACGGCAAGAACTTTTTTGGTTACCTTGCATTTTTCCATGATTTAAAGATACATACTGTATTTCGGAGAGGTGGGACTTGTTCCCTTTCAAGTATCTGATTTTGTAAGATGTTCGTATTAGTTTTAGTATTTTTTAAATTTTAATTGTTCAGGGGGAAGGACTTAGTTTAACGTATGGTTAATATTTTTCATTCATTGTCTTTTGTGTGTTTCGCTCATTTTAGCAATCTAGAAATGTGGTCCTTGCTGTAGTTTTTTTTTCTGTTATTTTTTATGTTGCGTGTTTAAAATTTTGATAGATTTAGAATTGTGTTGCGATATAAAATTAGCTTGGTTCTAATCTGCTATCATTTGAAACATGCAATATTAAAATGATTATAGAAACGTTACAGTCTGAACCATCATTATTTTCTAACCCATTCAGTTCGTGAAAAATGGTTCCTGATGATATTTAATGAACTTATCCGAGGAACCAATTCCTACGAATCGATTAATTGAATGAAATGATTATAAAGCTTGCTGAGCTTTGCAGCATTGCCAGTTTTGGCGCAAGCTGCGTAGTCAAGGAGAAATTGGTTCTTTCAGGAATAATCCAAGGTCGGCTACTTCAGGTACATCATGCTGCAACCGTAAAGTAAATCTTAACCACATATCGTTAAGATGTAACTTGGGTTTCATTTCCTTCCGCTGTACATTTTTGTTTTGGTGCATATTAACAATATTCCGCCAAAAAAATAATAAGCAACTTTCACTCTAAAAGTGCAGATTCACTTTACGAGAACATAAAGATGCGTCCGGCCGTGTGCCATGAGAACAACTGTGCAAGAAACACAAACCAACTTGTGCTAGGTGTCCACTGAAAGCAAGTATACCATTTAACCGAGTCAGTGCAGGAGAGCAGCATAGGGGCTTGCTCCAACCTCGAGGATGCACCCATTTGTTTCCGGTCATTAGTAGACTATCGGCATCACTAGCGTCGTGATTAGTGGTATTAGTGGCAGGGTTTGAAAAGATCATTTTTTTTTTTAATAAGCCCAACCCACCTAGGCCCGTATGGTTTTTTTTAGTGTTTAATTAGGTTTTTTCAAAACATTTTAATGTATGGGGTAAAAGTTTTAAAATGTAATTTATATTTCAAGATTTTCGTTGTCAAACTTGCAACAATTTCCGATTCACTGCTGTTTTGAAAAAAATGGCCACCATTTTGAAATTTTACTTTGGATCACCGCCAAAATATATACAGCTAATTTAGAATATCTGGTGCTTCTACTCTGAAACTTTCAACTTAAAAGACCGACAATTGCCCTTTGTAGCGTGGATACCCGCTATTTTAAAGAGAAAATGGTCTCCATTTTGAAATTCTACGTTTTATTGTTGAGGTATTCAGTTCCGATGCTTTGTGCGTTCAACTGCGAGAATTTTCCGATCATTTCTTTCGTGACTGTTTTTTTTTTTTTTTTTTTTTTCCTCAAAAATGCAGCTTTCTGTGCTGTACGCCGAAACTACCACTAGTACGGAAGTTTGAATTCAGAACTTAAAATAGTAAGCGTTACGCAGTTTTCGGAACTGAGCATTAAGTTTCTTAAATTTGACAAGAAGTTTTACACTATTGCCGGTGTTGATTCTACAGAATGCTTATTTGAAGAGTAGCAACAAATAACTGAACTATACTACTGTTGTTGGAAAACCAAATTTTAAAGAAGAATACTTGTGTTACCATCAAAGATAATAAAAATGAATACTAATAGGTTTACTAGTGCACTACATATTTATTGGTAGTACCGGCACCTTTATCTTTAAACCCGCGAAACATATTAGAAATAACGTCCCTCGGCGTCGGCGAGCACACTATTTACGGAAAGTATTTTCTAAAATATAAAATTGTATATTTTACTTTAAATGGGCTATAAGCATAATCCATATTATTAATTTATTCTATAATTATCTCAAGCTAAGCTAAGCTAAGTTTTTTTTTTTTTTTTTTCAATCGGTGCATTCAGAACTTTATAAAGGTGTTAGGTTGAATGTTGTTGTATAGCTTATCGTGAAAGCATCTAATTCGCGCAAGGAATCTGATAAAAACCACTTTCAATGTGATCACCTTGGTTGTACCAATAATATACTAACAAAAAACTCAAAATTCAGGCGTGTTTTTTCAGGTGGGTCCAACCCGAAAAAAACCACTGTTTTTTGGCTGGGCCTCCTTGGGCAAACCCTGATTAGTGGTATCGCCCGTGCAATCTGACCCAATGTGTCCATGTCTGTGATTATCGGCAGAGACTATGAGCAAGTGTGTTTGAGTTTCTCCTTTACTTACACCTCAGTCGTGCAATGGCTCTGAGTGACATTCCACTTTAATGCTTAGGGCGATCTGCAGAGGAATTTATTCCGACCACTGTTCTTTGCCAAGGACGTTGTGCCGCAAGTTTTGTAGGCCGTCATTACCTTGGACACTTCCTCTCTACAGACTTAACGCACTTGCCACTTCGTCACGCTCGCACTGCTTAATCGAGTGCCAACAATTTTACCTCTTTAGAAATAAGAGAGATCGCAGAACATTCAGCGTCTGCTCTGTTTATTGCAAACACCTTTTCAAGAAAAATTTAATAGTAAAAACCCACGAGCTTCTCTATTTTTCACATAAATTTGTACCCCTGTCCCCCTTCAATCAAAATGACATGATAAAACTCCAACTAGAGGTAGATATCAACTACGTTCTAGAAAAGTTTCAAACTGTCAGCTGTTTTCCCGTAATGTGATCACAAACACAGGGAACGTCAATTTTACGGTGACATACATAATTTCAGTAGTGTTGTAATTTTTTTTTTTTTTTTTTTTTGCTGTGAAGTTCTTTTTTAATAAAAAACCGTTCTTTTCCCTTTTTTTTTCCAAATGTCTGTTTTTTTTTTTTCTGGTAACTATTATTTATTGATTTATGTTGCAGATTATTGAAATAATCAACAGAACTTTAGCCGAAGCCCTCGTAACTTACGAATCGTTTGTTTCTTTGAACTTATACAAGCAAAATTGTGCGATTATCCCTTTCGGACCCAGATCATATTTGGCGTTTTCGTAAATTTTCAGTTAGTGACTTGTTGTTCAAAGATCATTTACCCGATTGATGTGGTTAAGGCCTTGTTTTTTAGAAAAGGGATGTGGTTATTTTTTGGTGTAAGTTACATTGCAGTGTTGCCAAGGGCAGGAAATTATTGAGGGAAATGAAGGGGTGTAAATTTACAAAAAAGTCCCTAACAAGATTATATTGTATCTAGCATTACTGTTGCCATATGGGTCCAAGTCACCTAAAAAATTCTTTGGTGTGTTGACAAGATACAGTAAAAACCTAAGGTCGTTGGCTGTCATACAAAGAGGGAAAGAAAAAATTCTTTCATCATACACATGAAATGTTGACACTTTTTACGCCTCAGAAGCAAATATCAATAGATATGCCGGGGCTTCAGCTTCTCTAATTATCCTATTAAAACTTTTTATGGTGCGTTCTGTAGGGCAAAAAAGAGGCTTTCAGGTAATGGTACGTTTGTTCCAATGTAGTATATATTTTCTCGGCGATCCAATGTAAAATTTCAAAATGGCGGCCATTTTTTTTTCAAAACATCAGTGAATAGAAAATTGTTGCAAGTTGTGACAATGACAATCTTGAAATATATATCACATTTTAACAGTTTTACACCGAACACATTGAAATATTTCAAAAAGGACCCAATTAAACCCAATGAAACCTGAAAATTCCAGAAAAAACCCATATGGACCCAGGTGGTTTTTTTTTTTCAAAAATACCCGGGTTATTTCAAACCCTGGTTATTGTACATTTGATTACATTTTTTTGACTATTAACTCGTGTTGTAGTAGTTATAATCTCGACTAATAATAATATCGTTGTTGTAAACAACAACTTTATAAGGAAAATTTTCTTTTCTTTTTACATCTTAGTTTCAATACTGTTGCTGAGAAATGCAGGGTGTTTCAAAATGAATATCGGGGTTTTAAGTCTTCGTAGTACTTATTACATTTTACGTACAATTATAAACAATACATCAAGTAAAAGAGCATCTCAAACAGTCTTTGTTACAAGTGTTCGATGTGAGCTTCATTCGTCACACGGTACATATCTAGTCGATAGGCGAGAAAAGCCCATAAACTTTCCGCCATATGGCACAAAACACATTCAATTTAGGGGAGTCTCGTTTCAACTGTACGATCTCCTGAGGATTTGCTGACGGCCAGATGCGAACATTATGATTGTTCACATTAGTTCTTAGGTGAAATGTCGATTTATCACTGAAGACGATACGATCCAGAAAATCTTCATTGTCATGCAGCAATATTTCATTTGCGAAATTGGAACGTAAACCGTAGTCTGTAGGCTTTAGACCAGTAGCAACTGCAAACGATAAGGACGTAGTTGTAAGCGTCTCCTTAATATTCTTCACACAGACGGTTGCACTGTAACTACAGATCCAGTCTTTGCAAAATTAAAACATAAAAAGCTTTCTGCTCTCGAATCTCCATTTTGCTACCAGCTCTTTCTAACGGCAGACAGAGAAAACAATGCATGTGCATGCGTGCGTACAAGACTGAGTTATTGATTCATTTGATAATATTTATAATTGTAATAGATACTATAAAGTTTGAAAACCCTAATATTCATTTTGAAACACCCTGCATTACTTCAAATTATGTCATCCTGTATTCATGTCTTGTGTGTACATATCATCAGGGCCGGCCCTGGACAATTTGTCGCCCCGTGCAATGGCATATTGCCACCCCCCCCCCCTTTCTCCAGAAAACACAAATCTTAAAAGTCATGATTTTAAGTATGCTACTCCAGCATGAACAACGAAGAGGAAGGAATTCACTCGCACTCAGAAAGGCTTAAATACTACAAATACAATCTCGTTGTGTCTGTTTTATTCTTTAAATGTTAATATATTATGTTAGTGAAAGATAAAGCAAACACACTTGCAGAGGAAAGATGGTAATCCTTTTTTATAGAATTCAATATCGAGCTTCAATCTCAGTATATCCCTTTGTAATTATAGTGCAACTAGCTCTTTTATCTTTATTTCTTGATTTTCCTTCTACATTTTTTTAAAACTTGTTTTCACCTTCAATGATAACGATCTTATATCTGACAAAGACAAGAGTAGCTTTCACATCAGAACTCTGATAACTAACTAAATGGAGCAGGTGTTCGAGAATTGAGTTCTTGTACAGTATTTGACAACAATCAAGCAAGTTGTGCTGGGATTTTTTTGACCACTTGCTTTTGCACTGTCCATGTGACCTTAAACTAATGCGACCTAAACATAATTTAGAAATGTAGTACCGGTATTCAAATAGAAGGTCAGCTTAGTAAATTTAACTAACATCATCATGAAGTCTATTTCCAACAAGAAATATTTATTTTAAATAAAGTACTTACGACTGATATTGGCGCCCCGTGCAAATGTACATATTGCACATATAGTAGAGCCGGCCCTGCATATCATATATCTAGTCGACAAATTATTTATGTATGATATTTAGAAAAATACTAGTAGGCAAATTAGTATTAGTTTTTACCTTTAGACAAGTTATTTGCATTTTATACTGTACGCGATATTATTTTCGTAGTTATTGAAGGAATGCTTTCACGAAAAAAAAAAAAAAATCATTTCTACTTTTATTTCTTAGTTGATATTGATGAAATACTGTTAAACTCGAATTGTTAGTAGGTATGCTACTCATATATATTATAAAATATTTGTACCGTATCAGTATCTAGCGTTTAATTTATGTTGCATTTTACGGTAATTACATCTGTATAAAAATAATTCATATTTAAATAGACGTAAGAAACAGTACAAATGGCTATTTGAAGAAAAGCGAAATTTAGAAAAAAAAAACGAGAGGCAATGTTTTGTTTTCTAAAAAAACGTACATTTCTGAAAAAATACGAACTTTTTTTTCTATTTACAACACTAAGTTCCAGTGTGCTGTGCCCCTTTCAGTAACTTTTTAGAATTCCTAAAGTGGACCCATTATTAGATTCCTCTTCTGAATGGAACTATCGTAGAAAAATGGTACAACATTAACCCTGAAAATTTTTAGAAACAGAGTTTTCTATTGGGAATCCGTATATTACAGTGTCAATAAAGATTATTGCTAGTATATTCGTTCCTAAAGCTTCCTGTGAGTAAAGAAAATAACGAGCTTCAACGAAAACCGTTGGTAACTTTTCAGTCTCTTCTCAGAATAAGTACTCGGCATAGAAAAAGCTACAAAAAGTTTAAATTCAAATTACTAACAAACTCTTGCGCCGTGTGCTTATGCATTTAAGAACACACGTATCGATCGACTGTTTGCTCCTGGTAATTAATCCAACCCGCCCTTCTCCTCCTCCTCGTCTAAATCAGTCCTATGACGTAATATACACTTTCCGTTTAGACGGAAAAAAAACACACACACACAAAAAAAAAAAAAAAAAACAGGAGCCATGTTTACAACTTTATAGCTCTAACACCGTCTCTTTCATTCGTTAGTTCTGAAATGCCATTTTAGAGCCTGAATAAATTAAAATGTCACAAAATGTTCCCATAGCTTCATAAACGCCTTTATTTGCATTCTTTTCTTTCTTCAAACACTACTTATCACATCAAACTTGAAAGATATTCTTTGTGAAATCTATGGAAACTGTCAATCACGGCAGTAGATTTTGTGCTTCCCAAAATGTATAATGCGGACGCAGAACTCGAAAAACTACTACAGAAGTGAGTGATATTCAAGGATTAATTTCATTTCTTACTTTCCCCTATTTAGGAAGTCTAATATCCTCGGACGGAAGAAGCGAAAAAGACGTAAGTTGCAGAATAGCGCAGGCTAAACAAGCATTCTATAGGAAAAGAGACTACAAACATTAAGAAATGTGTCGCTGGACGGTCGTAAACGATTTAAGACACTAGTATGGAGCGTGGCGCTTTATGGATCAGAGACATGGACATTGAGAAAAGCCGAAATATCCAAGCTGGAAGCATTTGAAATGTGGTGTTGGCGTAGAATGCTGTGCATATCGTGGACCGAAAGGAAAAGGAATGAAGACATAATAAAGGAAGCTAACGAAGGACGACAGATCATGAAGATAATAAGAAAAACAGTATGCTTGGCCATTTTATTCGGCACCCCGATTGGATCACCGTGCTGATAGAAGGAAATCCAGGAAGAGGAAGACCAAGAATAGAATATCTAGATGCACTTACAAGAAGAAACCTTATCAAAGTATAAAACAGCTCTCCCAAGCGAGAGAAAAGTATTAAAATAATTTCCATGTTGCCCACCAACCTATGGTTGAGGTGAACAAGAAGTCAGTAATTGTGTAAGGTATAGGAACCACTATCTAAAATGTAACGGTTATAGCTTATTATTCTTATTTTACACGTTACATTCCAGCCCACAGTTCGTGTAAAATTTTTAAATTATGTCAACACGATTGAATGATACAAAATCACACACACCACATAGAATCACTTACGTTTTATTCTCAAAACTCCATTAATTATACTTTATTTTTTCGGCTGTCATAGCAACGTTTTACACAAACAACTGTCTGCTGTTTTGGTAACTAAGAGTACCAATTATACATATAAAATCAACATATATTTTCAGCTACCAAGATTAAATCTTATTCTTTTATATTTAGAATCAAGAACACCTAAATTCTTTTCTTCTACACAACAGATTGTGTACTTTTAAGCACCGTTGCCCGTACTTTTAAGCACCAGGGCAGGAGATGTAATTTCCCCCTCCCTTGAGTGTGATAAAAACATATCGTTTGATGAAATGCATGGTAAAACACTGATATAAAAAGTGAAACTCAGATGACGGCGGAGAACCTCCCCCCCCCCCCCGAAATGACTCGGCTTTTAGCAAGAGTTACGACAGCACATTGCTATGGCGTTTACATTTTGTTTCAAGATTCGAAGGTTTGATTCCAAGCCATGTGTGTTCATAGTGGACGACACTAAGATAGAATTTATTCAGATATGGAGGCAGAGAAGGATGATTAACATATGCAGGTTTTAGGATCACATCAGGCAGTTGTCAGATTAAGGTGGAAACTCTTTGTAGAGCATCAGATGATTGCGGAGGGAGAGAAAGATCTTAATCTCTGCGGAATTAAGAATCTATAAAATCTTCAGCTTCCGAGACGAGTTTCGAACCACGAACCTCTCAACTATCGAACCATGATTTTGTCCATTCAGCCAGGAGAACTGTACGAAGTCATTCATATACTTTTCCTTTAGCTACGTTAAGAAAGTAATAAAATGGAATAGAAACTAATAGAATAAAAGTTGGCCCGGTGGGTGCGCCATTGACATTGAACGTAGACCTTGTTCCGAAACACTTTTTAAAAAGGCAGTAAAAGTTCGTTTCTACAGAGTTATATTTGATAAAACCGTGTGATAAAATAGTGCCAAATACTCAGATATAAATCGCCGTTTACGAAGCTCTAGTGAAAAATGAAACAAATAATCGTAAACATCTTAGACTTTTAAAAGATATATATATATATGTATATATTTTAATAAACAGTGGAAATGCACATAAGAGTATCACTCGGATGCGAACCTATAACTTTAAAAAATAGCGTGTTCATATCATTATGTGTTATCTGAGTGGTTAATGTAAGGGAACCTTACGTGGATGTTCCTAGGAACGAATCCCGACTGTTTTTTTTTTCTTCTTTTAGCTACACTCATAGTGTGCATTCCAGAAGTTCAGTTAGTTCAGTTTTGCATTAAATGTAGTAGCAACTAGTTTAAGCCGAGATTATTTCCAAATATGAGACGTTAATAGTGCTTTTCATTAGCTTACAATATTCAACTTTCGATATCAACTCTTGTAACCTTAATTTAACTTATTTCTCGGCCCACTGCAAAAGGGGACCCATTTAAGTTTAGTAATTCCACTCTGTAGATTTTTATAAAATTTCACACATTCTTCTCAATTTCTGAACATCCTACTACTTTAGCCTTAGATGAGAAAGAAGTTATGGAACAAGCTATAGACTGAATTCTACTCAAAAGACTTATTATCTCTTTGCTGTAACAACTTTAGGTTTCCGAACAGTAATGAACGAAAAAATTACGTGAAATATCGACTTAGAATGAATTAGCTTAATTTTTAATCTTAGATAAATGTCATTGCTAGTAGTGTTACATATTTGTTTAAACTCCTACTCTTTTATAACTCATTTTTCGTGTGACGAGAGCAACACCTAAGCGGGCATTCGGTGAACAAAAAGCCATTGTTATATCCATAGCACAATGTTGCAGATGAAGTTGAGCTCTTCGGCAATCTTCAGCTTGAAAGCGAAGGAAACTCCCACGTTGATATTCAAAAAGTAATCAACTAACGCCTCTCCAAAAAGGATCCCGCACAGTTGTTTTTCAGATGGTAATTTATAGGTATACTTAAGTTGATTGCAGTTCTTCCATAGTTGTGGGGACAAGACACTAACTCCATTCCTACGAAGCGGAGGGGAGGTAACCTGTAAAAGTAGTCAAACATGAACGATATTAGTGTCGAGTTTAGAGTTTCCGGGTCCCAAAGTTGAATTGTGACACTGCCGATGCTGCGTAAGTCAATTTAAAGTTTTGGTTGGTATGGAGGGGTCAGAGTGAGAGGATGAGAGGCAAAAAGAGTCGAAAACATCCTATATTTTTGTCGAATGCATAGTTTTTGGAGTCACTGACAAATAGTGATATTCCATATGAAGTACGTGTCCGAGGTCGGTTCCATTGGCATGGGGGTCAGAGAGCGAGTACCAGTGAAGATTTCGGAACAGTTCCTTTGGTGTGAGTTTCAGTACACTGAGAGTGACAAGTGGTAATGCACAAATATTGGTATCAGAAATATGACTTCTGGGGAATTGTTGCTCCAGGAAGACATTACCTCTAATCACTCCCTAAAATCGTGACTGCTTTGCAGGGCCTTAGGCAGGAATTTATTTTAGGGATCGAAAGCCTTTGAGGGGGTTCAAATTCAATATGAGCACATACTGTACTAAAATGTGTAACATCATTTAAAAAATTAGACAAAATTTACAGAAAAGTAGTAATTTCGGGGAACGGCCGCCAAGGCCTACATCTTGTATATGTCCCTGCTGCTCTGGATTGACAAAAGCTTCTCTTCAAATGTATAAGACATTAAAAGTAAACAATAAATGTATAACAGAAAAATATAAATAGAAATTATATGTAATTATAACTAAGAGGTAGAAAACAACTTAAAATTTAAAAGGAAAAATATAATTTTAAAACCATTTTTCGTTTATGCATAGCTAAAAAATAAGTGCGGAGCGGTCACCTGGAGTGTCAATATTCATCTCTTCGAACCCGAAAACTATGAATTCAACACCAATATCTTTCGTATTCTATTACTTTTACATGCCACTCTTCCCCTCCTAAGAATGGTTTCAGTGTCTTAACCCCCATAGTATATTTTTCAGATGATAATTTATACGTATACTAAATTCTTTAGAAATCCCTCCAGGAATCCATGTTGTATCCTATGGTCTATTATACGTTTTTTCTGAGTCAAAAATTTCTAAAGATATATAAATGTATTACAGTAGCAATGGAATATTGTATTATCACCCGACTGTCATCGTTGTGCAGAACTTCTTCATGATACGATGTAAGTTTAAGTTAATTAAGGTTGTAAGATTTAATATCAAAGTTGAAACATCACAAGTTAAAGAAAAGCATGTAATAACAAATCTCATATTTGAAAATAATTTTAGCTTAAGCTAGCTGCGACTACATTTAATTCAAAATCGAACTTCTGGAATGCACAGTATGAGTGTGGCTAAAAGAAAAAGTCGGGATTCGAACCTAGGACCATCCACGTACACTAACCATTCATTTAACACATATTGATGTAAACACACTACTTTTTAACGTTATAGGTTCGCATCCACGTTACATTCTTACGCGCATTTCCATTAAAAAAAAAAAAAAAAAGTTTCATTTTCCACTTGAGCTTCGCAAAAGGTGATTTATGTCTGAGTATTTAGCACTACTTTATCAGACGGTTCTATCAAATATAACTCAATTACCACCGTAGTAACAATCTTTTATTCCCTTAAAAATTGTTCCTGAACAAGGGGAAGTTCATTATGTACCCTGTAACTAAGCTAGACCCTGTGTATCTTAGGTAAGCTCGCGGAAAATATCGAAAACTACTTCGGCCCAAACCCCGCCGCCCTCTGACAGAGCAAACCCTCCCTTTGCTTAGGGAATAGAAGTGAATGACCTCAGCTGTGTTTCCAATTTGTCATTCAGTAGTTTGGTCTTGACGAGTAGGCTACTTAGGATGGCTAACAAGGCAGAGCGGGGCGAAGTCCGTGAAATAATTCATTGTGGCAACGCTTCAGCATCTAACAATTGAAAGATCTCAGCCGCAGCGACTTATTCCTCCTCTTTCGAGGGAGGTACGGGAAAACGCATATCGACAGCAGCGCCAGAAGCGGCACAATTCAAATAGGCTCTACAAGAAGTCTACGTTCAATGGCAACGGCGCACTCACAGTTTTGGAGTATTCCAATCTATTAATCAACTTTCGGAATATTCCATTCTATTAGTTTCTCAATATGGCTAAAGGAAAAGTGTATGAGTGACCGCGTACAGTTCTCCATGGCTGAATGGATAGTCACGGTTCAATAGTTCAGAGGTTTGTGGTTTGAAACCCATCTAGGAAGCTCAAGATTTTGTAAATTCTTAATTCCGCAGATATGAAGATCTTTCTCTCCCTCCGCAATCATCTGATGCTCTAAATAGAGTTCTCCACCTTAATTCGACAAGTGCCTGATGTGACCCTCGCAGTTCGGAAACTTGCCTTGTTCTGTTTCATAAAATCACAAATTTCGTCATAATATGGATGCTGTCCGATTATTTTTTCTCCAATTCTAAATTTGCATATGTAAATCATCTGTCTTCATATTTGAATCTCTCTCTCTCTCTCTCACTCACTCACAATGTCGTCCACTATGAATGCACATGGCTTGAGATTAAACCTTTGACTCTTAAAACCAAATATATGCGCTCTAGCAATGTGCTATCATAATTCTATAGGTTTGTTGCTAAAAGCAGCGTAATTTTAGATTTTGTTCGGGGGGGGGGGGGGAATTTCTGCCGACATAAGTTTCACTTTTTATATCAGTGTATTACTATACATTTGATCAAACGATATGTATTCATCAAACTCAAGGGAGGGGGGAATTACACGCTGCTGTCCTGCCCAAATGACGCCCCTGGAACATTTGCTTGCAATTACTGGGGAAAAATTAAATTAATCCTTGAATACCACTCATTACTGTGAATAGTTTATAGAGCTCTGCGTCCGCACTACGTACTTCGGGAAGCACAGAACCTACTGCCGTGATTGACAATTTCCATCGATTTCACAAAGAACTTCTTCCTAGCTTGATGTGCTATGCAGCCTTTGAAGAAGGGAAAGAATGCAAATAAAGGTCTTTATGAAGCAATGGGAACATTTTGTGACAATTTTTAATTTTTTATTTGATTTATTTATTCAGGTTCTACATAGGATTTCAGAATAAACGAATGACAGAGACTTTTAGAGCTATACACTTGTAAACATGGTTCCTGTTTTTTCCGTCTGAATGGAAAGGATATATTACGTAATACAGACCGCTTTAGACAAGGAGAGGAGGAGTTGGATTTAATACCAGGTCGATCGAGACGTGTGTTTCTGAATGCATAAGCACACCGCCCAAGAGTTTGTTAGTAATTTGGACTTAAATTTTTTTGTAACATTCTCTATGCTGAGTACTGTACAGATTAAATATTAACAGGGAGTTTGTAAACTTTGCTACTTTGTGCGTAGATATTTGGAATAAATTCTTGGACACTTGGAGACTTCTAAAATTTTATTTCTTCGGAATGCCATTTTAACGATTTCATAGCATTTCTTTTGTCATTCGTCTTACTGTGGTGCAAATAGCCTATGTTTACAATTTTTCAGTTGATTGATTATCATTAATTTATCGGTATTGATTTTTGAATTTTTACTTAAGATATCCTTTTGGATTAACAGTTCTCATTTTTAATAGGTATCTGAAGATGATAATTTACCGCAATACATATGCCATGCTTGCGTGTATAAGTTAGAAAACTTCAACAGCTTCAGAGATATCTGCAGCCAGTCTCAGGTTATGTTGAAGTCCTATCTGTCTATGGTGGAACAAGGCGAAGAAGCTGCTTCCAACAAGGAGACCACCGAGGTAAGCCATTCTTGTTTTCTTTAGGTTCAAATGTTTTCTAAGTTGGTTTACAAAGAGTAACTTATTTAATTAATAAATTAAATAACTGCACTACAAACCCTATGAAAAAATCAACAGTTTTAATATTTCGACTAAGCACGCCACGTGAAAAAAATAGTATTCTCTTCAGTCGAGAGTATGTAGTAATTAAAACTGCATTCTATAAAAGAAAGTATTGCTTCATTGAAAACACAATGGAGATGGCAAATAAGGCTTATTTCTACCATTATTCTCTGGCACTGTAAATCGAAATGATAGGTAACAAGCGATTTTTTTAAAAATCTGATTTGATGCAGTTAGTAATGAGCGTGTTTGTTTTCATGAAGAGGTGTTTATTTGCGTAAGTGTTATTCTCTATAGAACAGTTGAAAGTGGAATTTTCACAAATTCATATAAAAAATCGTCATTACTTCTTGTGCATACTTTCCAGTCATGAGAGTAAACAGAGTAACCGTATGAATGAGGGAAATAAACTAAAAAGGGAGAAACACAAGCCTCATGAAATATTATTAGTAAATTTAAATACTGTAGCTATTATAGCTTCAGTTACCTTTAGAATGCCAGACGGTGTCTGTAGTATAAATTCCCATTTATGGTATTCTGTACATGTCTTCTCTTGATCATGCATTAAACAACTGACAATGAGTAGTGTAAGTGTTAATGTTCGTGCTAATTTTAGTTTTGTTAACATCATGTTATTGTATCGTTTGTATTGTTCACAAGGGACAAAAGAATTAAATCGTAATTTTATTGATCGTTCCCATATACGTACATACGTTGTTAATTTTTCCACACAATCGCCATTAACTTGTAAACACTTACGGCTCTGGGGCAGATTCTTCCGTAGGCCCTGTCGATAAAATTGCCGCCAGTTAAGTACTGATGCTGTCAACACTTCACTATCGTCAAAAGCAAGCTAATTCTCGAGGTGAAGAAGCAGATGATAGTAATTGGGTTCAAAGTCGATACTGTTTGGCATGATCAAGAAATTTTCCATCAGAATCATTCAATTTTGTCTGGATACTGCTGACAGCTGTTCATGTAGGCGCATTATCGTAAATAAAACCTGAATATTCCATGTCGCCAGTTCTGAATAGAGCTAGTTTAGCCAGTGCCTCACAGTGCATTTTTAATGAGATGGTTCTTTCTGGTTCCGCTAATTCCTTAAGACAAAGACATTTTTGAATCTAGAATACAGTTTCCATGATTTGACTGGTTGATGGAGTTTTGCTTGAATTTTTCGGCTTCGGGGGATCTAACAAGAAGAAGGCAGAGTTTGGTAAGTGAACTTCGGGGCCATTTTTTGCGAGGAGGTAGTCACATTTAAAGAGTTAATATTACAAACTGGGAGAGCGCAATGGGCAAAAATAAGGGAGAAAAACCGTCTTCAAAAGTTTTCTACTCGCCACATATACTGTTCGACACGCAAATTTATCAAGTGACGGCGTGGCGGAATGAGTAAAGTGTGTAACTCATATGCAAAGGATCCCGGGTTCGATTCCCGTTTGAGTCAATCCTTGTTTTGTTTTTTGCTTCAACTAATAAAGTAACCATTTGTAACTATAAATAACATATTAATTCACCATATGTTTATAATGAATAAAACAATAGAAGTTTTAAAATCACTTGTAAAATCTTTCAATGTTTCATGTTAACTAGCAAAAAAATTTAATCTATTCCGTAAATATACTGATATCCCGAGTTGTATTATGGTTACGACGGTCAACGGCGCCGATTTCTCTCTAAATTTGGGAGGCCCATTCATAAAAAACACATACAACAATACATGTAACAATAAAAAATACGTATGAAAACAAATATTCATAAAATTACATGGGGCCCACATGAGCTTGGGGGGACGAGCATCCGACCTCCCATGATCGGCGCCCTTGACGACAGTCGTTGTGTACATCTTGACGCTTCGTGTCTACATCTGTTGACAGTGTGCGATTTACAAAGGAGTTGAGGAGGGAAATCCCCTTTGCTAATACTGGATGTTGCTATAACAATAGGAGATTTCCCCCTCATTCCCCTTGTAATTCTCACACTCTCAACAGATGTAGACACGAAGCTGCAAGAACATTTTTTACACCACGACTGCAGTAACAATAATATTTACGGAAGAGATTAAATTTTGTTCCTAGTTAACATGAAACATCAAAAGAATTTACAAGTGATTGAAAATTTCTATTGTTTTATTCATTATAAACGTATGGTGAATTAATATTTTATTTATAGTTACAAATGTCTACTTTATTGTTGAAGCAAGAAAACAAGAAAGACTAGAACGGGAATCGAACCCGGGACCCTTTGCACTTGAGTCGCTGATCCTTCTCATTCCGCGACGTCATCACTTGATAAGTTTGCGCGTCGTACGATATATGCGTCGAGTAGAAAACTCTAAGACGGTTTTTGTCGGTTATTATTGGCCATTGCGCTCTCCCAGTTTGTAATATTAACTCTTTAAATGTGCACTACCATCTCGCAAAAAATGGCCCCGAAGTTCACTTACCAAAGTGTGCCTTCTCCTTGTAAGTGACGTCACTGCATGTACTGCTATTTTGATTTACCAGTGACATAGGGAATCCATGTATGGTTACCAGTTACTATATGCCGAAAGAACTCATCCCCATCCTTTCCCCACCTTAAAAAATGCATATGCACTTGTGAACCTATTTGTTTCGTAAACATTAGTTAATATTTTTATGACCCTCCTGACACAGTTTCTGCTAACCCAAGTTGTTTGTGAAATACGGTGTATTGTTTTCGCGTGCGCAATAATGGTAAAGAGGGATTTGGATTTCACTCTTTCTGTTACACGTTCCACAAGGTGTCGTCTGTCCAAACATTAGACCTACTGCTTGTTTCGTCGGCGTGCATGTTTGAACGACTTTCTTGAAAAGCTCGGCTTCAAGGCCATACTTTTTCTTCATTTACTAGTGGCTCATAGATTAAACATAAATTCCAGTGTATTTCTGCTTCATTCTGCCCTTTCGCATGGAAAAAGTGGTTAAACGGACCGAACTTTACTTGGCGCAGTTTTGTACTAGAGCAACCATTATCATTCACTATCATACAAACATACACAACTTTTAACCGTAATGATTATATGAGTGATACGTGCAGGCAAGACTGATGGACGCGATCTCCTCAGTGGTATCGATCGCACTTGCATAAATAACTTTTTTTGTTTTGACATAATTTTAGCTTCGTTTTTTGTAAACTATTTTAGGTACAAATGATGAAACGTTGCTCATTCATAGTGATCATGATGCAGTCAGACTTTCCCAGTGGCCTTGTAGAATAACGTTAGATCTGGAGCTCCGGATTTCTCGGTGCACAAGGAAGACTGTAACGTATGCATGTTGGAAAGTGAATACGATTACTATAGCATAGAAAAGTGGTTCCCAATCGTTGTTTCGCGAAATTCTATAATTAAAAGGTCATAAAGCTTTTAATAAATAGTTAAAATTAATTTTGAGGCAGACTGTACCAGTCAATGCTTCTAGCTGTACAAACAGCACTACTTACACCATTATAATTTATATTATTAATAAAAAGTCAAAGAAGTGTATCGCGATGTCGTGAGTGTTCATTAGAGTATTTCGTCAATCAAAGGTTGAAAACATGCCAAATAAAGATTTCGAAGTTACTCTGTGTGTGCGTTAGTGAATTTTGTAACAAATAAAATAAAATCGTCAGTTGTTTCATGTTCTACACTTGTACCAGTTAGACTAAAGGAGACAAAAGATTATAGTAAATAATTATAAGGGAATAATGTGGGAGGAAACTAGAGAAGCTCGAAAGAAAGAAAGAAAACACGAACACGTGTTGTCTATTCGAGATTCACATGAAATCAAAACTAGGGACCACTTGCACATAGAAAAACACTCTAGCACTGAGTAATGTAACGGTTAAGATAATTGTGGGGGAACTCGACGATTGTGACTTATAGACTTGAAGGACTAATGTATATGAGAGTGGACGAAGAATATGTAAGAAATGGGACACAACTCGATTACTATAGACTTGTTTATGCTTATTAGAAAGTTAAAGAATGCCTAGGGTAGAAGTGTTTGACCTAAGGTTCAAGAATTATATATATAATTTAATGAGATGATGAGTTTATTGCCTTTAATATGATACTATATTTAAAGCTAAGATATACATAGATAAAGAGGGAGGAATAATATGAATGTGATGAGATTAACATTTCCTGTTGGTATGGTAATACCTATATTCTGTAGTTGCTGGTGTCATGTTTGAAGATTACTGTCCTTACATTGATATATACTATTTGATACATTTAGGCCTAATAGCAAGTGTTCAACTAGACTTAACTTTAATTTTTAACATAACAAATTAATTGACTAAGGCAGATAGATTATATAACGCTTTAACAGGTGATGAAAAAATTGGTGGAATGAAAAGTTGGAAACAAGTCAAACCCAGAAAATCTATGAACATGGTTGTTCTGTTGTATCTGAGACTTACTAGTGAGCCTCTATACGCTTACAGCAAAGTTACTGTTGAAAACGTTCAGTTAAACATGCAACATTAAAACAAGTATACGGATAAATGAATATCCAATAATCGATAAATATGTCATTGTATAACAAAAACAGTTGTTAACCAGGACTGCAACATAATTTGACGACATTTCTGTTGGTGCAATATAAATTATTACCTTAAGTAATTACTGTACTGTGACGTGTGTAAGAAATTGAGAGTAAACGAACTTAATTGTCTCTACCATGGAAAGCATTAATTCTAACAAGAAGCACTAGTTTTTTTTTATTACTTTTTTTAACCGTTGTAGTTATTTCTAGGTTAGCACACTTAAGAATATGCTACGTATATTTCTCCGTTTTCTAAAAACTTTTTTTTTTTTTTTTTTTTTTTTTCATAATTCTTCTGCATTAAGTTACCAAGATAATCAGTATGTGATTAACTCACTTAAAATATGTAATCAGCCATATCTTATGCAGTTTTTGGAAGTATAGTAATGATCACAAATTTTTCCGCTTGGTATGGACAGAGATCATGCGTTGCCCTAAGTCAATTGTTAATAGTTGAATGTAAGGGGACGTAAAACTACAATAACGACGTCCATAGGTGTTAAAGCATGCCAACTCACTACTATATAACGAATCTAATTTTTTGACTTAAATCTTTACTCTTCATATCCAAATGGTTTAATCCCACCAAGTACCATTATACAGTTAATATTCCTCTTAGCGAACACCATAATCAGCATCTTCGCTATTTATTCATAAAAACATTATTATAAGACTTCAAACTATTCCTCAAAACTCGCACCATTCTTCCTCTCTGACCATTTGCACAGACTGTCCACAACAAGTCTTTACCAACGGAGTATATGGTTACTTTTTAACACACTGTACCACACACAAAATAACTTAATACTCCGACACTTCGATAAATTGGCCATTAGTATATGGATGCAATTTTCAAGCGATTTATGGTGCGAGTTTGAATGTAAGGCGTGCTACTAATTCTCAATTAAGACTGTTCTTGAGTCAGTGATGAATCTCCGTTCCAACTGTTGTATTGTATTTATATGCTTAGAACGTAATCTGTTGTATAATAATATATAAATTCATTATTTACGTCTAGAAGGACTTGAAAGCAAACTAATCATTACGCGCTTTCTTTATATCCTTTAATCAGTATTATTTTCTACCGGTTTTGTTCTTAAAGGAACTACAGTTCTCACTCAGTGGCTGTATTTGTATGGTACTTGCTTTAACGCCTCTTTGTTACAACATTCCGAACACTTGTAATTATGTAATTTGTAATTTGGGTATTTCTGTCAGTAGCTTGCGCCACCTTGCTCGCGCTGCATGCGCGTTGGTTTCAATGTTAGTACCTACATAATAAATAGCGACATCGTTTTTATTGGAATCGATTTAACGTCTCAAGAAAGAATACAATATTTATCTGTATTCTATAGTAAAACCAGAAGTGGTAAAATTTACTGGTACTTCCGCTTTCAACTTTGATCGTCCCATCTCCACCCGTATTACTATAGTAAAATCGAAAGTAGTAGAATGCATAAGTTCTTTCGGTATCAATATTGATTTCCACTGAACAATAACGGTAATGGATATCAAGAAGCGGTTTTTCGGAATAGATTCAGCGTCCAAAATCAAGTTCCATCTTGTCCATTAGTCCTTTATTCAAACTTCAAGTTTTAGTAATCAACCATACTTGGTTTCAGCGTTCATAACCATGGAACAAACGTGGTAATAAGTAGGGACACACGTGTTTTTTGAATCGATTCAGGACCTTAGGAAAATATTTTATCTTCTGTATCTCCTACTAAGACCGTAAGTGGCAAAAATTTACTACTACTTTCGGTGTAAATATTGATTTCGGTAAAGTAAAAACGTGAAGGGATATCAAGTAGCGGTGTTTCGGAATCAATCGAACTTTCCACGGAAAACTTTCATTTCAATCTTAATTCCTGTATGTCAACCAGAAGTGGTGAAAATTACAGTTCCCTGTTTCAACATTGATCACAATAGTGCCAGACGGCAATAGAGAGAAAGTTTTTTAAAATGGAGTTAATACCGTAACATCTCCGACTTTAATCCTCTGTTTAAACCATAAACGTTAGAGATCTATAAGGGGCGTTCATTAAATTTTGAACAGATGGGTGTAATATTTTTATTAGTTACAATATGATGATAAAATTTTAGGTGAACATATTTTGATTCTTTGTTTCAAAATGGTACCAATTGTTGTTTTGTGTTGTTCACAAGTAAACCACCACAATGAACACTGAAGGAAGATATTAGGACCCGACAAAGGTCGGTAATGGAATTCGTGTTCAAAACCGGTAATGAAATTAGCGACATCCGTTCGTAGGAGGTTGCTTCCCGTTTATGAGGATGACACATTGGACTGCGCCAGTACCAGACGTCGTTTGCAGCGGTTTTGAAACCTATACTTTCCATATCAGACCAGTAAATTATGGCTTCTTTTTTCTGGGATCAGTGCGATGTCATTTTCATAGACGACTACGAACATAGCTCTACAGTTAACAAGGGTTATTATTATTATTATTATTATTATTATTATTATTATTATTATTATTATTCATTGGATAAAATACGACGTGCTCTCTAAACTAAGATACCGTAGCTGCAAGGTAGAGTCATCAGACTCCATCATGAAAATGGGGTGGAAAGTCGTCTCTCACCCTCCCTATAGTCCGGACGTGACTCATTTCTTGTGTGAAACTGATGTAAAAGTCAGCGACGTGAATTCTACCAAAGTGCATTCATGGCAAAAGAACGTTGGACGAGATGCATTGAGTGACATCGTAGCCAAAGGATCAAAGTATGTTCACCTAAAATTACATCACCATATTGCAACTAATAACAATATTATAATCGTCTGTGCAAAACTTAAACGCCCCTTGTATTACTACTACTTCTTTTAATATTGATTCCAACAGAGCGTAAACGTTAATAGGAGACCACAAAAGATTTTTTCTTGTGTATTCAGTATCCGAAGGATATATTTAATTTTAGCTTTATTCTTCTACGATAATCAGAAGTAGTAAGAATTAATAAAACTTCGTTTCAATATTGATAACCTGTATGGTAGTAAATGTAAGACATAGCAAGAAACTATTTTTCCACCAATAAGCATTCACTTTCATTAATAATCCGCTTCTTTTAGCCTGAAGAGCATAACTACTCATTTCATTTCCTGTTCATTTTGTATACAATATAATGAACATGAAACAGACTGGGGAAAGGTGGAAATGCCTACTTACGAAAAGGGAAAAATACGCGACAAAACGCGTTTTTGTGTTATATCCGGGTTTGGTTTTGATAGGATTACAAGGGCAATTACAGAGTATCTGATGAGGCTGGACCATTTATTTATCTGGGGATGCTCTTGTAACTTTTTAAGTTGATAAATAAAACTGAAATTTTGTGCGATGCAAATATCGACAAGATACATTGTTTGACATACTCTACCAGATTAAAGTGTTCCCAATCCAACATAAGCATTACTTTCAAAATTTACAATATCCTTTGTGTTACAAACTAAGGACCTATTTCGAAATACCTTATGTGAGATAGTATAATCATGATATGACCTATTTCGAATAAATAGGAAGAAAATTACTAGATATTGAAAATTTTACTTTCTTTCGAAATATTTTATTCGAAGAAGTGCATAGAAAAGTATTATATCCAATAATGTAGAAAATTTTCAGTGAATGTAAAGATCATAAATTCGTTTACAGAAATTTTATATTTTAAACTGGTCGCTACTTAAACACCGCGTAAAATCATTAGTGTGCCAACTTGTAAGCACAACTACTAAAAAGTGTTGTTGTAATGTTATAGAAACAAAGGGATGCAACAATCATTACAAAAAAGTTCCATGATATAAGACATTTTAAGCAGTTTTGCAATCTAACCATGTTTTTCATATCTCCGGAACTGTTTCAGGTGTCAAATGGCTGCAAACGGCATTATAATCTTCACTTTTCCTAAACCATCTACGTAATTAGATATGATATTCATCTAAGCACTTTTTCGAATTAAAGCCTTTCGAAAGAAGGCAATTCCTTGTAATTTTGTTCCTCTTCATTCCAAATATCGTATCCTTATCATAGTATTCGACACTAAGACACTGTAGATCGGTGTTGTAGCGTCCTTAGTTACAAACAATGAATAATAAGTGTGGTGTTGTAAGTTTTCGTTTAATATGTAGGTTTGAAATATGTAATAATCTGACGTAGTACCATTTAAAAATGTCTTTATGTTGGCAACATTGTTAATTCAGAGGTATCACGATATGTGGAGCAATGCTTTATTGCTGGTGTTTGCATCGTACAAAATTTTAGCGTTTTCACCAATTAGTTTGAAAGATAGAAGGACATACCAAAATGAATAGTTCATTCTGCATCACACAAGACTTTGTGATTAGTTCTCTAGCACACCAACATATGCGTGCTATTTTCAGTGTTGTTAAAAGTTGTTGTTTGAGAGTTACCAACAAACTTCGCTGTGCTAAAATTGGGAGTTGTACTGGTGGTGATTTTGAGAGTACCAGGCAGTCTCGATACAAGGGTGCACAATGACACCTGTACTGCACTTTAGGCAGCCGTTTTATATATATATATATATTACGCTCTTAATACCGGACTACCATTTTATAAAGAATACTGGTAAGAGCTGCCTGAACCTATGATTATATATATATATCACAAAAAAATGTTCAAAATGTGTGTTAAGTTGCCCACCGCCGATCAAGTGTAGTGGCCACTAACAAAAAAATTTAGACAAATACGATACTCTACGCTACTAATACATCTCTAGGTCAGTACCATCACGAGAAACTTAAAAATTTATGTAAAGTTGCTCACCATCGAAACCATACCAGTACCAAACTTGAAACTATACATGTCCGTGAGTTCTTTTTTAGTCTCCTACCGTTTTCGGTGTCCATGAGTTTTCCCTGGGGGTTTTCCCATTGCCTTTTACATTCTGATACCACCATTTTCCCCCTCTAATAAGTCACTTCCATTAATCATCCACTTCTTACCCTAGAGTGTAACAGTGAGGCATATAACTAGAAATTTCATTTTACTTTGTAAGACTGAAATGATGATCAATACCGTCAACTAAACCACCAGAATTTATATGAAAGATAACTGCTTTTGGTATATCTTTACCATTCAAAATTCATGTAAACTTGCTCACTGATAAAATTATTATAACCACAAACACCACATTTTAAGGCTGGGACAGGATGTCCTCTATGGCTGTTTCACTGCGAGGTGGAAGGACCTGGGACACCACCACTTTACCCAGTCCCTAGAAAACAACATGGAAACAGAAATAAGAGAATGTAATATTAGGGAATACGACATTACTGTTTCACAGAGGGTCGTCGCCGGCAGTGGAGGGAAACACAGCAGGACCTCCTCTGTCGTCATCAAACGAAACCCTTGCAGGATAGGGACCTGAAATGTGCGATCGCTGCTACAGTGTGGAAAACTGGAAAACCTGAAGAAAGAAATGGAACGCATGAAGATAAATATCTTGGGAATCAGCGAAGTTAGGTGGCCTGATGGAGGAGACATGTGGAGCGAGGACTTCAGAATGATTTACTCAGGAGCTGTAAACGGTACAGCAGGAGTCGATTTTGTCTTGAATAAGATAGGACAGAAAGTTATAGGCAGCTGGAGATACAATGAAAGAATAGTAATGTTGAAGATAGCAACCGAACCGAGGAATATGACGATAATCCAAGTATATCTGGCTGCATCAAGCTATACAGATAAAGAAGTAGAAGAAAACCATGAGCAAATAAAAGAAGTATTGATGAAAGTTGAAGATCAGGGTGACTGGAACGCAGTAGTCGGCGAAGGCAAAGAAGAGAATGTAACTGGGAATTTCGGCCTAGGAGAAAGGAATGCGATAGGTGCACGATTAGTTGACTTCTGCAAATGCCATAATCTGACGGTAACGAACACTCGCTTCGAGCAACCACTAAGATGATGATACACATGACCAGCAGACAAAGATATCAAATAGACTATATACTGGTCCGACAAACATTTAGAAATCAAGGGAAGAACAGTAAGAGTTATCCAGGAGCAGACGTTGACTCAGACCATAATTTAGTTTGATGAAGGGCGAACTCCGACGAAAGAGGAAACGAGTGGTGGCACCAAATAAAAGATGGAACACAAGCAAGCTAAGAAGAGATGAAAATATGAAAAAAAAAAAAAAATGCAAATGCAACAGACAGAGAAAGAGACGTCTAAGGTAAGTTTAGCAGGTGATGACATCGATTCGAGATGGGAAGCCGTGAAAGCAGGGATTACAAAAGCTGCCGATGAGCACATAGGAAGGGAAACGAGAACCCAATATAAACCCTGGATAACAGCAGAAATATTGGAAATGATGGAGGAAAGAAGACAGTTCAAGATAACAAAGATGAGGAATATAGAAGGTGCAGAAATCATATTAACAGAGAAGTAAAGAAGGCCAGAGAAAACTGGATAAACAACTTCTGCAAAGAAATTGAGGAAAATATAGTCAAAGGCAATATAGAAACGGCATATAGAAAGGTTAGAAAACAGTTCTGTGAGGAAAAAGAAACGCAACAGACATTATCATAGACAAGGACAGAACAACGCTAATAGAAGAGGAGCAGATAACAAAAAGATGGAAGGAATAAATTGATGAACTCTACAAAGGAGACAGTGAACGAAGAAGAGATAGAGAAGGAAGACGACGTTGATGAAAATGAATTAGGACCATCAATTTTAAAGTACAAATTTGACAATACTTAGAAGAAAATGCAACATGGTTAAGCCCCAGAAATTGATCAAATACCAACGGAAGTGATTAAGAATCTCGGAATAGCAACAAAGAAGAAACTATTTTATCTTATTAATGAAATGTACACCTCGAGAAAAATACCAAGAAACTTCGAGAAAAACGTATTGGTCCGCATCCCGAAGAGTAAAGGCGTACGGAAATGCGAAGAATACAGAACGCTAAGTTTGCTTTCTCATGCATCAAAAATACTGTGCAAAATTATCGCACAACAAATAGAAGGGAAAATTGAAGACAAGTTTGGATTCAGGAGGAAAAGAACAACAAGGGAAGCAATACTGAATCTACGGTTGATCATGGAACAGCACATTAGAATAAACAAATTGTAATAGCATTTGTAGATATAGAGAAAGCTTTTGACAACGTAGATTGGAACATCATGTTCAGAGCGTTGAAGAATCTGAAAGTGGATTACAGAGACAGAAGAATAATATACCAACTTTATAGGAACCAGACAGATGTTACAGGAAGAGATCAGAAGGAAGCAAGAATAGGGAGTGAGGCAAGGATATGGACTTTCACCTCCTGTTCAACGTCTATATAGAAGAGTTTATGTAAGAATTCTTTGAGGAAAACGAGAAAGGCGTAAAAGTAAATGGTCAGGTTTTCAGCACAATAAGGTTTGCTGATGACATAGCATTGATAGCGGAGAACGATGAGGACTTGCAGGAAGCACTTTCAAACTTGAACGACCAACTGGACGAACATGCAAAATGAAGATAAGTAAGAAGAAAACCAAACTGATGAAGTGCACAAGAGGAGAAGAGGAAGAGGCAAACATATGGCTAGATGGAGAGAAAATCGAAGACATTAAGACTTTCCCCTAGCGCAGGCTAAACAAGCATTCTATAGGAAAAGAGGACTACTAACATCAAGAAATATGTCGCTGGACTTCGTAAACGATTTATTAAGACACTGGTATGGAGCGTGGCGCTTTATGGGTCAGAGACATGAATATTGAGAAAAGCTGAAATATCCAAGCTGGAAGCATTTGAAATGTGGTGTTGGCGCAGAATGCTGTGCATATCATGTACCGAAAGGAAAAGGAATGAAGACCTACTAAAGGAAGCTAATGAAGAATGACAGATCATGAAGATAATAGGAAAAAGAAGAAACAGCACGCTTGGCCATCTTAATCGGCACTCCGATTGGATCACTGTGCTGATAGAGGGAAAAGTAGAAAGAAAACCAGGAAGAGGGAGACCAAGGATAGAATATCTAGCTGCAGTTATGAAGAATAAATCTTATCAAAGTATAAAACAGCTCTCCCAAGCGAGAGAAAAGTATTAAAATAATTTCCATGTTGCCCACCAACCTATGGTTGAGATGAACAAGAAGACCGTAATACACCACATAAAATTATGCCATGATCTTTAGTATATTTTTATCACGATAATACGTATAAAATATTGTATAAAGTGGGCTATCACTGAAACTAATGGATACCAATACCCAGCGGTGTTATTCAGCAGATTCGCGCAAACTGAATGTTTAAATTTCTCAAGTTCAGGGAAATAGTTGTAAAACGTATTTCTTCTCTATTAGATCCAGTATTTACTTAGTATTAGATCTAGTACTATTTTTGAGAATATAGTATATATTTTTCCTTTCCAGCTTTTAAGAAAACAGTTGAAGCCATGCTGTAGTTGGGACACTCCACTTTAATTTTCTATGGGCATCTCAAGAATGGAAACGTTATTCTGCCGAGTTACAGACGAGTTTGTTTCTGTAAAATGTGTCTAGTTTCTTCTTAAAAATGCAAATTTTCGCGTTACGCTGACTCACACTGATACAGATGGGTTCCCTGATGCTTTTGAGTCTTGGCACTTCCACAAGCATCGCTGCTGTGTTTTAATAATACCACAAGAAATATCTATTTTATTTGGCGGGAAATTGCACGTCCTAAAAAATAGTATATCACGGAAAACCATTCAAAGTATGCAAGTGAATATTTACTCTCAAATCTTACTAATGAAGCATGTTAATCACGATATATTATCTCTAACGGAGAGAGTGAAAAATCTGTAATTTATGCGAACTAAAGTACTGTTCATAGTGTACATATAAATATGTATAAATAATAGTGGTGTAAACTTAAAAACTGTAAAGGTCAGAAGCTTAGTTACGAACTGATCTAGTGATACAATTCATTGGATTATTATTATTATTATTATTATTATTATTATTATTATTATTATTATTTTGAAGCATGTAACTTCCAACATATCAAAGTAGCATTAATTGTAAGAAGAGAAACAAAATGGAAATAAACACACAACTAGAAATAAACTTGTGAATTACACGTGTGAGTAGGGTGTAACAATGATGGTTGGCTGGTTAATAATGTTGCAGAATGTTAAGTTTATGCCGGTGGTAGGTCATGTGGATGTGTGAGCTAGTTAGACACAACTAACTGCAGAAATCAGTTGGCAACTTGAAGGATTTCTAAGATCACTGTCCAACGACAGCTACATGCAATAATTTCAGTATTTGCAGTCGGGTTGTGATTTCGCGAATTCTAATTACCGTTATGATGGCAACGCGAGAAAGAGTGCCAAGAATGTAAAATGTGCACCAACAATGATTAGAAGATCCTATGAGAATCTTTGGATCGTGATTGGTAACAGGGTTCGTATATGGCAACCTGTTTGTAACAAGGTTCATGTATGCCGACCTCCCATAAAGGAATATATTCTGGACTGTTAGCAATGGCGCGGTGGCGGCAATGTCATTGTAATCCCATTCCGTTGATCGTGTAATTTTTTCTGAAAAGATGAATTAATCCCAGTGATTACGTGATATTTTAGGTGACCAGATGCATCTTACAGTATATATACTGTTCCCTGCTGACGATGTAGTCTTTCCAGATGATTATGCGGCAACACACACAACCTGATTAGTATATACGTATATATATATATATATATATATATATATATATATATATATATATATATATATATATATATATATATATATATATATATATATATATATGGTTGTAGAAATATCAGAATGAACTTTAACATCTCCCATGACCTCGTAATTTCCCATCTTGGATGAGTTGAAAGTAGCGAGTCCGTAGTAATTTACATTTCCACAGCTGAATATTATACTGCATTAAGAATTATCTATTATTTCCCTGGAAATGAGTCATCGGGGTGTCTATCGGTCACGAAAGTCACGAAATTTAGCTTTCGGGTCACGATTTTTTTTTTTTTTAAACTGTACAAATGTAAGTACAGATTGGAAAATTTCGTTCTATAAAACGTCAAAATTCACCACCAAAAATGTCTGTGGTCGGCTTTATACGCTACCAAATCGCAAGCAAAGTACGTTTCTATTGCATGGATGAAAATTCGACCTAATTCGCACCCAAATTTGCTCTTGAAAATGTTAGGAAATTTTATGATTGGTGAAGAAACGGCCACGAAATTTCACTTTGGAATTTTAGTAGACACCCTGGTCATGAGTTACGTACATCAATTTCGCTACGAATACATGCTTTACTACAGACGAGAGGTGGTGTAACGCTATGTTGTTAAAAGCTCCATTTTATTAAAATGTTTCCATTATTTTGATAACCATCTAACCACGTATCGGTCATATAGTGTGTATAAATATATAGCTTTTATGCTAATTATTGGATTATTTGAGTGGTTATCTATGTACTTTTGCTTTTCAGAAACCACATACCTCTTTGGCTGCTGAGAAATCAACAACCATCAATAATTCTGAAAATCAGAATAGACCCAGTTCTGAAGTACGAGAGCGAAGTTCTGAAATTAAGCAAGGAGCCACGTCAATCAAAGTTAAACGTCGTCGGGGCAGGCGTAGGAAGGCCGAATATAATGATGTTCGTCGCACATCAAAGAAACGAATCACAAGAGCTAAGTCAAACGATCGTGTCGGAAGTGACAAATCCGACAAAGCAAGGAACAGAAGAGAGTCCACAAGAAAGAGCGTTGAAACTATTGGTGGGTCGGAGCAGTTAGAGTCTAATAATATTGAAAAAACATTTCCTGTTGAATTTTGTGATATTAAGAAGGAACAGGTTTCAGAAGGAGGAAGCAATGAAGAGCTTGAGCTTTTACCAGAGTTAGAGGAAGATAATTCCATTCACTCTTATTCTTCAGAATCGGATGTCGATCGCGAAGATACTCACATACCAGTGATCCAAGAACACTTGGACGATGTATCGAACACATCAACTGAAAAGAATAACACATCTTCAAACGTTGCATTAGATGTCAACGAGAAACATTCCGGAGAGAAAATGTCTCAGCGAAGGAGATCGATACGGAAAAGTGCTAACGTTAGAAGTCGTAGTAGAGAAGAAACATCGGAGAAACAGATGTCATCGTCTGCGTCGGCATTAAGGTAAGCACTTTTTTTTTTTTTTTTTATATTTTTTTTTTTTTTAATAATTACATTTCAAAGTACATGTTACCTCACACCACCACATGCTGGCCAAGCGTGATTGATATTTCTAGTGTTTCGTGGAATTAGTCATTATAATTTGGAAAGGAATACCCTTAACACTTTTAGGTTCTACAGCGTCATCATTTATCATAGGATCATGGTTCATACCTAGTTTTTTTACAATAGAAGCAGCCTTTCAAACGGTACCATTCACATTTCCCTATCCTGTCCCTGAGGCGAGAAATCTAGAGAAAAATCGGGATTTTTCTCTAAAAATGTTTTCTGAAATTTGGACCCCCTTTAATCCCCTGTGTTAGATCGACTGAAAAATACTAAGCTGTGTACTAAATGTGTGTACAAAATTTCAAGCTTCTATCTTGAATAGTAAGGGCTGAAAGGTGTATTTACAAATGAACCTTACAATGCCCCAGATTACCGCAAAAGACCTTGATCTCATAAAATATTTTCTGGGACATCCCTGTGTATCCTAGAGTCGTTTTGTATCTCATTCTCTTCAGGATAAAACAGGCTTTCAAACGGTACCATTCACATGTATGCATCATGTATCTAAGGCGTAAAACTTGAAGAAAAAAAAGTTAATATTTTTTTACATTTTTGATCTTTGGATCCCCCCCCCCCTTCCCCCTATTTGATGCAGCGATGTGAAAAAATCTGATAAATACTACTCGGTGGGCTGAATGTTTGTGTAAAATTTCAGTCTTTTGGGTGCCAAAATAAGTCCGCCAAAAAGTAATAAAATAGGCCTAACGAAAAAAATATCTTTTTTAAATTTATGACGTCATCAGTCCTATGTCTGGACGCAGAAATGCGTGAAAGCATACGTAACGTGTTTTACAATGCCTCTATGCCTGGGAAAACAAACCCGAAGTAAAAAGCTTTATTTGTATTTTTTAGTCGAATAATGAAGACACTACTTCAGTACCTAAAAATAGGTATTAGAACCTAAAAGGGTTAAATAAAATTAAAATTAATTAAATGCACAATTAGTATTGGAGCTAATATAATGATGAAATATGTGATAAATGGATCATTTTTCGATACAGAAAATTGAATAACTTACTAATCTGCTCTCTCCAACTTGTCTCCGTATGTAGTTCACCAAAAGCAATTTAATCATATCCGTCAAAAATTTTTCTGGGTTCGAAACAGGTATATGCAATTTCTGTTTCCTTAATGAAATGCAATATATTACATTTAATTTTGGCGCATTTAGCTTGTGTTGTCGATAAATATATATGATGCTAAACTACTTTTATTTCTTATGCCGTTAGTTCGAGTAGTGCATATCCCACATAAATTAGGGGAAAGACGCAGAAAAGCTGTGCTAAAAACACTAATTTTAATATATGTCTAGTACAGCGTTTCTTAAGTTTTTAATTTTTTTTTTTTAATCCGAGGACCACTAAAATGTTTTTAATATTTCTACAGACTACTCATTTTACATTTTTTAAAAGGTATGTGTATTCGTAATATTTGAGGCATGCTGTACAATTATAGCATAATAAATCTTAAAACACTTTTTAAAATTCCTACGGAAACAGTTACTGAATTGGAAGTAAACTATTAATGGTCGTGTTATATTTTGAACCGACTTAATATTTATTTACCAAATTATTAATACAGTTATTTTATTACACTTTTAATGTCGCCTCTTGCAGAGTTCCAGGTTATCTGGATCAATATTAGCCAAATCTAGTCAAAGATCGGCACTTTTTTTTGTGTGTGTGTGTGTTAAAAGCGTGATGAAAATCTCTTTTCACAAAGATGTGGTTGTTGAATACTGCATAACGGCTTATACTGCTTCTTCAGATATCTCTGGAAATACATTTCTCAGTGAAAGCGAGATCCAGAATCGAGACAAACCGAGATCACGGAATTGGATTTTAAGTTCAGTGGTACTTAAAATTTCAATTAACTTTTCTTTCTTCGATAACGAGAGGTCATTCCCATGACTGTAAGGTTAAAGACATACTGAAGCTACCTCGCGATCGAGGTCGAGGTTTAAGTCGCAGTCGCTACCTCGATAATGGCACAAACACATGGATTCAAATGGGTAAGCGCATGCCGAAGATGTACGTTACATCGCGACCTTGAGGTCGATTGCGAGGATGAATTAGTGGTCGCGATGATAAACAACCGAGTTTGTTTTTACATCGATTTTCAGAATTTCGTCTGCAGAGGATTATCTGTATCTATGCTCAAGAGGTTTTGCTGCACTTTAATTTGATTATGAAAGACATATTAGTAGATAGAACTAATTAGGAATACTCTAGCAATATGGGATAAGAGGAACAAACATAATCATAATAGGCACGTTTTAAATAGAGAATGGAAGAAAATAGTAACTCAAATGGGAATGTCAGATAAGTTATTCTTATTTATTTGAGAATTATACTGTAGCTTATTATATAAGACAATAGCGGTTACAGGGAAGGAAGTCTGAAAATTCCGTAATTTCTAAAGAAAAAAGAAGCCAGTGTTAATCATATCTATGCTTAAAAACTTAACGCCCCCTACCCTCCCAGTTCCGAAATTATTAAAAAGAATTTCTAAATTTCGTTACTGATATAAGGTAAAGTAATACCTTAAAGACAGGCACGTATTCGTAGGGAGGCAACGTTGTATAATGAAATTGCAGTAATGAAATTTCATCTGGTGAAGTTAATACCCCTTTCACCTCGAAACCTGAAGACAAACCTGTTTTTTATTTTGATGGGAAATGATTTTTCGTCTGAGTGCAGAAAGATGGAATTTCTTCACAGAAAAATAAAAAAAAAAGGGGGGGGGGAGGGCAAAAGTCTTTGATTTATTGATAGATATTTACAAGAGAGGAGACTCAAATATTTTTGCGAAACAAGAGATGAGACTGGCATTTCTCATGTTTCGTCTCGCATCCATCCCAATTTCAAAATGTGATTTCACAGTGATTTTTAAGCACTGACGGAATAATTTCACACGCGTTAACAGTAATGGTTCTTCTCAAACTGAAAACCTTACAGCGAGGATGCGACTTCTTCGCTATGTGCGCCTTTCATCCATCTAGACCTAGACATCGAGGTAGTGACTGCAACTTAAACCTCGACCTCGATCGCGAGATATCTTCGGTATGTCTTTACCCTAAGCCTCAAGTGAATCGCGATTCAACAGAAATTTATTTGGAAAGTATGTTTCAAATTTTTGTTTTATAATTTTGAGGTGGCTACAAACCCTTCGAGAAACTCAGATTTGACAAAAATATTTACCATTAAAAACAATTCTAATGTAAAAGGTGCAAATTTCTTTCTTTTTTCTTTTCTTTTTTTTTTTAATGTAAGTAATCCATAGTACCAATTTTTTCTTGAATGCCTTTATTTTGTGGTAAACATGAAGAACAACGAAAGGTTTGCGCCGAAGGAGAGACTTATCAGGAATCATGCTTTGTCAACAATGGGTGATGAAAATTAGACGTTCTCTTACAGATAATAAAATTTCGTGCCTTAATTAAATTAACCTTCTTAGTACTTTGTCCCTAGAAAGCCAGTGAGTTCTAGGATGAAGCAGAAGTTTTGTATATTCATTGCCCATTTCATCGCACAATACGGTAATAACCTATTATTTAACGGCCTAGCCTTAATAGAACTAACTAGCTTTGCAACATTATGTAACAGTTTTAAGTTCTGGTAGCATTCCTTTGGAGGTCAGTGCGTCCATATGTATGAAACAGTGCACCCATTTCATATCTGGAATTACTTCCTTGAGTGTAGAGACAACCCCAGGGTGCGGGCTCCATCTGAACATAAACCTACACATTTTTCCCTGCTGGATCCCTTTCTCAAACACTGTGCGTGGGTTTTCTCGGGGTTCTCCCGTTTCCTCCCACTCTTCATTCTACCATTTAATTCATTTCTCATCATCACCATCTCCTGAGCCTAGCCGACATACACGTGGGACGTAAAACTTAAAGATTTCATTTCGGATCCCGTTCTCTCTTATGTAACTATCGAGAGAGTGAAATACCTCTTCTCCCGTTATTCGGGTTCGTAAAGTACTACAAAATAGAATATCGTCCTATATGTCATCACCATATGCATATCTACTGTGTTACATTATACTTAAGTATAATGTATCATGGTCGTGATTTTTTGAACCACCTGTATATATAAGGTCATACTTAGTCAAAAGACAATCGAAAATATTTGTAAATCATTATTATATTTTAGGGTTTAGTTTTAAAAGTATAATATTTCGTGAAAAAATAGTAATATAGGGGAAGTAGTTTCCATAAAAATTACATATAACATAATATTTTATTATTATTGCATATTTTGTTCTTATTATTAAGTTACGTGGGTTCAAAGGCGTATATTTTGTAGTTTCTTATAGGTTATATACTATTTTCAAGGAAATTTAGATGTAGGGAATCTTTGGAAGGAAATTCTTAAAATTTAATTCTGTAATTTCTTCAAAATTTCATTCTCAAATTCGATCATGATGTCTTTTTAGCACATCCCTTTGTTTAGATAGAAATTATTTCTCATTGGAGCTTAAAGAAATCTCAGTTTGGTTTGAGGCTCATTCCAGATTTCATCATTGGTTCGACTTCTTTTGATGTGTCGAGATTTAGGTGGTATCCTTTTGTTGCGTCACCAAAGAACCAATTAGCTCTCTTTTTCTTGGTACTCTTTGTCTTTTACCTAAAACCGTGTTGGGGATAGGACATACAATCCAATTTCTCGTCAAAACTGTGCAGAATGTGGAAAGTTTTGTGTCAAAGTCTATGATAATTATTGTGACTGCTGTTAAATGGTCTCTTATTTGACAAAATAAATCTTTGCGGTGCTCAATGGACCGTGAGGTGAACAAATTAGCATCGCTGTATAGTTGCTGTGTTCCGCTACAGCTATAGGTCGAGAATAAGTTTGATAAAGATGGATACATTTCCTTTTTTTGTAAGCACAAGATGCGGGATTCGGTGTAAAAGACCAGTGCAAGTAGAAGATTTTCCTGTTTTCTTTGTCTAGTCAAATGTGATGTGAAGATATACGGAGAAGTGGGCAGTAAAGTTAACCAGATACATGGAAAATTAAGTTGTTCTACTCTACCTCTTCGCATGGAAACTAAATTTGTGGTTTAGTGTGCTTTTAACCTAAAAATTTTGTTTTGGATTAAAGTGATACCGATCGTGTCTGATATTAACATGCAGTTCTAAAACGTTAATTCTGTTTCCCTAGGGATTGCGATCACATCCATCTATCACGTGAACACGGGTCCTACACGGATGAGCCAGGGGAAGGGTTTTCAATAATTTGATTTGATTGTCGTAATAGACGGGCTTGCGTGCCTTGTGAGCGCAAGCCTCCTCCCAGTATTATATAGTAACATTCCGACAATGTAATTCAAGAGAAAATACTTCATTAGGAACTACAGTTTATTCTGATACAACAGAGATACTGCTCCTAACGTACGTAAAAATTTAAAATCTATTCTCGCTTGCCCGCAGCAAATGTGAATAAAATATTCAAGATTCTCAATTACAATCTATATTTATTTTGAAAACCTGGTGCAGGTATACTTTGTTGGTGCATCATGGTATTTTCTGGCAACAGATTTTTTTTTTTTTTTCAATAGCTCGTGGACGTTATCCAGTCCTGTTTAAAAAGAGAATATAACTAAAATATTTAATACCTTATTTATTAATGTCGTCTGGATTTTTTTTTTAATCGGTCTTACCCGTAATTTTGACATTATTTAAGTCTTTGTAACTCAGGTGTGATGTGGGGACTATGAATGTTATGAGTGACAAATTTTTCTCTTGTAGTAGATTAAGTTAGTTTAGATTAGATTAGGTTAGGTTAGGTGTAGGTTAAGTTTTACTCTTCGTTTATATATATTAATTTTCTTGTGTCAACCTATGTCTGTGATAAAAATATAAAATAAAAGACATAGCAAAGTGAAGATGCTCCGTGCATAGAAAAATGAAATGAAATCTTTAAGTTTTACGTCCCACGATTATGCCGGTGAGGCTAAAGGAGAAGGTGATAATGAGAGATGAATGAAAATGGTGGAATGAAGAAAGTGGGAGGAAACGGGAGAACCCCGAGAAAACCCACGAGCACGGTGTTTGTCCACCACTAAGTTCACTTGGCGGGGGCTGGGATCGAACCCGGGACCCCAAGCACCAGAGGTGAACGCTCTACCACTGAGCCACCGCGCGCTCCGTGCATAGAGTGCAGGTAGATAAAATGTGTGTAAATCCTGCCGCCGGAGTCACTGTGTAAAGACACAAAGGTAAAATAAAGTACAGTAAGCTTGAAAGTTCTAGCCCACCAACCACCTGCTAAGTAGTTGTATAAAGACAATTGATAACGTATACGGATGTCGGTTTAATGTCAGTTTTGTTAATAATAATATTGATTCTCAAATGTCAACTTTTTTTTTTATTCCTCGAAAATGTTTTGATTCAATTTTAAAAAAAAATGGTTGCATTAGAAGAATGGAACATTAAATACATGTTGCCAGATTTTCTGTTAAACCTGAAATCAAATATAACTTGTAGACATCAATATGAACGATTTTTTTTTTTTTCTTAAATCTGTTCAGTAAGTAGTCGTAGTCTTTGTATAAACTCGTAAAATGTTTTCTTCAATAAAATGTAAAAGTTGTAATCTGCTATTTTTTTTTTTTTTTTTTTTTAAGTAGAATTGGGAATTTAAAATGTGTATTAAGCTAGAAAAATATATACAGTAAAACCTAGATATATAATCAAGGTGCAAAATATATGAGCAGTATCAAAGGTGTTTTAACTTTCAGTGAAAGTGAGATTACACAAGTTTCGAATATAAAAGTTTCCTTAGTGCGACCGACGTAAGAGACAACCGAATGCGGTGAATGATTTTTTGTTTCAGTTTGAGTTTTCGTTTCTTTTACTTTATTTTTTAAATTTTTTATTTTTTTTCTTTCCATTGCGCAAAGATTATTAGTAAGAAGTTGTGTACACAAACAAAATTTTCGGTTTCAGTAGTCATCATTGCCAACTCAACTGGGAGGTTGACATCCTGTGTAGGTAGTTTGTGGTTCGCAACCTTTCTCACGACTTGTTGCGGATAACAGACTGCAGGCCTGGATGCCGGACTTCGAGTTGTGATGTAAGGTACTCTGGAACCATCTTCTTTGGGCTAAATTTGAGTTCCATTTTCCGGGGTCGATTGGTCTGGTGAATGAGTTAGTGGTTGTTGGTAGCATACCTGCACGGAGCCCAGTTGGTGTTGCGGCCCACAGTCAGTAATACATTCTCACAGTCCATAGCCCTAAGGAAAGTGAACATCATTACACAGCAATTCATCTCACATTATTCATTATTTTATTAATTTAGTTATTTTTTTAAAGTAAAAACTGCGACATCAGTTGTTTCATCTATCGTGTAGCGCGTAAGAACTCTTCGTAACTCTTTCGATTAACTGAGATTCCACGTTACTCGCCATATTGTTAATTCTGCGACCAACAGTGTCATTTAAAATTGAATGAAATCTGTATCTTGTAGTAACTTGTGGAAAAACAGCTTTTTACCACATCTTTTATAGCTGGAAGAAGTCAAATTTTCCCCTATAGAATGAGGTTTCCCTGTTTTGTCTATGCGAGAACTTACGACAACTTACTTTCAGTGCTTTGCTGGTAATTGTACCCATCACCGAAACTTTATTTTTCCTATAATTTAGGCGTCGGTGATAAAAATCAGTTGGTTTGTTTTTCACATCACAATGTTTTGTTCAGAAGTGTCGGAGTTCTGCAGGTTTCAGGCACTCGTTTGACAATACTTCCTAACACAAAATACAACGTGTTTTCTGTAGAGATGCAAAAAAGCCGGCTTTTTTGAATCGATGGTTTTTTGCACATAAAAAGCCGGCTTTTTTGGGGAAAAAACGAGAATTTTGAAAATTTTGGCTTTTTTCATTTTTATGATTTTTCTGTTTAAATAGCTTTCTTATAGTATACTCTAAAGTTAAATAAGATTTCATGACCTGAATGCCATATTTCGCTCTGGAATTCACCATCATGATGGATGGAGCACATGGTTTATGAATTAAAGTAAACATAAAGTACGTAGTATTTGAGGGCAATTGTAGAAGCTATTTAACTTTATTTTAACTTCTGAATTATCGACATTTTTTCTTCTCTAGATCATTTCTTTTTAGTCATCCGTGTTTCACTTCTTAGAGCTTAGTACTCTAGCTTCTAGCACATAATTAAACTTATGTTTTTCAATATATCCATCAGAGCGTACGTTTTTCAATATGTCTGTCAGAGCGTACTTCCACATTTCCGTTATACTGTAGCTGTGAAATGATTTAACAATAATCTTCCGGATCGGATTTAGAAAAATATTTGGGAGGTTTTTTTTTTTCTGAATAATGTTTGTTTTTTCTAAAAATTTCTAACTTTTATTTAAGAGGAGCTTAAGTTTATGAGTACAGGCATAACAAATATTTTATTTCGTTAGTATATTCAGCTACAATCTTCCAGATACAACCTTGAAGACCATTTTATACTGATAATCAGTAGGGATTTAGAAAAGTATTTTGGGAGGGGCTTTTCTTATTAATGCTTAGTTTTTCTAAAAATTCCTAATTTTTTTAGTTGAGGACATCTTGAAGTTTATGAGTAAAGGCAAAACTAATATTTAGTTTGTTTTAGAAATTCCGTAATTTCGGGGTAGAGGCTTCAATCCGAAAGACATCCCCACGTTAATCCTCTTCGCAAACCCATCACTGCTGGTAATTAATAATAACAAAGATTTAAAAAACGATTAGAAAGTAAGTCGGTCAGGACTCACAGTACACACACTATCTCTACATTCACAGATGGAATTAAGAAAAACTTTTGTCAAAATGGTCGAATGCGGGGTTGAATCCCGGACTTCACGATAGAAGCGCGAAAGCTATGCACTCACCTATGTTTGTTGTGCAGTTGTGCTTAACTTAAATGTATTCTCTCTCTCTCTTTCTCTGTGGCCACAAAAGCTCACCATTGACTTCTGTCCTTATCCAATTCAATCCAGTTTCTACTCTGTATTCCTATTTCTGCTATATTAATCTTAATAGTGTCCTCCCATCTGAGCCTAGGTTTTCCTAATGGACGTTTTCCGATTGGATTTCCAGTTAAAACTTTGAAAGCGTTCCCACTTTCTTCCATTCTGGCTACATGACCTGCTCACCTGAGCCTCCTAGACTTGATGACTCTAACGATGTTTGGTAAACCGTATAAATTATGTAGTTCCTCCTTACGAAGTTTCCGCCATTCCCCATTCCCGTTCCTCCTTACGAAGTTTCCGCCATTCCCCATTCCCGTTCCTCTTGGGTCCAAATATTTGTCTCAGAATTTTATTCTCAAATAATTTCTGAGTTCTTCCCTCAGCGTAAGCGACCATGTTTCACAACCTAAAGCATAACAGGCATGATTATCATTTTATATATTTTAAGCTTTAAATTCCTTGACAGAATCCGCGACGACAAAGTATTTTGAACTGAATAATAACAAGAATTTCCTTATTTTAGTCGACATTTAATTTCTTTGTGGGTATGATTTTGGCCTGGTAATACTGATCCAAGATATTTGAAAGTATCCACTGTGTCGAAAGTATTAATTGATATTTTAACGCATTCATAATTTGCCGTATTACGATCCTTGTGAACTTCCTTGTATTTAGATTTCTCTGCATACTCATGTCCCTGCAAGCGTTTAATAAGGCCTCTGCATTTCTTTCGATTGTTCTCCTATCAGATTTACATCATCAACATACACCATAACCTGGTGAATACCATTCAGCTCTAGGCCCTGGTTCCTATCTTTGATATTTCTTATAGCGTACTCCGGAACAAAGCTGAATAATAACGGCGATAACGTATATCCTTGTTTCAGGCCAATCTCGACGTGAAAGCTCGCATTTTTCTACTCGGACTTTACTCTGGAATTCATTTAAACACTTAATAAATCTAGCTTTTTCGGCATTCCAAATTCTTTAAGAATGTTGTACAATGTTTCCCTCCTTACCGAGTTGTAAGCCTTTCTAAAATCAATAAACAGTTGATGTACTGGGTAATATATGCCCATTTCTTTTCGAGTATTTGTCGAGTGGTAAATATCTGGTCGATTTCGACTAAATTCACACTGATAATCTCCAATAATTTCGTCTACGTATGGGGTCAATCTTATTAATAGAATGTTAAGAGAAATGTCTCGATAAGTATTACAATCAATTTTGCCGTCTTTCTTGTGAATTGGAACAGTGATTGATTCTTCCAGTCTTTTTAAATGTATTCCATAGTTTTTCTTTTTTATAAAAAACGTTTCGTAACTATATGTTGAATTTTATTGTTAAAAATTCAGAAACCTTCAGCATTGGGTAAACCGTGATGGTAGTTATATATTCTACAGCCTAGGAAACCATACGCTCAGATGAACCGTCTATTACGTATATGATCCATGAACAGAAAATTAGATACTTTCCCGATTCTGAACAAGCTTAAGGAACAGTCAGTGCATTACAGAATTTGGAGATTTACCGATTTTGCAGATCCGAAGCACCTGATAGGTGGTAACATATTATTACGTATGTGATCAATCAGTGAAAAAGTTGTTCGAAATATTCATACAATGTATATGAAAGTTAAAACTTAACTGAAAAATTTCAAGAATGTACAGAACCACCCGAAACGAAGCTCTTGATGTGCAGATTTCTCTCATGTTTTTCTTTATTTTGCTTCAAAAAGAGGGTATAATATTTTGAAGTAAAAATACTACATACAATTTTGCGTTATTTGTGTATCATTTTAAAAAATACTTATTTGTATATAAGACGATAAAATATTATTACATATATTGGTTAATCCTTTGGAATTCATAATGTAAATATGTTAAGAATTTTAAAAAATTATTTTGAAATTCATGGTTTATTTTCGAGTTTTCATATTGTTATCTGCATCAATCACTATTTAAATGAGTCTTTTTGTTGTAGAGAAGCGAAACAAAGTCTGCTTTATCAATTTAAAGCAAAATTTTCAAAAAAGCCCAAAATTTCCCAAGCAAAAAAACAAAGCAGAAAAAACCGAGTTTTTTTCCAAAAAAGCCGGGTTTTTTTTCGAGCCCTTGCATCTCTAGTTTTCTGCCCACTTTCATCACAAGACCAAGTAAATCCTAATTCCAAATACAAACTATCATATGTTCTATTGTATTTTTTTCTTTGAACTGCGTGCTTCAACTTTTGTGGGAGATAACATTTATCCCCCGTAACAACATTCATTTCACAGTTAGAATTAGCTTCGCTTAGATCACCCGCTTGCCTTTTGAAGTCCCTGTTTTAAGCCACTTTTCCATTATTAAAACACTTCTCGAAAATATAATAACTGGCGTTAACTGACAGCTCACTTTTCCCAGCTATAAGCGTACACTTCCTAAAATATACTGAGCTTCGATTGATAGAGGATCTATTAATAAATAACAATAAACCACAACCAATTTGTTGAAATATGGATACCACATTTTACTTCAAACCACAAGGGAAAGTAGAAGCAATAAATACCTTGTGTACTTCACCGCCCTTATACAGATAAGTTCCTATAGCGGGAGTAATTTATAGATATTGCGCACCGCCTGGAAGCTTCCTGGCACACAGTCACCATTTATAGAGATATATTTCCTTCGTCCTGGGGTGAAGGAACATCATCATGGGGATACTTTTGTATGAACATGTTTTCGAGGAACGGACGTTTTTCTCGAGCATCAATTATAAATAAGAACATTAAGTACTACCTACACATATAGCATTAATACAAGAAACTGTGGGCACAAATCAACACCCAGATGATTTATACTTAACACAGATACGTTTAGTTTGATATAGTTTACGTACGTATATTCGTAGATAAACGAAAAATATTAAAACAATATCAGTGAAGCACAAGATTAATACTATACACAGCACATACCAGCGTTCGCTGTAGTTGAATGGACATGTGCAATACATAGTGTGGCTCAAATCATGGTAGGCTACGGAGTGTTCTAGACCTTCCCGCTCTGTTCAGCATGCAGAACATAGTATCAGACCCAGGGCATTTTTCAGCAGAAAACAGACTCAAAATACTCAAAAGTTATAATTTTACACTCACGTCGTCTGTAAGAGCGTTCTGATCGGCTAGTACAGTTCTACCACTCTTGGCTGATCGGCTGAGAGTATTGCTATCAAGATCTTACCACGATTGAGAGAGAACCGTGAACAATGAATTATTATAGTATTTGAATAAAGAAATGAAGAAACTTCTCATCGCTCAACAAATTAATTGAATAATTTCACTTCATAGAATATGAAAATAATATAATACCCAAGATAATGTAAAATAAAGAATTTTACACCCTTCCATCTGTAGTATCAATTACTGTCGGCAGTTTTACGATTCCTTTCAAGGTAGTAATAAATGCACTCTTGTAGTCCGACTCATTTCTGGGTAATACTAGATTTTCGTGTGATCGTTGAAATGTTTCATAATTTTAGAATCAAAATTGGGGATACAGGTAGTGTACTGGGATGAAATATTGAAATATTTCTTTTAAAAAATCTGGCTTTTTTGAAAAAAAAAAATACTAATTTATTTTTAATTTGTTTCATTATGATCTTTCTAATTCTGTCTGCAGATCACATGCACATCTTCGCGGGCCATTGGTTGAAAAACGTTTCTCTGGTATAACTGTCCTCTTGCACTTGTCTCGTTATTGGGAAAATGTGTGTTTACACGTAAACAGATCGAATATAAAATTTACGTGAAATAGAACACATGGTGTGCGCAGAAGCACTTCGTAATTGTAAACAAATATAACGTGGCTATTGTTAACCGTATTTAACTGAAACTGATAAAATTAGAAAGAAATACTCATAAATGCTATAGTTAACGTCATCAACACTTAATATGTGCGCCACACTCCCACATCAAGATAATATTCCCGGTAGACACGCTCTAATATATCAACTGGAATGGACTGAATGACTACTGTGATACGAAGTCTCAACTGTTGCGTTTTTTCAGCTAGGATAGGTTTATAAACAATATTTTTTATGTAACCCCATAAAAATAAGTCACAAACAAACATGTCAGTGGACCTCTGTGACCATTTGCAAAAAAAGTTATCTTGGTCTCCAGCGCGACCAGTTCATCGTCCTGGCAGGTGCTCATTCAGTTTTCCAAACGTCGGGATGCCAGTAAAGCGACTCTTCATTTATTTGGAAAATAAAGTTGATTCTTCCAGTTGTGAAAACATCTATTTAGGAAGTATATCAAGACAATTCTTCCGATGATAGTGTCTTCTTAGAAGAAAATTGGACTAAACAGTTGTCATTTCCATATGATACATAAGACATTTAACTTGGGGAGTTTCTTGCTACCTCCAAAGATAAATGTGAATTTTAGCTCTCCCAAACTTTAACATTGTCCGACTTTTCCAGAGATGTGAAACATTACCTCCTGGCACGTCTTCGTTTTCTTCCACTAATGCCAATAAATGTTCACAGAGAAACAAGTCAATTTTAAGAATCATCTGCTTTTAACTTACGTACTAATTGCAGTTTGTAAGGGTGAAACCTTAGCCGGTACGTAAGATCTCGGACACAGTCGATTTAGGGATGCTTAGCTCTGTGCACAGATCTCTTAGGACTGTACATGTGTTTCCCGGGCACGTTTCACAGTTTCCTCATTGACAAGTTGTTTAGCAGAAAGCCCTGCCCGTTGATCACATATGTGTTCATTTTCCGTAAAATTTATGTACCATTTCACAGTTGTCTTGTTACTAGGTACTTGATGAAGTTATGGTCTGAAGTTGCTCTGAACCGTCGTATGTTATTCCAGGACACACCAACTATATTCCTGTTAATTCAACTTTAAATCAATAAATAGCCGTATGAATCAACCTGAATAGCAGTGTAAATAGTTACGTTATATCGTTTGTTCGCTTCAATCCAATACTGTAAACAAAAGGCAAGTGAGAGAATAGCAACCGATATAAATTAGTAATAATAACTGATACCGCCCATTGTTTTCACTTGGAACTAAACATTCCACGATTATCAAAACAGGAATTCTCAGAGCCACTCTTTCTAGTCGGTATAAATTACACAATATACACAGGTACAAAGTTAAAACAGTTTATAATCATGGAGAGTTTTTGTGGGACCGGTATACAAGTTTTTAGAAAAATATTTCCCACTTTGATTATCCATTCATACTCTCACCTTTTCAAAACTGTTTAAAGTCGGTCTACAGCTCGACCAAGAATTCGAATTTTTAAATTAGGATTGAGGAAAATTATAATCTATGATAATAATGAAGCCCGAGTACAGTTGTACAGTTCCCCAAAGTTCGTTTATTTTTGGGTAAGTTCAGCTAATTTGCCCACAGCTTAACCATTTCCCTCAAACAAAACTGGAAGAAGAGTTTATATTTTTATTCCAAAATACGGCTTCATAATTGCCATGATGTTGTCCTTAATTAATTTCTGTCTTCTTGGCACTAGTGTGTCTCTTATTGGAGGAGAAATATTGTCATGTACAGGTGAAAATTTATGGAGTGATACCGTTATTACTCTATTCTTTTAAGGTGATACTTCTAATTCTAGTTATTTTCTTGGTTAGCATACAGTCTTCGGCGCTAAACATCCTGATTCAATTCGCGGTGGGTGCTCATGTGGTTCGGATCCCACGTTAAGTTGTAGGTCCACGTCTTCCATAGCCTCGTGCTGAATGGGACGCTAAACTCCAAATAACAACCAACCAACCAACCACATAATTCTTCTCTCTCTCTTTCTTTACTCCAGCGCAAACTTCCTGATTTGCATTAGTGTTTTAAACCACACGAGAAGGAACTGGTGACTTAATTAGCTTTGTGCCCTTATTAGCTACGTTAGGGAACTGGACTGGAATCTACTTGGGGCAGAACACTCAAAGAAGACAGTTACCAGAAGGCCTGGGATTTTTATGACATTCCTTATTTTCCATGACTAAGCTAATTTAAATGTCCTTTTTTTAATGTATGTTTTAAATAATCCGATAAATACATATCTCTGTTATAAATTAAATAGACTTCGTATATTGCTTTTGCATTAGAAAACAGTAGTACCGTTTGAAATGAATTTCTGAACATAGTACTCAGGTCAGGTTTGATAATATCGTATCGTTTTGATTTAAATGAGGTGGAGGGGATAAGGTGGAGGTATCCTAAGGTGGAGGGGACAAGGGATATAAAATTGTTTGCCTCCGAAGTTAAGGAAATTAAACTCGTCGTTGGATATAAATGAACGTGTTCTCAGCGTTTTCGAAAATAACACTTCTGAAGGAAATAATGGGGGTAATTTCGAAATAAAATCCACGCTGTATGTCGCCTTTGGATGATAAAATGATTGGACCGCGTGAATAATTTTTCAACATACTCAGCATTTAGCTTGAAGTGAGTTTTTCCATATTATATTTTAATTAAAATGTGTATCGTTAGTAAAGGGAAAGTTCAAATTTATGCCAGAAATGAGTATTCACAAGCCTCTCAAGTTAGGGTGATGAACTTCGAAAATTCCACTTCTAAAAGGGTAAAGAGGGGAAGGGTGAAGCAATTTCTGTTCTTCCTGTATAAAAGTGAAATCGATTTTGTCGCCTTTTCACGACTAGGGTGGTGGAGGTAGTACCAAAAGGGATTCAAATGCTACACTGTTGTATGACCTTCATATTAGAAAGATGAAACTCTACATATGAACTCGTCATTAAAAATACCATACCATGTTCCAGCGTTTTCGAAAATTTCGCTTCTAAAGGAAGAAAGGGAAATTTACTTTCTCTCCTCATAAAAATGAAATCGATGTTGTATGTTGCCTTTTCGCAACAAAAAGACTGAACTGTTTGAAATGAAGTTTTCAGGGTTTGAGGTATGTTTTTCAGAGCGATTGACTGTGCTACGTTTGATTTCTGTGAATATGAGTTAAGTGCCGTACCATCAAAAATATATTATTACATGTTTAGGTATTTTAATGCTTCATGCAATTAACGTGAGTTCAGATTTTTCCTGTTGTGTTGTAATATTTGGCTATTCGTGTTTGTATTGTTTTTGATGAGATATCCGTGAATGAAATCAAATTGATTGCTCCTTCTAACTTGTGTTCATTGAAATATTAAGATGATAACGGATTTGAAAGGATAATAGATCACAGTGCTAAGGATAAAATTTAAATATGCATAGGTGCTAAAGAACCACTATTCCAGCTTCCGGAGATTATTTTTTTTTCTTTCTTTCTTTTCTTTCCATTCTTGAGACAAATTACGTCAATCTCTAATAGTGAAAAAATATGATTTTTTTATGAGTATTGCCTAGTTGATACCAGATTTATTATTATTATTTGTTAAGAATTACTGTTGTAGTTGACGGTTGTCTTACAGATACAGTTCTATATTGTATTTTCTGTACTGATAGCTGCAGAACTATTCTTCGCTACTTCGCTCTTAGTTATTGCTGGGAATACTGAAGATATTTTTTTTACTGATTTTTTTTTTCAGTGTCTGTTTAGGGTTTGTGCTTTCTGGTTTGAAAATAAGAATATGAAACGACTTTGTTTTCTCTAATACTATTGTTGTGAATTTCGTTATAAAGGAGATAAAAGTTCATCACGAATACTGTTGTAGAGAGTCTCTGTGGAGAAAAGACGTGTTAAATATAGACAAAACTATTTTTGTCTCTTGGAAGGCAACTGTCATTTTGCATCAAATAATTCTCGTGTGCATTCTGTGAAACCACATACGAATACTTGTGTCAGTCAGTGTCAGTGTCAGAATAATTGTGTCACTGAATTGGAACCTCCACTTCCAATCTGTGGTTTTATTGATTTTTTCGCCACCTTACCGCTAGACTATTTTTTTTCCCCACAATATAGTGGTTAATTTGCTGGTTTACACAAGAAGACAGTTATAGAAGTTTGGTATTCACGTATTCCGATCTAAAATTTTCATGGATTGCTTCATAAGTCTGAAGTAATATTTAAATACAAATACAGTAATATTACAGTTAATATTTATAATAGTTTTATGACAGACCTGACAAGAGTTGATGATATGTTTCGTACAACTCTACAATAGTCATGCTCTTCGAAGTGGAAGTTCGAAGGTTCAGTGCTGAGCAGTACATTTTCCCTTTACGGAATTCCCTTGTCACGATGTTGACAAGTGAAGAAAGCCGATATTTAGATCTTTTGCTTAGATATTTATTTATTTTACGCTATTATTGAACAAAATCTGAAAATAATTGTCAACAGTGTTTCCTCTTATTGAAACGTTCTTTCGAATATATAAAGAAACTTGATTTTTTTTTATAAAACATGTTTTACAGTATACGCGACTTTTATTTATTTATTTATTTTTTCACATAGTGGTACCATTGTGTGGTTGCTGGAGCTTACTTCTAACTTTTTCTTTTTCGTGCGATTTGAATTATTTAAATTTGATGATACACCTTCAGTAAATGTTCCCGTAGGTAAAAGATGAGTGTTAGATATGCCAGAACGCAGTGGTAATTCAGTTTCTAATTTCGATGGACCTATTTGGCTTCCAACCCTGCCAAGAGCTTGAGTGTATAGTATATTTGATTATTTAATTTCTCTGTCTTCTGTTTAGATGTCATGATGGACGTATCTGTATATACTTTTTACTATAATTTTAGAGTTGTTACACTAAAAAAAGAAAATAGGATTCTCCATAAATATCTTCATATCATATTCTATATGCGTATTTCGTATTTTTCTAATGCCACTAACGCATTAAATTAGCCAATTAGGATTACATTGAGAATAGAACTGTCTTTCCTTTCTATTGGAATGAAATTTTCTCTTTTTCCTGATTCGTTTTTCTCATTGTAAATTTGTAAAAGAGAATTTCTGCTATCAAGGCGTCTAAAACTATAGAGTTATCTCAGCATGTAAGGGGCGTTAGCTTTTGATGGTTCAGCTAATATCTGTGGGAAAATTTGACCATTTCTGGAGCCTTTAAATTTTATTAAAATATAGCTGCAACATAAAAAAAAAAAAAAAAAAAAAAACTCTTTTCATGATTTGTGTCGTACTGAATCATTGATTCAACCGCGTTCTTTCCAAAATGTTGCCTAGTTTGACGCTAGTTGCCTTGTGTGAACGACAGTCGAGATGCGACCTTTGTAGTTGTTGGTTACCCACCTCAAAAATGTGGAACATTTCTACGGTAATCTACTTTGTTGCATACTACTTAGTTTATCGTTGTTGGTATGTTGTCAGGATAGGCGATTGACAAAGTATGCTAGAATTTGAAATTCAGTTTGTCATCTTTGTTTTCCAAACTAAGTTCTAAGAGTAAACGTAGCCCGTGCTATCGGGCTCGATTGCATGAAGCGAGACCTTTAAGAGTATGATAGTTTAACGATGGATTTCTTCGCCACGAAAGGAATACTTTAGAAGTGGCCTAATTTGTTATCCGTCTGCTTTGTCGCCTGCGAGGGAACTTGAATGGCAAGCTTTGTCGGTGTACTTTGACGCGTTCTTAATCGTCTTAGTTGCATATGGCATCAATTTTGCATTTTCTTGTATTGTTTGCTCATGGAAATGTTGTTAATGAAGTTGTTCAACTCATTTTGGACTTTTATAAAAAAGTGTTCGAGAACAATTTAAAATATTTGTTTTGTTTCATTGGACGATATTAATTTATATTAAATGTTACGGAAACTGTTTGTTGAGTGTACGGTCAAACCTACCATAAAACAATTTAGGAAGACAAAGGAAATAAGGATACCGTTTATAAATTATTGAAGAACTCTTTCCAATAACAAGGTGAGTTATTTTATTACTTATTATTTATTTTCACTTTTTATATGTGTGTAGCCTTAGAGAGTAATTTTAATATTTTGTTCTGAGATTTTTAAAATATTAAATTTGCTTTAAGTGAGAAATATAGGTGACGGATAGGTTTCATATGTACCTGCTGCTGAACTAAACTATTTTTCAAATGACATGTTATATGTTCTGGATAAAACTTCCTGTTTCAACCAACCTGGTTCACGCAATATAGTTTGCAACTTTATTAAGTCCATACTAAATTTTTCATTCCACTTCAAATGTTGGTACCTGACGCGCTACCTAGAAGTAGAAGTTTGCACGGGCTCAGGCCGGGTTCAGGTCGTAAATTTTTAAATATTGAACCATATTTCTCGGGCCTTCTCGGGCTTAACTTCATAAGTATACTGTAAAACGATATGTATCAAACCGTTCTTCTGGAGAACTTTCAAGGCACAACTACAAACTTATTGCTGCAAATAAAAATACAGTTTTGTATTAATTATTGAGTTTCTGTAATTCGGGCTCATTTGATTATCACACGGGCTCGGGCCGGGCTCGGGCTTAAAGGCTAAAACATATTTCGGACTCGGGTCGGACCTTACATTATAAATTCATGGGCCGGGCCGGGCCGGGCCCAGGATAAAAATTCAGACCTCTACGTAGAAGTACTGTATTTACGTATCAATTGCTCAGCTTGACAGATAAGAAACATTGATGGACACACACATTGAAATCCCAGTTCTGTTTTGGCTAATAATACAGAGTTTCAAATGCTCTTTCGTGAAATGGTTATGAAAGTCAGAATTTTGCACAAGTATTGAAATTACCGTAAAACGGAGTGGATTTTGATTTGATATTTTGTCCAGTGTATCCTCCTAGGATATCGAACACTTAACCTTTGAATAAAATAATTCACTACTTCGGACACTGTTTGTAGTTGAAGTACATGTATGCAATTAAAAAATAGTTCATAGTAAACTTATCCATAGGTAAGGATAGACCTTTTCTTGTGAAACATTTTAAAATACTTATCGTTAACTTGTCTGGGCAAGGCAACCACTTTTTCTTTACATTTCTTCCATTTTCTCTTTCTTTTGTACCTAGTATCTAAAAACATCCATACACTCCAACGTAATAATCCTTCAAATTGCCGATCTGAAACAAACTCAACTGTTTTGAAACGCATAGGAGTGAGAACTCTTGAAACCCAGACCGGTGGATATTGTGAAAGCGATACAAGATCCTACAAGCTCTTGACTGTTTTCCTTACTCAATACAGTTTCTTGTGCTTTTGAAGCTACACTCAAACAAATGATGTACAAGTGGCTTAAAGTTCTAAGAAGGCAGTATTAGGAGAGCAGGCTCGAAATGAACACGGATCAGAGAAAGAGAGCGCGAAAACACATTTTCCGAAAATGTTAAACTGTCACTTGTGGAATTCATATTGCCAATGTATTTCTTACTTACGGTGAGTCGATGAAGTTGGCAACTAGTAGTGTTCTCTCTCAGAAAGCACAAATGGTTTCTTAGACTCACAGTTGTTCAGTTGTCAGTAACTTTAAGAAAGATATTGAAACTAGGACTGTTTTTAATTTCTATGATCTATAGAGCGTCTCACTCTTAAATTGCAATACATAGTAAATGGAGCGCGCTTTTGCCACGTTTCTTCTGCCGTATGTTTTCTTTTGAAGAAAGAACAAGAAAGATGAAAAGAGTGACAGTCTGTAAATAAAGCTTTCCTTAAATTCCTATATTTTGAACCCTTTTGTCATTTCATTCAGACAAATTCACTTGGAACGTGTAATTGAAGGGTATGAAACAACAGTTTAATAATTGCGTGTTAGAGATTTTCTTTTATGATGGTTTATAAATCGTTGAAATAAGATTTTGATAAGAGCAATATGAAATCGAAAGAACATATGAAACGAATAGAAAACATATGATTGAAATAAATGACAGACTAAACAGTTTCACACAGAAACTTCCTATAACAATTGTGCGGCAAACTAAGGAATAGCAATGGGTAAAATACTGCTACTGAAGTTGGATAAGGGTAAAACTGGAATATGTGATAGTGATACGTGACGAAAAAATATGACGTACGAAAACGCTCACTCGTCTGTATTGCGAAAACGCAAAATACCCACAAATCCAATTCCGTTTGTCAAACAAAAGTTGCATCGTAAAGTATACTGTGAAGACGGCTGCTTCCCACTTCCGATGGTTTAGATTCGATTTTATCCGCGGAACAACAGGATGACATTTAACAAATACCAGGAGGTCTAAATGAACCATCGCACTATAATAGAAATTATGAATGCATTTGTGAATATTAACGAAAGATTTGTAAATATAAAATAAAAGAAGAAAAGACTCATCCGAAATACCTTTTAATCACTTTCACTGCTTCCAATTAAACATTTTAGACACTGTTTGACGCTCTCCCCCATGCAGCCTCCAATTGAACGTCTTTTCCGCACTTCACTCTCCATGACGAACAATACAGTAAATACAACATTGCACACGACACATCAAATATTTTAAATATTTCAACAATCTACAAATGTAATGGTGAATAGGAACTGAATCGCCCTGGTTTCTATACTCACTTCTAACATATCAGACACACAATGTCATTCTGGAAACAGAAGAAGAATGAAAAGATACCCTGTTATATCTGTTCTAAACAAACGCACAAGTTGTGACTAAATCAAGTTTAGTGAAAGCCAATAAGGTACAGATAGTTGGGCGAAGAAACAAAACCACACAGAATAATCAGACCCTCCGAAAATATATTTTCTTTCATGCTTCCTAAAGAAACACGGTCAAAGAACAAATAATCTTTTCATTCTGCTTTGTGAGCTCATGAACTTATTTGTTTTTAACGCTTTTTTTTTTTTTTTTTTTCATTTTCATCTGCGTATCAACAGATGAGAAAAGTGGAATCACAAACGAAACCAACTTTTATTGTCAAAATTGTCAGCATTCGAAAGGACTTTAGAGACCAAGTGCGAACTGTAAATGAATCAATTTCAAAAGCTAATATTTTTTTATCACCAGTAGGTGAGGAATTTTATTATTAACAGATATTGGCCTGCTTCTTCCTCTTCCATAGATACTGATCTTCTGAAAAAACAGTTGGTTTTAGTTGAGTGCCAACTGCATTTTTGTGATTTATGTTATTGCTAACTGAGTTACTATCCTGATTCAAGTGTTCACTGTACTTACTATTCACCCGCGATTTAAAGTTGTCTTTCTTGGAAGAAAGAAAATAAGAACTATACGTCTGAAATGTTAGTCTTTTATATATATATATATATATGAAAACAAACGAAGTAAGTGGATCGTAAGATTGAGTGGAGTTTACGCAATGTTTCTCGCACGTGTGATCCAGAATTCGATTTTGTGATCATGCTTCTGTTAAGCAGTGGATTGGTGCTCGCATAGCATCAACAGTGAATACTCATCGGTATAGCAAGACACTCTACATCAGTGACTTTAAAAGAAACATTATAAGGTGCGCGCTTTGGAAAGTTGACTCTTAAGAGTCGGAAGGAGTCAAGTGACCTTGACAAATCGAAGATATCGCAGTGCAAAGTGTTTCCTTATTTTGGCAACAGATGGGGTTGTTGCTGAAATGCCGTCAAAGCAAATGGCACCCCTCCTTTTCCTTCGTTTTCCCCTGCATGTGGTCAAAGTTGGACAGCGCAGGAGGGGGATGGTTACGGCTGTAAATGGGACAGAAAAGTGAAATTCTTTTCTTTTGGCTAAGAGAAAAGAAGGAACAGAAATGAAGAAAAAAAAGAAATAAGAGGGACCAACATGATATCAGCAGTCAGCTCCGTGTCTAGAGAGCCACTGAAATATCTACAACGGTCACAAACATACCATAGAGAACTAAAGTACTTGTCGCCTGTCTCTTTCTCAAAGGATTCTACCTATGGTAAATAACGCGGAATAGTGCAGGAAGAGTCTGATATAAAATGAAGAACCATGCAAATATTTAAAAAAAAAAAAAAAAAAAAACGGGAGAGTCGATATTCTAATTTATTTTGGGCCTTCGTGGTTAAAAAAAAAAAAAAAATGGAATTGAAAGGTAGAAAACCCAGACAAAGATCTGAAATGTATTAGCAATGTGACTCTTTTTTTAGTGGAATCCATTTCTTTATTTTCTTTTCAAAATATGATCACCAGATTTACCCTCTGTCTCGCCTTCACATTCGAATGGTCCTGGGATCGATACCAGTAGCTGACCATCCTGAATTTTTCCTATTACAACAGGAAAGGGGCGCAATGTTACATTTAGCCTTGGGTACCGGCTTAGAAGGACAGGAGGGAGCATATGCTCTGCTTGGTATTGGTTATTTGGGAAAATAGACCACTTCATTAACAATAGAATTAAAAGATGTGTCACATTCTTCAGGAAGGTACACTCATGTCCAAAATTATTGTCGCATGTCTATAAATATGTTGTTGTAGGAATATAATTTGATAACGAATTCACCCGGTATTTCTTATAATGTTAGTATGTGTACAATCGGCAGAGACATGTATGCAAGTTTCATGTCAAAAGAGGAGTAAATAAGAACAATAAAACGAAAATAAAGCTTCCGTGACCATTTAGCAACATTATGATTTACTCATTCTAATTTTCGTATTTATAAATATTTTCCTATGAAATTTACCATATATACATTTCCCGATTATACACATAGTATCAGTATTAAAAGTACCCAGCAAATTCAGTATTACATTATATTCTTACATGGAGACAGTTATAGATATGCGACAATCATTTTGGAGATGAGTGTACAAGGACGTAACAGGTGTTTGTTTCAAACATTGAATAAGTGTTCGTATACATTGAACTTATTTCCTGACGTCACAGAACTAAGAACTGTCACAGAGCGACGTAAGTCCGGCGACAATACAATATTTCATTTTTACTTTCATACTTTGCAATATATCTATTTATTTTAAAAGCAAATTTTAATATGTTTTTATTTTCAACTATTTTATCCTAAAATAAATACTAGTCTTTAACCAGCCCTTATTTCCCTGGTTGCATATCACTTTAGGATTTGAAAAATGTGTCCAACGAATAAAAAAAATGATAAAACACCTTTTAAAGACATTCTTTTGTTAATCAATTCGCACTAAAAAGTTAAAAATAATCTTATTTATGCAAGCCTAAATAAAAAGAATGGGGCGCGTCATTTTAAGAATTTATAAAGTAACTGTATGTAAGCCTATATTAGAGCGCATCCCATTTTTTTTTTTTTTTTTTTTTTTTTAAGTCATGCATAACCAAAATTGTTTTCTACTTTTAAGTGCGACTTGATTAATGAAAGAATGTCTTTAAAATGTTTATTAGTATGTTTTTCTATTATTATTGTTAATGTTTGCATCCTTGGCATAGGATGTTTATTTTGTAAGGTACCGTATGGCGCGTTTCTATACTACTAGGGTATATAAAAATTTAGTTTCCTATGCGATACATTAAACAGCACTTTAAAAAAAAAAAAATTACTACCGAATATAGAATATTTCTCCGCTAATAAGAGGGAGACAGATTGAGGATACCAAACACCCCTACCATTGATTGAGAAATATTTCGGTGTCGACACTGATGAACAACATCTACATTTGAATTTGAGTGTTTTATGGGCTTTAGGCAATTGATTCAGACCAGGATACATGGGGGACAGAATGTTGGAAGCAAGTAGTCCAGTCCCTAGTTTGAATGCCTGGAATGAGTAAGGACTCTTCCCTCCTTGGTAAAACCTGCCGGAATCTGAAGCAATATCAAAGAAACTGCTTCGATAAGAGAGGGAGCAAACATGCATAAATAGATAGTCAGAGTCGGATTTAGGTTTCGTGGGGCCCCAAGCTGTTTAAGGTAATGGGGTCCTTTATGTGTCCAGATGAACATAGAAATGAACAAACTAGAGATAATTTAGGAAGCAGACTAGCAGAAGGAGCCCCATTAACTACATGAACGTAGGCTACACAGCAGGAAGCATTGTTGCTACGTATATATACATTTTATTTTATTTTTTAATTTTCTTATATTTTAGAAATGTATATCCAGTTTTTCTTTAGATTTTTGGGCCCCAAGAGAGCAGGGCCCTAAGCTAGAGCTTGTTTAGCTTATACGTAAATCCGGCACTGTAAATAGTATACACATACAGGCGCGGATCCAAAGGTGGCTATAGAGGCTATAGCCCCCCCCCCCTTGACGTTCAGGTATACACTGGATAAAATGGGCTTCAATCCTGTTTACTCTGGATAAAGAGACAAACTATGGTTTAGCTCCTCCCTTGATCATATCCTAGATCCGCCACTATATATATATATATATATATATATATATATATATATATATATATATATATATATATATATATATATAATGTTTGTGTTTAGTATGTTGTACGATGGAAGCTGATGAAAGAGCTTTATATTATTCTTGATTTTTTTGACAGGTAAACAAAGAATATTTCGGGGATTAATCTACTCGATTATTATAATAAGATTATAATAATGTATTTTATTTTTTCTCTTGTATGTATATTCTCAGTCCTGCAGGAAGCTTTCATTTCTTTCTTGGAATAGATAAACGAAGACTTTGGTTCGGCTTCTCCTTCACAAATCTCTGTCGAAAGGTTGACTTTATCGCTACCAACACAAATTACTTCTTCTCATAGAAACCATCTACAAATACACTGTACTGCTGAAACAGAAACCATCAACTAAAGAGGTCATAAATTTTGCCATTCCTCGTGTTTGAAGTTCCCGTTCTTCACAACGACTTCCTTCCTCCCGCCCCTGTTAAGAAGTTCAAAGTAGGTTTTCAAAAGGACTGGCTCCCGCTGAGAAGGAAAGTGGGATGAGGAATGACTATAGTGCCATCTAGCAGTTAGACGGCCAAGTACGTGAACACGAAAAAATCTGATTTCTGATTTCTGTAGATTCAATAATGAAGGATATAATTTCTCATCGATTTTGTAATGAATGTCATTGGAAACAGCGAAAAAATAGTACAGTAGCGCACAAATACAAAGATAGTACTCCATTCTCAAAAAAGTCCGAAGTTTGTAGCTCTTTCCCTTACTGTAAAAAAACAGAAGACTTTTCCCTCTAATTTTGATCATTTTCTTATGGGAATTTGGATTATAATTATCTGTATTTATAAGAAGAAAATATCACGCACAGCGTTCAAATTGCACCTTTAAAATGAGATGCATCATATTGAGTGAGCTATTGAGACATTTTTGCGAAAGAACGAAATGAAACCATGATTTGCCTAAAAAATGGTTGAGATCCCATGTTAAATTGAACACCAATCTTCCGGCCGCTGTGGCGCACTCCTTCTCCCTCTTAACACTAAGTCATAAAGCCTAAATAAAGACATCAACCTGCAATTAAAAAAAAAAAAAAAAAAAAAAAAATCTCTACATTTTTCTTGCTTTGCACCCCCATCTAACCTGAAAAATAGTTTCTCACTAGTCAACTTTTTAGATATTGCATTGCAATAGTACACGCACTGTCTCATTTTATTTTTTATTTTAAAATTCGAAAAGTTTTTTTTTTTTTTTTTTTTTTTTTTTTTTTAAATGCAAACTTTTCCAACATAGACACCAAATATGGCGTTAATACCTGCATGAGTTTCAACTTTGTATCTCTTATAGTTCCGAACCTATGACGTGATATATTTAACGCGGCGTTAGAATTTGCCATTAGTAAGATTTCACTATTTCAGTTTATTTCAATATTTGAAAGGAAAAGCATTGCCATTTATTCCTGTACTGCAATCTAAGGGTAAGACGCTCTATATTAACTTACCACAAATCCAAAAGGTTACTGCTAATGCTTTGAGGCAGGTTCAAATTCATTCATGTCAAGAATGGAATCGAGATCAGACGAAACCGCATAAATTCTTAGTCTCTTTTCGGTAATCTGTAGTCTGCCATTTCCTTTTTACTTTCACTTCCTTGATTTGACTACAGAATTATAACTCTGCGTTATTCCTTCATGACAAACGAAATGATACGGCGCATGCGTCTTAAACGCATGGTCTCTTGTCCGATTTCTAATGAGTGTAATAAGTACGTATTGCATAAATACCCAAATAATAGTTTGGATTCTTCTTAAAGCAATTAGTTCTGTCTAATATAGACTGTTCTGAGAAAAGACTTTTATCTCCAATCAATTAGTACTGTACTTTATCTTCATCCTATTAAAAATAAAAGGAGAAACAAAGTGAATCAATTTTATTCACTACCACAGAACGATAGAAACCAACCGGATTGCTTTGAATGGAATATAAATGCAGACTTATAGCTGACATTGTACATTTATTATTCACTACATACTGTTCCTAAGAAGATCTGTTAAAAATATTGGTAAGTTCCTGCTACAATTCAGTTTTTAACTTCAGTCTTGTTGTTGTTTCCCACTTTCCATGGTTTTAACAATAAGCTACTTCTCAATCCAACAAAGTGGTCTAGTTATTTGTGCGCGCATCTTTGGTGCAGGTGATCCGGAGTTCGATCCCGGAGAGAAAACATTAAACGCATTACAGTGGTTCGTATTCCACTTTAAACAGTAGTCAATGTATCATATACCCGTAGTGCTGAAAAGGGATGCTAAACTTCAACAAACAACAAAATGAGTTACTTTTGAATTCCAGATCAGACTAATAATGTAAAGTTATCATAAGGATACAAAGTGTACTATACACCCTGTATTCTGTCAAAAATTAATACATTCTTAGTTTTCACTGTGTTGTGTACCTGAGATTTTCAGTGGTAGCCTAGTGCTAGAATAAGATAAAATATTAAATTTTTAGATTAAATAGAAAGCAGAATCAAGTTTTTCAGAAATTTATATAGCATACAAAATTACTGCAATTATCATCGAAGTCGCGCCTTCTCCAAATCTGATCCCTATCGGGATATATTCAACCTCAAATGTCGAACTCGCTTATTGTAATCGTGAATAAAACGTACAGTTTTTATTATGAAAGATAAAACAGACGTTTTTTCTACATGATCGACTTAAGCAAACGAAAAGCGTTTTCATTCTTGCTTTTTTTTATTTGGTATAATTTCATCTTGCATTGTTATTTACATAATTTAAGAAATTTCATTTTCTTAAACTGCACAATGTTTGTCGAAACGTAAACCTTGTTTCAGTTCTCATTCATGTGTGTTGAAGAGAAATTTTGTCTTGCAATTCTGAATTGAGATAATACAATAAAACATGAAGAGACTCAGGAGAGAGAGAGAGAGAGAGAGAAGAAAGACTTTTAAAAGAATACCATCATTATATAACTAAACAGACTTAATATACTGTGTTACGCAGAAGTTTACTTCTCTTGTGTAATTGAAATGTTAAAAACATCTAGTTTTCCAGATTACGCTGTGCTTAAGTATGGAAAATCCTATAGAACCACCCAGTCTGTCCACAGGTATCAGAATACACACAAAAAGTAAGAAATAGTGAGAATTTATTTTTAAATGGATTCAGCATGATAAGAATAGGTGCCATTTCCGATTCACATAGGTTGGAATCTTCTTTTCGATTCACATAGGTTGGAAGTGTATCCTAGCTTAAATGTAAAACTAAACTTGCTTGTTTTCTCCAGATCCTTACTGAACTATGTAGTAGCTAGTAATAACTACAAGTGGATTTGCATTTCAATTTTGTAGTAACCATGACACTTTTGTTTTAACGCTGTTTCTATGCTCTCCCTCTACATAAATACTTTTGTTGCACAGAACCAATTTTGTAGATTAATTTTCGAAAAAATAATCCCGTATTCTTCATGCCTGCTTAGTGTAGATCGATAGGATGGAACAATTATAATTTATGTCAAACTAAATCAGACAAAAATTAACAAGTCCAGTTTAAAGTTTACTATATTGCCTGTACTATACTCTTACCAACATTCATATGCGGTAAGGTACGGTTAGGTTAGCTTGTACTTATTTAAATGTGATTGTCTTACATATATATGCAACACCGATTTAGCAATTTTAAAATCATTCATTGCCTGCAAATCTCAATTGTTTCAAAAGTTTCAGATTTCTATGCCTATATGTTACCAGAAGGGTAAAATTATCAAACGTATCACACTCCAAGCTGGGGTAGGCACTGTTCGAAGATTATGATAGTATGTTTTTTTAAACGTGCGATTCAATTATCACTACTAAGAAACGATATTACAGTGTTCTGAGTATTAATATGTATTAACCCTGGGAGTCCCAAACGGGTCCATTGGACCCATATGACTTTTCGTTTATTAATTACAAAGTAAGTTTTCGTGAGTGGTCGCTAATATTCCGTGACTTTTTCTTTATGGTGCTCCTCTCCCATGTTGTATCAGAAATACTTTGTTCCTTTAAGTCAAGTGGCATATATAAAAATTATAGCATTGTGTACCAGTTGGGTCCAGTGGACCCATTGTATATTTTAAATAGGAATACTGGTTCAACTTTGGTTTTAATTTACATTGTGGATCATAGATGGCAGATTTAACGTCAGCGTGTTCTTTATTCTTTGTTATCAGTATTATGTTTTACTTATAAAGAAGTTTAATGCAGTTTTAGTAAGTTTTCCTAACTAATTTTTCCTTTTGTACGTAATGTCTACTGGTTTATGGTGTTCTCACTGACACCACTTCTCAGGGGCATATTATAAATTTCTACCTATAATATATTCTAAACCAGCCAGTGAATGTTTTACTTTAGTCATTGGATTTAGTGTGTGAGGATAACGGCAAATGGCGGACTTTCCGATAACGACATACGCCAATGTCTGTTGGCAGAAGAGGAGGATTTTTCTGGTGATTCGGCAGATGATGGAGAAGTGGAATGTGAATTATTAGAGTTATCTGCAAGTGAGGGTGATTTTTCTGATGTTAGTGACAGCGACGTGCAGGATGAAGCAAACATTGGAATTTAGTACCATTCACTACCGGTCGCGGGTGTGCTGGTGCTGCCAATGTAACTAGAAATGACCGTGGTCCTACACGGTATGCTAAAAGGGAAGTTGATGATGAGAAATCTGCTTTTTGTCTATTTTTTCTTAGGAACATTCTGGAAACAATTTGCAAGTGGACTAACAACAAAGGTAGGATAAAATTTCCTCGTGAGTGCAAACCTGTTAGTGTTGAGGAACTTCAGAAATATATCGGCATGCTAATACATATTGGGGTATACAAAAGCAAAGAATAAAGAAACTAGGCAGCTCTGGAGTGAAGAAAACGGTCGACCTATCTTCAATTCCATTATGAGCAGGAATCGTTTTCAACAAATCGATTCCGCTCTACGTTTTGATGATGCAGAGCTCAGGCGCCAGAGAAGACCTCATGATAAACTGTCTCCAATTCATGCAGTGTTTGAAGACTGGGTTAAAACTATACGGGACGCTTATATTCCCGGAGATAACATGACGGTGACGAACAGCTTGTGACTTTTCGTGGACGTTGTCCCTTTCGGCAATACATACCAAGTGAACCGGCTAAATATTGAATAAAGTTCTGGGTTATTTGTAATAGCACCACAAGCTATGTGTGGAAGATGCAAATATATAGCGGAAAAAGTCCAGAACATGGAAGAGAAGTCAATCATGGGGAAAGAGTCGTTCTTCAACTGACAGAAGAAATTGCTGGAATGGTAGAAATATTACTGGGGATAACTTCTTTACAAGTCTTTCTCTTGCACGTAAATTGAAGGAATGAAAACTCACCTACGTCAAAACTATACGGAAGAGTAAGCCAGAACTCCCAACTTCATTTACCAAAACGGATAAAAGTAGGGCTGTAGGAAGCAGCTTGTTTGGATTCCTACAGGATGCCATAATAGTGTCGTACTGTCCAAAGAAGTACAAAACTGTTACTCTTCTGAGTACAATGCATAATCAGCCTGAAGTTGACACTTCTACAGCAGAAAAAAAGCCAGAAGTAATCTTTTACTATAACAAGACAAAATCTGGCGTGGACACTATGGGCCAGATGACTCGCTGTTACAGCACAAAGGGAATTACAAGGAGATGGCCTCTGGTAGTATTCTTCAACATGATTGATATAAGCGTACTCAACGCTTATATTATATTCTTGTCACTACAGTAGAAAGACAAGAGGCAGAGATTGAAACACCGTAACTTCCTGATTTCCCTCGACAAACAATCGGCCCTTATTGGAGAAGACTTTCCACAGAAGAGAAGCCACACAGAAACTGATCAGCTCACGGAAAAAGAGTCATCCAAAAAGAAAGCGCGATGCGGAATCTGCCCATCAAAACGGGATCGTAAGACAAGAACCTTCTGTACCAAATGCAAGACAAATGTGTGTTCTGAGCACACCATAGTTATTTGTGAAAAATATTTCGTACTCTAACCTTAACAAATCCAAAAGCAAATGCAAAGGGATCGTAAGTTTTCAGTTTTACGAAGCAAATACGTGTTACTTGTAATCTAATGTTGTTATTAGGTGCATATAAATGATCGACTATTTCATTATGCCTAAAAATTAGAACTCCTGTTTGAGCTCGTATAAAGAAATAGTAATACTGCTAAGTTATCATATTTCTAGTGTACGGTATAACTACGATAACTACGAAGTGTATTTTATTATTTCGTCATAAATACATTGCAAAAAAGACATTGTTTAGTATTTCGTTGTTCATTTTCTCCCAAAAATTTAATTATATGGCTAGAGGGTCTCAATATATTACTGTGGGTCCATTGGACCCGACTGGTACACAAAGGTATAAAAATATGTCTGGAGTTCCAGGGTTAAATAGTTAGTGAAATTAGCCTTAAAAAGTCACACACAAGAAAAGACAGAGCAAAGGTGCTTTTGATAAAAAGAAAAAAAGTGTTTTAATTTTTTTATGGCAGAATATGCAAAGAGAGAAAGTGTCCTTCAAAAAGATTGAGATATTCATCTGTTCACCCAATCGTTTGTTGTACAGTGTGGCTTTGTTATTGTTTCTCTTTAATATGTTATATAGTACAATATTTCTAATTTCATTCTTGGTATAACGAAAAAAAAAAAAAAATGCATGTATCTTAAACTATTATGGTTATATCCGAAAGCGAAACAAATCATTTTCAGAGGCGAGTACGTAAACTTCTTTATATAGCCCGCTCAAAGCTGGTTTGTTTGTAACCAGCTAGCTAAACAGGAAGCAGAAATGACGTTTTCTTCACCAGCGCATACCATTATTTTGTCTCTCTTATAAATGTTTAATTGTATTCATTAAGTTGGACGTGACAGAAGTAATTTGAAAAGTTTAAGAATAAGAAAATCACTTTTGATTTTTTTTTTTTTTTTTTACTTACATATTTTTAAACTAATAAATTTTGTATGAGAGTGCACAGTAAATACACGAGTACAGTGTTCAGATTTTTCAAAACTTCTAAACTAATTGCCAAATAGGGAGCGAGTTTAATCTCAAAATAAAATAAATTTCAGATGAAGCTATGCTGCAATGGAAATTATTTTACAATCTTGAAGGGTTTGACCTTAGCTCTTATGTATGAGTTTAGACATCCATTAGCTGTCTAAACTACTTTACTCATTAATTGTCCCAGAAACATCTTAAAAAGTTAATCTACAGAATTCAGTTTTCCTTTAGACAATTCAATTAATGTACCCTTTGAATCTGCTAGAACATGTCACACAGTTAATTTCAGTTATAAGGCGAATGGATATTTTACTATCATAAGAACCATTAGCGTATAAAATTGGTTCTAAAATAAAATGCGTAATTCAAATAAACTCCTTTATACTTGCGGTATCTTAATAAGTTTCAGTAAAAGATATATTCTTAATCATGAATATTCAAAGTTTAGCGTCTGTACAACATTGCAAAGTTGAGATTTTGATTTCATAAATTGCCATTATTTATAACAAACAATTCATTATTTCACAAATTATTATTGTGAAGCACCCCTTACATCAAGGGTCAGAGTATTGTAAATATTTCAGTGTATATTATGTTCAAACGTTACTCGCATTTAAAAGTATCGGACATTCATAATTAAAATTTCTCCCTTCGAGTAGAGAAAAAATGTGAGTGAAAAAGGCTTATCTTATTTTCAGGAATATTCGGAAATCTTTGCCAAATATATTCAAGGATGACTTTAATTGTGAATCATATAATAATTCACTAGAAAATCAAACGGCACTAGCTGTGAAGACGGAAGTTGATGAAAGTGTGTCATACATGGATTTCCAGCACATAGACCCGATGTCCATACAATCACTGAAGTATCCAAAATTAGTTTTAAGAAAATGTGATGATAAAAAATGGCTAGCTACTAAAGTTTCAGGTGGATTTAAATGCAATGTATGTGGAAGGAAATTTCACTCTTATTCTGCAATGGAAGTTCATTTGAGATGTCATACTGGGTATAAACCATACAAGTGTTCTGTTTGTCAGAAGTCATTCACTCAGAAAGGAAACTTGAAACATCATGAGCGAATACATACTGGTGAAAGGCCGTATAAATGCACCGTATGTGAAAAAGCATTTGCCCAGCCAGCAAATTTAAATAACCACCTTCGGATTCACACAGAAGAAAAGCCTTTTGAATGTAGGTTCTGTCACAAGGCTTTCTCCCAAGTAGGAAACCACGAAAAGCATGAAAGAAGCCATGAGCAAAACAGATCATTTGTATGTATTCTGTGCCTTAAGGGTTTTACTAATAAGATATATCTACAAAATCATATGAAAGTTCATATGAAGTAAAAAATATGAGTAAAAAAATTGTAAAACATAACTGTTATCCAAAAACTTTATAGAAACTAGCCATGTTTTTCGATTTTCTACGTGTTCGGAATATTAAAAATTAGTGTTTAAATTATACAATTTTCATCCAAATAAATAAATTCCCGAACAAAGTTCTATAGATAAAGAAATATACCGGTAGTTTGTAATTGTGTATTATTTTCGACATTAGGACAGTTAGTTTCATCAAATCGTTGTTGTAATATCGAAATATTGTAATAGAGTTAGGTAATATATTGTCTTCAACTGTAATGCTGTATTCTAAGTTCTATTCATTTGCATCAGAACTGACAAAATGCTATAAGTTCTCATAAATTATATGCACTGCACTGTATAACGACAAATAAAGTTCATTTTTGTTGCATATCAGTGGAAAATTCTTAGAATTGAATGGTACTTGTAAAATTGACTTAGGTGTGTCATTAGAACTATTTTCGTTTAGAATATTTACAAATAGAAATGTGTTTTATATAATTAGAATATATAATTACCTTTGGGCGTAGAAAAACCTTACAAATGCGAACTTGACCATAGATAAACACATTTTTTTTCTTTGCACTTTTTAAAAATATTTTAATTTAACAAAAATAAAGTATATTATTTTAATACATAGCATAGGAACATCCCTAATATATTATGACCTATTATTCCAAACCCGAAAGATATATGTAAGTGCAAGGAAGTACATCTATGGCATATGTTTCACAACTAGGGTCAAAAATATATATACATGATCTCGTTGTAGGATGCTAAGGGCTTTCCTCAAAAATGCCTTAGTATTCGTAAACTTTGTAATCCCAGATTGAAATTTAACGTGGAAAAAGAAAGCTATAATCTTTAAATTTCTTAAGATTTGCACAGACATGCGGTTCAGTTACTTCTTAAAACACACATTGACAACGTAGTCACGACAGTAAAATGTACATCTAGGCAAGGGTGCCGATTTCTCTGTAAAATGGGGGAGGGGGCATTCAGATGCAGAAGGCATATATGAGGATTTTTAAGACTAATTGCATTCAAATTATGTCAAATATTGTATATTCATAAATACAATGCGGGGGCCCACATAAGCTTTAGGGAGCCCGGGCCCCCTGGGATCGGCGCCCTTACACCTGGGTATACTCACTCATAACGAAAATAATTCTAACGAGATTCTTTTTATCGATAGTCCATCACAGATTTCTCCAACAACGCTATTATAGTGCCTGAAATAGAGTATTCATGTCAGTTAAGTTAACAAAACGGTAAAATAAAGATCTCTTTAAGTATAATAAATATTTTAAAGAAGTGGAAAAACACTGTTAAAAATCTACATCCGAATCGTAATTCTAATCACCCACAACAAGACAGAATCACAGAAATACGATGCCAGTAAAAAATTGGATATAGCAAAATGCGATGCATCTACGATTATAATTTATTACTAAAGTAAATATTTTTTTGCGACAAAAGCGGTATAACATTGTCTTTTTTTTTTACAACAGATTTTTTTTCCTAATATATAGTTAAAGTTAGCGAGAAATGCTCTGTCAAAAATACGATGTTTTCCGGAAGACACCATTGAGATTCTCTTCAACATAGACCAAACCACATTCTATCGTACTAGCCTGGCCGTAGAATTGACAGCAAAAACATGAACCTTCGACTTCAGTGCACCTAGAAAGAAAGAGCCTCAATCAAGAACTTCGCTTACTCTGAGTTGCAAGAGACCTTTCCCACATTTTTTTTAATCTTAAAAAAGGGGGAAAAACAGGACTTTTCCAGTAGCCGGTTTTCTGATTTTTCTATCAGTTTTCCGAGGTGTTTAAAGCTACAGCTATTGGTTTATGAATGACTAAGTTTTTCATAGCATTGGCTGCTAGTACAAATATATATATATATATATATATATATATATTTTGTACATTCTATTCTTATACTCAGTCATTTCAGTGAAATGAAAAATGAAAAAAGTAGTAGTCGGTTTGGAAATGACGGCGAAACGAATTGAACCCGCGTGGTAATTGGCTATAATGAGCTAGGAAATGTTTATTTTATGAAATTATTTAATTGCTATAAAAATCATGCATCACTTCGTGGAGTGCGGAATTCAGTTTTTTAAGGCATAACGAGGTAGAAAACCGAAATAAAATTCCCTGTAGGCACATTAAGGTCCAGATACAGTTAGACAATCTAAGAATAATAAGATTAGTACAATAGAGCAGATGTTCTCAAAATATTTGACAAAGGTATAAATAAAACAGATATAATACAGTTTTATTACTAAGATTACTATGTTTGTAAGATCGGTTACATATATACCATAACAAAACAAAGCATAATAAATTAGCAAACCCAGGACTATTAAAAACGAAAAAAAGAACTCTGTAATTCCTTGCACATTAACTATGTTTAGAATCAGTATTAAATGGTTTAGAATATCTATTTTCGTTTGATATTAGTGACTAACCGTCATGTGAGTTGTTCTAGTAGCAGTGTAGCATGTTAACAGCTGATCTGTAGGATTGTGTAGAAATCAGCTTTTTAATCTTGTTTCGTTTGTATTTTTGAAGGTTCTAAGACTTCAATAGTCATGAAAGTTGTAATCTTTTATGATACTAGTGCAAGAGCATATGTTCTAGTCATTAAAATAAAAGGTTAAAGCAAGTGATTTTTTTTTCTAGAAAAATAATATAAGCTCTTATTGTTCTGAAGAAAAATGTTAATTCACAGAGGGATATGACGAGGAATCTTCATATATAACGGAAGTATGTGAACAGAATGAAACAACAAAGCGATGTAGGCAATGTGTATTTAAAAACCATACTGTAAAGTGTTGCAGACAACAAACTGAGAAGAAGAATATTAAAAAAGCTCTAAAGCCTTCTTCTCGAAAACAGGAAATCAACTAACAAGAAATTTCACAAGAAACGATGTGAATATGGGGTTCCAACATTAAAAATGTATGAAATAAATAAGAATAAAAGCTACTTGAATGGGCTAAAGGACTACGGCATTGAATCCAAGTGGACTGCCAGAAATTTGTAACATTAATGTTCATATATCTAATTACATTTACTGTAAAACACAGCTCGTTAACAAAAATCTTGTTGATTTCATGTTGGAAACACTTAAATGTAACGCTAATGATGATTCTAGACGGAGCCGTACGTAAGTTTTGTAGACCTCTATGTGCATTACCTTGATAAATATGTAATTCATTTTTATCAGAGTGTAATAATTGTGCTTCCTTTCTTTTATACAATATATTCACCGATGGATCCACTTTGTGTGTGTGTGCGCGCGAGGAAAAGCGCTCTTATATCAGAACATCGGAAGAAGAGTTAATGTTGATTATTTACAACTATAAGTATGTAGTCAAACGATCCAATCATTTTTATGGTGTGGCAATATTGTCTGTGAATCCTGGAGTATTTCACTTTGTGGAGAGTACAGTAGGTAAGGACTAACTAACTGACATCCAAAATGTGAGGACCCAATTGATTCTACCAAAACCAAGTTAGTGGTTTTCAAGTTGAGAAATGTTGTCAATTATGCACTATAGGATTCCCTGTCATAAAGCCAAGAACAATCCCTTTTTTTGCAGAAACAAATGAGTGTGCTTTCTTGACTAATGAAACTCGCCAGATTTCAACCGATCGAAAACTTGTGGGATTTAATGAAGGCAAAATACATCGAAGTCATATAGCCACGAAACAGCATTTCATGAAACGACTAACAGACATTTGGCACCATGACTCAGAAATCAAAATTAACTGTACAACAATAATCAACAGTATACCAAAGAAACTCTCAACAGCTGTTAAAATAAATGTTATAGATATTGAATGTTGATCATTGTACAAGATTGATGTTCGTGTCAGTTTTAGAATAAACTTAAAATATTTAAGAAAATTAAGTTGAGCGTAATAATTTGACCACCCTCTGCACATGCGAAAATTCTGTTAAAAACAAATTGAATCTATTTAATTCATACCAGGTAACATAAAAGATACCAGCCAAATTGATTTGAATTGACCTTAAATGCAAATTTAAGGCTTGAATTCATACTGTGACCGAAATATAATGCTTATTCTGAAAAAATATTGCTATATTGCTGCTACAATAAGTTCTTATTTCAAACTTGTCTGCTACGGTTTCATTTTTTCTCAGTTTTAACAAGGAGTTATTTTTAAATCTGAAACCAAACTAACAAAATAACAGTTGTATTAACCTTTTTGAATTCCTACAAGCTGAAATTATTGCCACTATTTCGGATACTCAAGCGAGTATTCATTTTCATGGATCATAAAGCCTTAAAACATCTTCCCTTAAAAATTTGTAAAAGGTGTTATTCGGAAATCTTTCACTTACAAAATATCGGTAAATTCTGCAAAATAATAATAATAAAATAGGTCGTCAGCATATTCGAGACAAGATTAATATCGAATTTGATCATAGAGAAACTTTTTTTTTTTTTTTTTTTTTTTTTTTTTTTTTTTTTTTTTTAGAAATTGACTTCTTAACTAGTGTCCCTTTTTGTTTACCGAAATGCTAGTGCACTTAGATAGTGGGATAATCCATTATGTATTAGCTAGAGTTTACCAACGCAAACGGGGAAAGGATTAACAAATTCAATTCCAAATTAGGGAGATCAGGGGTGCAACATAGGGTTACCAACTACGGAAGCATTATCTTGATTGTTATGTTACCTAGTAAGAATACGGGTTACAATAAGATTTTTTACTATGTCAGGTCTTACCGGTAAAACGACTACCAGCATCCAGGATAATGATAATTTGGTTCCTGTGCATCAGAATGTTACACACATCAACACTCGGATTCAATCCTTAGAGAGAACGAGGTCCCAACGTTGGATTGCCAATGACGAAGATATTATTTCGAAGAGAATTTGCATAGTAATAATCTTATAACAAAAGTTGTGAAAAGGATAAGATCTTACCGATGATGAACTTACCATTATTACCACAAGTCGAATATAAACAATACGGCGCTTATTTATAAGAAGGCTCCACACATCAATATCTAGGTTGAACCCTTAGATGTTGAGTCAGGTAGTAAGATTTAAGTTACCACCACTAAGGAAGTTGTGATAAGAGGTTCTAACTATATCAGTTCAACAAACTATATAAATATAAGTAAGGCGAAAAAAATCTTATCGATTTTCAAGTATGAGGGAAGCTTTTGATTATAATTTGTCTTTTTCCTGAGAAAATACATCTCCAGATTTCATCACTGCGGTAGGAAAATATCATTCTGGATTAATGATGCTGGCTGGAGTACTGAAAAATTCAAACAGGAATGTAAGAACGCTATTGGAAACTGCAATTACAACTACCGCAAGGAGCAGTTCGTGTCCAAGTTTGTTCGCCTCCTTAAGGAGCTTCAGGATTGGAACAAGGTAACAATTGGTCATGGTTTAAAGTGGATAAAGGTAGAAATTCACTTGAATGCATAAAACAGAATGCAGAAAAATGATGTTGATTAAATTACAAAATCGGGATTATACTTTATTTACCTCAACACCATTACCGAAAATGATTAAAAAGTACGTAACATTATTTCAGAATCATAGTTAATCGATAAAAGTTCAGGCGCCTTCACTACCGGTTATTTACGTTATGCCAAAAATATATAAAGATGGGGTGGCAATTAGACCTATTATCTCTGAACGTTTTTATCCGGCATATAATTTCTCTAAGTGGATTTGTAAATGCATTTCTGGAAACACATCAAAGTTGAAATTTGTGGTTATTAATATTAGTCGAGAAGGATATTTGTTAGTAAGTGCAAATCAATTAAGGATGTCTTCCGTAGTTTCTTATTCATTTGACATTGGAGTTGAAGTCGGTAGGAAATGAGGACTCACTTCACTCCTCCCATTCTATGATTGCATCTTCAACCGTTGTTGTCGCTTCTTCATCACTGTCAAACTGCTGACCGGCGATCGCTCGGTGCAAGCTCAGGGCTGTACGATGGGTGATCCAGTAGTTCCCATCCAAAAGAGTCCAGTAACTTTCATTACACTCTTCGTGGGATTCTCCATTTGATGAAACATTTTAAACTACCCACACTGAAACATACATACTGATGCTACAACTGCTACTAGTGTAGTCTTCTGTCCAAGGCATGCTGGAAGACAGTGCGCGTGCGCATTTCGACAAAAACAACATATATAGCCAATAGCCACAGTGAAAACAACAATTGAAGATTGGCTTCGGTGACAGGTGGGTCATTTCTACGACATGGACATACAAAAACTTACCAACACTATGATAAAAACATTGTAATTATGTAGAAAAATAGCTTATTGTGTACAGGAGAATACCCAAAAATGTATATCACTCTTTGATAGTTTTGTTTGTTGATAATCCGACCCTATTTGAAAAATACATTGCTCCACAAAACTTAAGCAACTTGAGAGAACGTGGGATAAGTGACGTGGCAGACGACATTTGAGTGACGTTGACCGCGGGCGAATAGTTGAGCTGTTGGAACTAGGCCGATCTCAAGTGGACGTGACACAGGAATTCGATGTGAACAAAATTGTTGTGTCAAGGCTGTGGAGTCGCTTCCAAAATGGACATACTGTCAGTAGGCGGCCGTCCGAGGAAGACGTCGGCCGCCGATGACCGGTTTCTCACAATTGCTGCCTGAAGTAACCGTCAAGCTTCGTGCTCTCAACTGGCAAATGATTTGTTTCAGGCGACGGGAGAACGCATTAGTCGTGAAACTTTTCATCAGTGACTCAATACAGCTTAACCCTATGCCAGGAGGCCTATGCTGTGTGTGCAGTTGAAACTGGAGCACAAACGTGTGCGTTACACATAGTGTCAAGAACACGTTACATGGGGAACACAAGTGGGCGCGCGTTATGTTCTCCGATGAGTCGATACAGCCTGTCGTCTGATTCTGGTCGGACATTAGTATGGTGAGAGCCAGGAACACACACTATCACTCAAATTTCATTGCTGATCGGCTGTCCTTCCATCATGGTGTGAGGTGGGATCATGCTGGATGGGAAAATGTACCTCTGTAGTGTGGAACATGGCACTTTGACGACACAACGGTATCGGGATTATATTCTCCATACACATGTGCGCAGTTTTCATGGAGCATTTCGTCCGGACTTCCTGTTTATAGATGACAATGCACGCCCACACCATGCACATTTGATGTCGGAGTATCTGGAGAGCGAAGGCATTACGCGCATTGCATGGCCTGCGTACTCACCGGACTTGAATCCCATTGAGCATGTGTGGGATGCTCTTGGATGGCGAATAGCGCAGCCTAATCGACCACCACACATTCTTCCTGTACTGCGAATAGCTCTCCTCGAGGAGTAGCATCATCTGTCGCAAGACTTGATCACTCTGATTTGCAACATGGAGGCCAGATATCGTGCCTGTGTATCTGTTCGTGGTGGTCACACGCCAGATTGACTGCCTATGTCCTCGCACAGTCCAGTTTTACATGTTGAGGTATCGTTATTCTGAACTTTCTGGCCACCCTGTACATCGTAACTATTGTCCTTCAATTGTATTGCATTATGCATCTGTACCGTCTTTCTGTTGATTATAGTTGGTGCAGTGATCTTAGCGTTTTATTTTCTGCTACCTCCTTCGAGTTCCGTAAGTTTTATTTAGCAGTGTACTTGGAAAAAAAAATCCATAACTTCCGTAAAAATATTCAATATAGACACAATCAGTGTGTATGTTTACTGAGGCTTTCATATAATTTCCAGTTTTTGGAGTTGAAGTCTTTTGAAAAATATATCATATGTTTATTTCAAGAGTGACGTAACTCAAAACCGCCTTTATTAACTTATAGGTAGGGGCACGAGTTTTTCGCACTAAGAATTTGAAAATTTAGCGTTTCGTTTATCATATTTTGCGTTTTGTTGCATTTTCCAAATAAAGTTTCGCATTTTGTAGCTTTTGTGGAAATGATACTCCCTTACATTTTTTAGAATTGTTCCTTTTATTCATAGATCACTATAGAAATAAAGTAATTACCTAAAAAAAATATACTGAATACCTTGCAAATTTCACTCAAGAAAATTATACTTTTTTAACCAAACTGAAGAAAAATCAGTGAACTTATTATAAATAGGAAAGTTTTGTGTCTTCTGAAAACACATAGGCAAAAGTTACATTTAAGCATTAAACATAAGCATACTTGGAAGAAAACCTCTCACAATTGGCATTGCTTGTTGGAAGCCACACATATGTAAGTGCATTTGCAACAAACTTCAATCATCACTTCGGAACTTTTGTCCATTCAGAACATTCACTACACTGCACTTTCCAGACGAATCACTTGTCAAGAGTTCATATAGACCACTTTGTAAAACTCCTAATCAGGTGCTTGCATTTTTTTAAAGAAGGCAAAGCTTTAAAAAACTTTCTTAGCAATGTCTTGTTCACTACTGCATGCAATTACAGAAGGATCAAACAGCTTTTTCAAAGCTTCAAGAATGATCTTTCTGTACATTTTTTAAAGTCGCATTCACCACTAACCCTCTTTTCACTTGGTAACAAACGTAAGTGTGTGCTTTAGTTTTTTCAGCAGAGGCCCTGCAGAAAACCGTCCAATTGAGCACTGAATCTGTCAAGATGACTACTCAACAGATGTGCTGTAGGAGATTCGTCGGTCTCAGTGAGTTATAAAATCCGACAAGGTTACCACAATTATCACGAACAAAACTTACCTGAGCCTCCAAAATTAGCTTCTTGTCTTTCAAATAACTTTTGAGCGTTTTAGCTTGAGAATTTACATCGTCGCATTTTGAAAGGAATTGATCTAGTGGTTCTAAGTATTTGTCTAAATACGCAACAGTATGGAACCAACTACTCCACCTAGTCAGAACACGCTCGGGAAACAACTTGGGTTCAAGATCAGGATATTTCTTTTTAAGAAAACTCTGGCACTTGCTTTTGAGTTTCCTTGCGTTTAAAAATGCATTTTTCAATTTGCACACAAAATTATTAAGTTCTTTCAAGTGTTCTGCCAGATATCTCCAATCAAGCTCACTTTGTGTGACCAACACTATACCGCACATGAACCATATGCGTGCCAATTATCACAGACAACGTGTCGACGACATATAACGTACACTGTCCGAGATAAAACTAAGAATATTCTCATATTCAATGCTGTAGCGGTGCAGTGTGTCTACTATCACTTGAAAACGTGGTTGCATTAACTGCACACATAAAAGTAACAGTAAGCAAAAAGCACTCGTGGTCCAACAGGATTTCTACTAATCTGGAGAAATCTATTTCCCCGACCTTTCGCAGGAAAAAATATATTTTATAAACTGACTTTCCCTGACTTCCAGTCTTTTTCCCTGAGTCCCTGAACTGCACCATTTTCCCTGACTTCCCTGACCAGTAGGAGCCCTGTCCAATGTTTTCTCCATTGTACGGGCCCAAACTTCAAGGACAGCGGTCAGTGGTCTCATCGCACATTACTGCCACTTTTTTCCCCACAATGGGGCTCTTTGGCTAGCAAATTAAAACGGCTCCTCCCCCTCCAGCTGCGATGATGAAAGCTACTGCGCAACGTGTTCTCTATAGCCGTGTCCAAATCACCCAAAATGCACCGTTATGCCACGTTCTACCGTTCCGTCAGCGGAAAACTGGCGTTTCTAAATTAATGAAAACATATTTTTAAAATTTCGCGTTATATCGCGTATTATCAGAAATTTCGCACAAAGCTGACAATTTTGCGTTTTATCGCGCAACGGAAACCAATGAAAATGCATCTTAATGTCTATCTCTGGTAAAAATTTCACAAATGTACTTCCAAAACTGGGCGCTAGAGACCACTTTGTGTCGTTCTTGCACCCATTTGTTTTCATTGCGTTTCGAAACTTTCAAACGCTTCTCCTGAAAAGTTAGGAATTTTGAGTTATGTCATTTTTGAAATAAACAGGCGAATATTCAGCCGAGTTCAAGTTCAAACACTGGAAATTATGTGGAAGCCTCAGTAAACATGTACACTTATTGGGTCAAGATTGAATATTTGTACGGAAGTTATTATGGAATATATTTTTTTAAACCTGGTGAAGGATGGGGGAATAATTTCATTCATTCATTTTCTATTGATTTCAGATCCAGTGAGTAAAAATGATTTAAAAAAAAAAACCTTCATATCCCATCAAAATTATTTTTTTTTCAAGTTCTCATGGAACATATATTTTTTTTAATCGGAAGCAGGGAAGTAATTATCTTATATTAGGGAGAAACTTACCATTATTTTTTTAAAAATTCCAATTATTGAGGACTGTAGGAAAGCCTCAAAGAAAATGTACACACAGTAGTCTATCAAAATTGAATAATATTGACGAAAGTTACAGTGGGCTCTTTTAAAAATGGGAGGAGGCGGCGATATATATCCACCCATTTAATTTTCAGTGATTTTAGCTTTACCCAAACGCGTTGCTTGGAATCCTCAAAGAAAATAAACACTACATTTCATTAAAATCAAAATTTGTTACGGAATTTATCGTGGAACTTCTTTTTAAAATGGCGCGGGGGGAGGTAAATTCATTTTTTTCTTGGTATATTTTAATCCTAGGCTATGGGGATCATGGGAGTGCCCTAAAGTATGTGTGTATACACTACGTTCTGCCAGTAATAATTTTTACGTAGTTTATCCTGTAAAATTGTTTGTATGCATATGTTCAAATTTGCAACATGAAGAGAATTCAACTCCCTTTAACCCCTCTTATTCCTCACGCATTGCAACAGCAAACAGTAAGCATACTTCGGAAGGTTGGAGGAAGGTGTGTAACAAGTGTCATTAAAATCGAACAAGTTTTACGAGAATTATCGTGGAACACAAGTACAAATACCGATCGAATCTAATGGTAGCAGCTTAGTACGCTCGCTTCAGTTAGTTAATAATAAAATAATATGTATACACTAATCATTCCAAGAACTGATAATGTGGCCGTCGACTCCTTGCGAAGCGACAGCTGTACAGTTGCGCTGCATAGTGACATTATTGTTGGTAGTAAATGGAAATGGTCCACTTAAAGTTCCCGTTATATTCCATTAGAGGTGCTGGGGATCAAATGGAGAATTCTTACCATACCAACGCTTATAACAGTAGATAGATATGTTCGTTATACAATAATGTAGACATACGTCTTTCAAAAGTTTCGTAGTATAATAATTCAGTTATAACAGTGCATTTTTGAACTGTGAGATTGATAGTACTGCACTCGTTGAATAGTTGAAATCTAGGGAATTATCAAGAGTCATCTTGGGTGACTATACCCTTGGCTTTATTGTTCTATGAATCTCGTAGAATATTCAATAGAAACCTGCATGTATGTATTCGATTTCGATTCAGTGCTGCTTTCTATTGTAGTATCCCCTTTTTGTTTCATCTTCATAGAAATTTTCATCATATTTATTCACTCAATTCTTTCTCATGTATCACGTATTACAAATAAAATATTTCTCTCCTCCCGTTTCTGTCTTACTGATTTAAATCCCAAATTATACATCTGCCTCTAACGTCAAGCAAAACACACATTGTTTTACAAAAATTGAAGTACTAGCCATCGAAGTTTTTATTGCAGGAGGCTGCTGGGTTGCAGCTGGACCATTGGTATTGCTTCTTACTCTTTACAGGCTCAAAATGAAACCGAATCTTTTTTTTTTTTTTTTTTTTTTGTTCGTTTGTTTGTTTTTATATCGGGGAAGGGAATAGGAGAAAGATTCACTCACCTGCTGTCGATTGATTTTATTGAAATCATCGAAGTAGTGGAGATGATTGTCAAGCCTCAAAAAATATGCCCAATATTGTACCAAAATTGAATACTGAACAGAAAATTGTACGTAAGAATAAATGGGGAAGATGAGGAAGAACAAGTTCAAGAACCTTATAGAGGGTGTAAAACCCAAGAATTATAGCTAAATTATTATTATTATTATTATTATTATTATTATTGATTCTTTATGTCTAGTTCACCTGGTAATTATTTATGCTGCTCATTTTTCTGTTTATGGATAACCGAATCTAAATCCTTTTTTGTTTCTTTTGTTATCCACTTGTTCCACATGCTCTTATTCTTGCCTCTTTGAGCCTTCTTTTCGTCCTCTACTTTCAGTTTGTTTTCCAATACTCTCATGTCGAATATCTTCTAGATTCCTATGTTCTATATCTTTCTCGAGTTTTTCTTTCTTTCTTTATGGTTTGGACTGAAAGCTTCCTGATGCTGATACTTTTTTTCGTTTTCTAGAAAACTTTTTTTGCTTTGTTTTCCTTTATTTGGTTTGATTCGTTCCCACTTTTGCGTTCTTCGATTTCTTGTATTTGTCTACCCTTTGCCACTCATCACATCTAGCGGGCTATTCTGAGCTAAAGTAATAACTTTCATGGAACTAGTGGTAAATTATAAGAAGGAATTATTTTTTTCTTCTTTACTTTAATAAGGTGCATTTTACCGGTAAAATATACGGTTAGGCGAAAATTTCGTAGCTTGTATGCTGTAATTGAGATAGTAGTAGAAATTCAAGAATGTCTGGATAACAATAAACTTGCAGAAGGATTACTTAGGTGTAATATATTGCTATAAAAGCATAGAGAATGTAGGATTCAAAGACATATATCTTTCTTCGTTCAAGAGCTGTAAAACTAGAATATGGCGATGAATAATAATAGAGTTGGAATATAGTGTTCCACGCGGGTTCGTATTAGAACCGTTACCGTAATTGCGGGCTACTTGGACCCTTAAGGGGCTACTTGAACCCATACCAAAAACTCGTTTAAAGTCCCATATGCAATGCAATAATGAGTGAGTTCAGAGTTAGATCCGTTAGATGGGATCATAATGCAGACGTACACACATTGAAACTAGTTCTGTAATAGGATACGATTGAGCAGCATTGGTGAGAAAGGTCGTTGACGAAAAGAGTGTATCTTTCGACCGCCAAACTTTTATGTGTTTACACTATTTGCAAGGAAGTGGAACCAACGGAAGTACACATAAGTAGTTACATATAGGCTAATGAAACTGACATGGTAAACTTTCTCACATACAATAAGATATGTGCGTAATTCCATTATTTATGAAGTGTGTACATATGACCTGGAAAACATGGATATTTTGTCCCACCACATCTTTTGTTATCTTTATCCCACCCCATCCTTTGTTATCTTTATCAATGAAAAATAAAGGTCTCTTGTCACGTGTCACACAAGTAAGGAGTTTTCATTGTTTCCTTAAGGATACCGGTACAAAATGGTACATCAATATAAAAGATTGCCTGCAGGTCGAAAATATGCTGATTTTTCATAACAGCTTGAAGAGTGTTTAGCAGCAATTCAGTCGGGGAATATGTCGCATAAAGAAACAGAAGCTCACTTCAAGATAAGTCGTTCCACCATAGAAAGAAAATTAAAGAACAGATCAAGGCAGAATCCGGGGAATCTGAAAGTGTTCACTGAAGAAGAAGAATTAGCCTTCGCTAGTCATCTTGATAAAGTTTGTAATTTCGGATTCCTCGTTGATTAACTTGATTTCAGATTTATTGTGAAGTCCTATTTTGTCATGCATGGGAGAACTGTCATTGCTTTCTAAGACAATCCCAGTCGAGGTTGGGTGAAGTTATTTTAGAAACTGCACCTCTAGTCAACGACTAGATTCGCTGCTAATATAGATAGGGCTTGTGCAGCTGCAGAAGAAAACGTAATCAGCTATTACAGTCATTATATTTGATAGGACATCTTAACATGTTCTCTTTGTGGTTTGCAGTAAATAAAAAGTGTTGTTCTTGGAACACCTACGTCCTACTTAGTTTCAGAGCAGATTTCAATGGTTTTCTGTAGGAGAATATGGGGGTGGGTTCAAGTAGCCCGAACGCGAGTATTACTTGGACCCATTTTTTACAATGATCGCCTGTGCTTTGTTTTCAATATATGTAACTAAAACTGTACTCGATATGTACAATAAAGCCTATAGTTCAACTTAATATGGGTTATGACAATAACTTTCAAGTTTTCGTGGATGAAAACAGGCCGAAAGAACGAATTTATTGCAAAATTGGGTCCAAGTAGCCCGCATCTACGGTACTTTTCTTAATCTGTATGAATAGTGTTCATCGTCTACAACTGATTGGTAGAATAACTGTTGATGACAGCGTAATACGGTAGAAGGGGGAATTGGGTGGTGGGGGTAATTGGGCGGAAAACTTTTTAAAAATGTATATTTTGCATTTCAGTATATTTTTATGGAATTTAATTCCACCCAAATATTGGGTGGGTACATGTTGATAAGAAAAAAAAGCTTTAATGAGTTTTGAGACGGTGTAATAATGACACACACAAGAAAGAAAAAAAAAAAAGCTGATTTGATTAAGAAATGACATATTTGAAACTGGATTTCACGTTTGTGTGGGTTTTGGTGGTTTGAGTCAATAAATCGCGCATCTGTTAATGTTTTGAGCCAGATCTTTTACTGCTGCTTAAAAACATCGTAAGGATGCTGCCGTGAAGAGCAGCAATCTTGAATGAATCCTTACTGTGAGGCAGTTAAAATTTGAACCTCGGGCGCATGATGTGGAGGTAAATGGGCGTCGAGCATTAAGTGAACATTTTTTGGTTAGAATTCATTTAAGTGCTGTATTATCTTTGTCTTTTGTTATATACACTTTTGCTTCATAATGCATTTTGCTTATTAAGCTATTTTATTCAACTTAGGCCTCTAGTGGCCGTTGCGTATGCTAGTAGTGCTGATGCTATAAATAGGACCTGTTCATCAGTCCCGAGTTTCAATACATGTTCTATTGTAATAGTTTATAACTATTTCGTGTTAGTCTTATTACCTTCTCCTATGTTTGTTTGGCCTGTTATCTTGAGTTTATTTTATTTTATTTGTTTATTTTTATGTTTTCGGCCAAAGTTTTGACGGCTTATAGTTTTATTTATTTTTTTTTTTTTTCGTATGTGATACATTTTGGATTACGTTCACAGGACAATATTATGCTATAAACAATAACTGGGAGGCATGAAAAGACATTCAAATATCTGAGATTTACAAATAAGTTACTCCAAACTTAGGCCTCCAGTGGCCGTTTCGTATGCCAATAGTGCTGATGCTGTTAAATAGGACCTGTTTATCAATCCAGAGTTCCAACACGTGTTCTATTGTAATAGTTTATAGTTATTTAGCATTAGTCTTATTACATTCTCCTATGTGTGTTTGTATCAGATCCTGTCCTCGTGTTTTTCTATTTTTTTTTTACGTTTTCGGCCAAAGTTTTGACCGACATTTTGGATTAAATTCACAGGACAGTATATTGTGCTGTAAATAATAACTGGAAGGCTTGAGAAAGCATTCAAATATCTTTGAGATTTAGAAATAAGTTATTCCTTATTTTGCGTAAACAAAGGTATAATTTTTTTAGGCTACATAAAACTATTAGTTTTTAAGTGGAATACAAGGTAAATTCATCAAATGAAAGCTTGAGCTTTCTTCATTTACCTAATCACCCTCACGGATTTATGTGCACCGGCAATGGTTATAATCGTTTTGCACCCAATTATCTCCAAGGGGGTAATTGGGTGGAAATCAGACCAACAACAATAAAGATGTTGCAGCATCAAAAGTAAAGATGCCGAAAGTTTACCACTATCCCAGTAGGTGCACAAGACCCTGCAACATGCAATCAGTTCTTAAAAACTGGAAAAACATCTATAACCTGAGAAAATAAAAGTTGAAAAAACATACCTCCCAATTCCCCCTTCTATTCTATTTTATATAGCGGACACAATAGAGAAATTGATACCATACAGTAAGAAGATGTGTCCATGTTGTATTACGGGTTATTTGTGAACTGTCATCAAATTTAGAGAAATTAAATTGTATAGTCTTTCGGAAGCCCAAACTATTTTTTACCTCAAGAATAAGAAAAATGAAATTTACAGATATTGCAAATTTAGAATTGACATTTTCCCGTAGACTAGGGAAATATTTATGGGTGATATAGGCTTTTCTTATTTTCAGGGATGTTCGCAAATCCTTGTCAAATACAATGGGAGATGAATTAAATTGTAAAACATATAATTGTTCACAAGAAATCGAACCTACATTAACAGTGGAAAAGAAGGTCGTTGATGAAACTTCGTCTTCCAGGGATTCGCAACGCAGAACACCGATGCTGATAAAATCACTGAAGTATCCAGTACTTGCTTTAAGAAGATGCGATAATAGAAAATGGTTAGCTACTCGTTCTCCAGATGGATTTAAATGTAATATATGTGGAAGAAGGTTTCCCATCCGTTCTGCAATGGAAATTCATTTGAGATGTCATACTGGGTATAAACCATACAAGTGTTCTGTTTGTCAGAAGTCATTCACTCAGAAAGGAAACTTGGAACATCATGAGCGAATACATACTGGTGAAAGGCCGTATAAATGCACCGTATGTGGAAAAGCATTTGCCCAGCCAGCAAATTTAAATAACCACCTTCGGATTCACACAGAAGAAAAGCCTTTTGAATGTAGGTTCTGTCACAAGGCTTTCTCCCAAGTAGGAAACTACGAAAAACATGAAAGAAGCCATAAGCAAGACAGATCATTTTTATGTATTCTATGCCTCAAGGATTTTACTAACAAGATATATCTTCAAAAACATATGAGTGTACATATGAAGTAAGTAAACAACGTTTGTGGAAAGAAAGTTAAACTTACTAGTGTCCAGAAATGTTATACACCGAGGTGTCGAAAGTCATGGGATAGCATAAGGAACTTACTGACGTCTTAGAACATCACTAAAAAACAGATCGAACGCCGCGAACCAGTTTCAGTGCTTGAAATAAGAACTGAAGCTTTCTTGGCGTCTTGATAAATATAATTGTTCTCGGCCAATCAGCTAGGTGAATTCCACGGGGTGAAATTCGTCTGACTGATTGCCCGAGAACAAGTATATTCAGTTTCAATGCTATTGTGCTACACGAATGAGGCATGCGATTTCGGAAGTCATTCGGACATTGAACTTTTTTTCGCTTCACAGTGCCAAGGATGAATCGCAAGGAATGCATTGGATGCATCAGTACCCATCAAGGAGAACGCAATGGCCCCCATGTGTGCTGAATGACCACGACCGGCGACGTGTCCCAGTAACGTGTCTCACGAGATTAGTACAGTGCAATTTGATCCCCATGGGATATCACAGCCGCAAACCTACATGAGGGCCGCTACTTACCGATGATTATTGGAAGTGGTGACTCACGTGGGCTCGGAAACATGTGTATTGGGGCTTTCATAACGCAGTAGTAGCGTGGTTAGATGAGTCAAGTTTCCAGTTGGTACGTTCGGATGTTAGGATCCTGGTGTTGCGCAGACCGAAGTTGTCGATGACCCACTCTCCAAGCTGCTGTTGGCTTCTAATGGTTTGGAGCGTGTTTACATGGTCTGGTGTGGGTCCTCTGGTTCTCTTGAACCAGACATTAATCAGTCATCACTGTGTTTAGTTGCTTGGTGATTATATGCGTCCTTTTATGGACTTCTTGTACCCTACCTACAACGGGATTTTCCAGGTTGACAATGTGCAATGTCATCGGCCCGCAGTGGTGTGCAACTGGTTTGAGGAACATTTTGGCCACTTCTAATACATGATTTGACTCACTAGATCACCAGATATGAACTTTATTGAGCACATGTGGGACATCATCGAACGAATGCTTTATGCTCAGGATCTTCCACCTCGAACTATACTCAATTGTGGACGTCATTCGAGGCTGGATGGCTGCATAACTACCAACGACTTGTCGCGTCGCTGCAACATCGAGTCGATGCGTTCTCGAAGAGGTCCCTGAGCTTCCTAGTGACTAAGCGGTTAGCGTACGCATCTTTGGCGTGGAAGATTCGGGTTCGATTTCCGCCAGAAGCCCATGTGGTTCGCATTCGACGTTAAGCTGTAGGCCTCCTATGTAAAAGGGATGCTAAACTCCAAATCAAATCGAAGAGGTCCCACACGGTATTAGGTAGATATTCCATGACTTCTGGCACGTGAGTGTATAAACTCATTCAGTTATTTCATGTGCGTCGAAACATTAGATTATAAAAATTTCTTTACACTGTAGTATGTAAGTTACTCAATTTTGATCCAGACGAATGAATCTTCGAACAAAACTCTATAAGAAATATATTATCTAACTACATCTTTTTCAGTATTAGATGATGTGTTTTATGAAGGCGTTGCAATAATGTTGTCATTGTAGCACAGTTAGGTGATATATTTCTTTAGCTGTAGTGTTGTAGTCAAAGATTCATTTGTCTGAGTCAAAATTCACAATATATTGAAATACGAGTATTTATAATTTTCATTAATATGTATCCAATGCTATATTTACAACACATTAGGTTTATTCTTGCTGCAATTAAAATCTTTCCAATTAAAATCCATAACGAAAGTGGAACAACATGCGTTAATCATAATTTGTTACACGTAGTCAGAGTGTAAAAGACTGTTTCCAGGAACTGAATAAAACATGTGTTACTGTCCAGTTAGTAAAGTGGTGGTTGTTAGTGTTTCGAGAAGGCAGGGATGCATTCAGGATGCCCCAAAACTGACAATTGGATAAATTGCTAGGCAAATCCCAGTAGATATTACATCTTATCAGTGGCATTGGTCAGACCGTTTGTCCAATACGTATGTAGTACACTCTGGCGGTATAATTACAGACTTCCCCAACATCTAAGCAAAGTATTAAATGTTGCGCTGTAAAACCTGTAATTAACATAGCTACTGTTTTTTAAGAAATTGTAATTTAAGAGAAAAAAAAGTGCAGTCATACCGAGAAAGTTGTTTTGATAAAGGAAAGGCAGGCCGGATAACGACAGTCCAGAGTTCTTAATTACTGACTTCTTGTCCCATTCAAACCATTAAAAACACTCTTTTTATACCAAACCCCACTCTTATTCGTATTTTGTGACCCACAAATATTTTCATATATTGTACTGCACATTTTAAAAGTTTATTACAGAAAAAGGAAATCTCAAGAGCAAAAATTTTGTTCATATTTTAAGTAAATTTTATAATGTCTAACTTAATTTCAGGAAACAAGTTAATGCAAAAACGATATACACAGTATGGACACATAGTTTTAAAATGCACAAAATATTAACATAAAACGTAGTCCTACATTAATAAATAATTACACAAATGTAAGAAAGTAAAGAGTCAAAACTCAGCAGTTTTTACTTGTCCTTCATAGATGAGTTTTTTCTTGACAAAATCACATTTTTATGAATTCGTTACAGGTCGAGTAGATCGGTCAAAAAATATGCTTCATTTTATTATTCATGAAGTTTTTCTTTTCTTCTTTTTAGGAACTAGGCCTAATCGTCGACAATCTACTGTATTATTGTTATTTGTGCTTTTTAAATTCGCTAATGAATAATTTTTGCCGTTGTTCCTTACGAAGAAGAACTGTAAATATGACCTTACGTACTAATAAAACTCCAACTGACCAAAGCAGTATATATATATATATATATATATATATATATATATATATATATATATAGATAGATAGATAGATAGATAGATAGATAGATAAATAGATAATATATACTGCTTTGGTCAGTTGGAGTTTTATTAGCATTCTTGAATTTTCCAAAGCTACACTGACTAATTTACAAGATGATCTTACGTCTTATCGTATGTCTTTATTTGTGCATTCTTGATGTGAGTGACTTACAAGTTACTAGAAATAACATGAATCCATGGGAAAGAAGGTAATAGAATCACTGTAAAGAGAAAAAAAGAGCTGTCATTTATTCTTAAATGTGGATTTTAACTTCATACTTGCTCATTACGTTATGAGGTCACATGAAAAAGAAAAATAGTTCTATATGAAACGCGTTTTAAATAGATAGGTTTCAGCGGTAAGTTTTTTAAAACTAGTTTATTTTTCTGTACATTTGTGCAGTACATTTATGATACTACAACTTGCAGAATTGGTAAACACACAAAACACGGTGACATTTAATGTATATTTTCAGGTGCATACATAGCTTCCTGAATTGTCTCCAAAGTACGATATTCTGATAAAAAATGTATAGTTATAATAGGATTGGGGGGGTAGAGGGGGATAATCCTCAGATTTTCAGAAACACTACAATCTTTGAAAACCATATATATCGCTCATCTCTGCGTGGGATCCTAGGTCGTGCCAAGTAAGATTTGTGGTGAGCAAACACCGTGAACGTGCATTTTATGGGGATTCTCTCGCTTTCTTAGCTTCACCATTTCAATCATGATCATCATCGTCTTCTCAGCCCCTGTGCATAAACGTGGGACGTAAAACAAGAAATTCAATTTCATTTAGTTTTTATTTCAAATGTGGATGTGGATGACCTTCTTTTGCAATAAGACACGTACATTACTTAGCGATCGTATTTGCATATTGATTGTTAATCGATCCTACTTTCACCAAGAATTGTATTGACTAAATGTGATACTATTTCTGCTGGCAAGTGGAGCAAATATTGTTACAGCCAACATGGAAAGGAACTTCAATAAATGCAAAGTGTGAAGAGTATGTTGAAAAGCGTTATGTATGTAAAGTATGTTCGAAATCATTTTCTAATAAAGTTTTGTTCAACTTTCATTGCAGAGTACGTGAAGGTGGTGGTAATAAAGAAATGTCTCGTACGTGTCCTATGTGCAAAAAAACTTTTGCTGATAAGAGGTCTCGTATTGTTCATGAAAGAGTGCATACTGGTGAGAAACCATTCTCATGCCCAAAGTGTGACAAGGCATTCTCTCAGCGTGGTAACCTGTATCTTCATCTCAGAATACATAACACAGATAAACAATTTAAATGCCCTTCCTGTGATCGGCGATTTGCACAAAAGAGTAATATGCAGCGACACTTTGAGACCCACTTTTCTGGTCGTGGTCGTCGCCGCGTATTTCGTGTGAGTGAGAAACTTTTCTCTCAAACAACATCCCTTTCCAGTCATTCTCAAATCAAGAGTACAAGTGGTTTTAACGTTAGTGATTCCAATCATTCTTGCAGAATGGACGGCAAAAGCTATTTACATGAGTCACATCTGGTTAAACATCGTAAAATTAATGACAATAAGAAGTTTAGTTGTGACATGTGTGGTGAAGTATTTACAGAAAAAGAACATCTTATCAACCATTTATGTACCCGTAAGGAAGTAGATAGTAATTCAAATGAGCGGCAGCTGGAACTTAAGAGTCGCACTAAAGATATATCCAATGCATTGGTTATACAAGAAAATGTTGGAAGTGATATGGGTAATGATAGAGAAGAAAGTTATAAGATGTGTTTGTTGTGTAAGGGTGAATGTAATTGTGCAAGTTCTGCTGAAGCTGAAAATATACTTTCAGAAGAACCCAGAAAGAAAGAAATATCAGGAAATGAGGATATAGATAACCATCCAACTGCTGATTCACAGGAAAGCAGAAAGCCTTGTATCCTATGTGGTAAAGAATTTGGATCTGATCGTGGTTTTATAAAGCATTTATCTCTTCACATATGATTATATACACTTTGGTGAATCTTCCAGTTTTGTTCAGGTATTTTAATAGCAGTTTATCAAGTATGTTATGATTTTTAAAATTAGTTAATATGCTTACATATACACAAATATTTTCACAATTGTTTGAAGACTAAGTCAATGTATTTAGCAGTATTTAAAATTGTAAAATGATGTTAATTAGAATGAAATAAGAACTGAACCTTTCCTGGTAGCGTTATGAATATAATTTATGTCAGATAACATCCTCATGAATTGCACGTGATACAGCGTTTTGAGAACAGACAACATTCTTCTCATCAATAGGATATAGATGAGAGTCGATTCTGATGATGAGAATGATGTCAGTTTTCGAAACGGTGGACAGTGTGCAGTTCACCTAGTTGTTAATCAGAAAGCAAGTATGTAGAATGAAATGTTTAAATTGTTCAAATGCTTTTGTAGTGTCTTATTATGAATATCAAATTAAAATTAATGCGTATTCGTAAATCTTCTAAAACTGCGTAGGACTGCTAAATACCTATTGTAACAAAATATACTTGTATGCAATTAATCCAATCATTAGGAAAATAAATATAAAATAGCATATTGAATCTGTCGTAACTCGTCTTAATGAACTATTAAAAATAATTTCTCTTGAAAAGTTGTCAACCATAAACTAGCGTGAGAAGGTAAACTACCGTTAAACTGTGCCATATTTCTTCAGTGTTCTGTGTGCCTAGCCTGAAGTGAAGAAGTGAAAAAAAAAAAAAAAGAAAGAAAAGAAAAAGAAAAAATCAATATGCTATGTATGACCTGACAACATTTTGCACCAATAATAATTCAGAGTCCGCCGTTAGCACGCACACACGTTCAGAGTCTGGCGAGCTAACCATCTGTTACAGCCTACACCGTCTCTAGAGGAAACTGAAAACATGGGGTGACTTTTCTTGTAGGTAGTATCCTCAAGCACTAACCACAATGTACAGTCTAGGAGATTAAGGTCAAGATTGTTAAGATCCATCATCAGTGGATTTGAAGTCAGGCAGATTATGCTCCGACCACTAGGATTGATTTCGGCTTGTGGGTAAGAGTAGAATCGTTTTAGAAAGTACACTGCAGCTTCATTATAGGCTCCATCACTTTTGGTACAGCCGAGCATCGGTTGTTGTGCCTTTCTCATGACGACGTGTAGCCAACATAACTCACTCCCCACCACACCATGACTAACGCGAGAAGATGGCTTCTGGATGTTTAGAACTTTGTTCCTAGACTTCCCAAAATGATTAGGCGTACATCTGATCATTTTGCTCGTTGAAACTTCCTTCGATTGAACAGTTTCGATCGGTGAAGAGAATCTAACCTGTCTATACCCAGTGTTCGCGTACTGCTGAGGGAAACATTCATATTTACATTTCCTTTGCCTCTTCAGACGCGACGTCGTAGTGTCCCGTTAACCGTCGATAAGCTCGAGAAGACCTAGGTCGTCCCCGAGTTTCCTGGAGATCACTCGCTGGGAGATGCTCATACCACGGGCCATCACAGCCTGTTTGTGTACGGAATTTGTCATACCTGCCGCAACAGTTTTAACTACTTCAGGAGGCCATACACTTCGTGGGCGGCCTTCTTTTGAACGGTCTCGAACAAACCTATTATCGAGGAACCGTTGGATTGTGCAGTACATAAACGTGCCACTGATTTTTTTAAAAGCATGTTGAAAATTTCCCGCGCCGGTTTTCTAACATTGTATAGCGTTATCACTTCTACATCGAATTGTGACTGACGGACTGGGTTATCACAAACTGTGCGAGGTGGGTGCCAGAAATGATTACAGACTCTCACAAAGAGCAGAGAATGAGAGCTGCACGTGATTTTTGACCTGCTGCCGAGGATGGGGATTGACGTCTTTTCCCACATAGTGATGAATGATGAAACGTGGATATCGTACACAACTGGGGAGTCGAGGCAGCAATCAATGCAATGGCGGCCCCTCTGGTTCTATTAAAGCCAATAAATTCAAACACACACCATCACGACCTTGGCCCCAGCGATTTTTCTTTTTCTTCACTTGAAAAAATGACTTGCATCGAAGCATTTCAAGGACAGTGAAGTGCTTGACTGGATGCACTGTCAGGCGGCAGATTTTTACACAGAGGGTATACAGAAACTTGTGCCATGCTACCAGAAATGTTTGGTGGCCTGTGACGACTTTGTCGAAAAATAGCCAAGATATATTTATTGTATATCAATCACAATACATTTCTCGTATCATTTTTTAAAAAAAATATCGGGGTTTTATTTATTTATTTTGCTTTGTTTTTACAGCATCTCGTAGTTCAATACACTGAAGAAACAAGCTAAATATATGTAAACAATGTCTGTTTTGCGAAACATTACAGGATAAACTGTGATATTTGTATTACCATTACTTATACCCCTTTTTGGTGGTAACGCTAACAACTTTTCTTTCATATATGTTGGACACCCTCGTGGCTAAGCAGTTCGTGTACGCGTCTTTGGCGTGGAAGCCCGAGTTGGATTACCTGGGGGAGTTCATGTGGTTAGGGTTCCACGTTAAGCTGTAGTTCCACGTCTCATATATAGCCTCTCTGGTGAAAGGGATGCTAAACTGAAAATCTAATCTTTCATCTATTGAACAGCATCACAATATAATCGAGCTAAGGCGAAACGTTTTACTAAGACATTATTATCTAAGCAGATTATATTTTGCGACAGTTTCCCCAACTACGAGATCTCGTTCTGGCTCCCACAACGGATATTTTATGTACATGTATTTCTTTGCAACGCGTTATAGAATTTGTTAACGATAATTTGAGACAGGCCCGTAGGTAGGGTGTGGTCAGAGGGTGCTCACTTCCGTACGACAATCTTCAGCCTCTCTGAAACTTTCAGTTCTTTGTTGGTCACGTATAGTGTGTAAAAATTAGTGTAAACAGTGTTTCTTCTTCATTTGTAGTTCTTGTGTATTTTCCACCTGGGTCGAACAACCTTGTGGATTATTTATGCAGCTTTTAGCAACCTGAAAGTAATATTCTTCTAATAGGCGATTGAAATCAATCACACGTAAACTGCGTTGATTTTGATTTTTTTGGTCCTACAAATACTTGCCGGAAACTATAACTTTATAAACCTATACAATTTAAAACCTAAAATATTATTTAAAATGGAACTTGGAAGAACGTTAGATCTAGTTCTTGCAAATACCAATGATATTAAAATGGGACATGAACCTAGATTATTGCTGTCCGAAGATGTTCACCACCCTGTTTTGTCTTTCGACTTTCGGTACAGTAAGAAAATCCGTACTAAAAATGAACATGTGAAATGAGATAATAGCTTCCATAAAGGTAATTACGAACACTTATATAGAAAAATGACGCGCGCCAATTGGGAAATTCTGGCTAGCAGTTCTATGGTTGATAAAGCTGTTGATGCTTTTACAAGTGTGTACTACGTAAGAAAATTAATCAGAAATGTCATGTTTGGTTCACACCTAAAATAAGCAAATTAATAAAGAGCATCATAAAAAGATGAAAATAAGTGATTGAGGAGATTACTTATCACATAAAGAAATTTTGGTTATAACTATACGGGAAAATTCAAGTGTGCCTATGATAGATAGTTAAATGATTGCGAATCTAGTATTCTTGTAAATCCAAAATTCTTTTAGATTCCCGAAAAAAAGGGGGGCAGGGAACAAGAGACTTAACTTACGAAGAATGTCAATTAAATGCCAGAATAATTATTCCTAATGTATTTATACACTTTCAAGTTTCGTGTCACAAATCTGAGTATCATCTTGAGCTTTTTATCACGTCATGTTAACTCTGATCTGTTGAACCAGTTTGCATGTACTCATGTTGAAGTGGATGAAGAGTCATGAATGCTTCCAAAAGACTTAGACAACAAACCTCTTCAGGACCTGACAAAATACACCATGTATCACAAAGTTTTGCTCCCAGTCACTAAAATCTCCATTACAAGCAATATTCAACAATTTTTATTTTACAATTAGATGGAAAGGTAATGATGGAAATATTTGTCCAATTTCCAAGGCTAACGGAAATAATATTGATATAAGAAGTTACAAACCAGTAGCAATAATCATTGCATCCAACAAAATATTTGAAATTATTATTATTCAGAAAGAAAAATATTTATTCACATGTTTATTTTTCATTTATTATTTTTTACCATGCATTCTTTTTCCTAGAAAATCAACAGCAACTAATCCTGCTGCGTTCACTCAAGTGCAACAGAAATTGAAAATAAAAATAAAGTAGATATAGCCTATATAGACTTCAGTACAAACTACAGTCTCGAGTTTGATGTCAAAGTCATGATATTCTTCTTAGCAAGCTTGTGACTTTTAATTTTTCACATATCCTAAGTAAATTTCTATCATCGTATCTTCGTGAAGAAAGACATCGTGTATGCTACAGAAATATCTCGAGTTTTGAATTTGTAGTTCATGCAGGTATTCCGCAGGCTTCGAACTTAAGATCTTCGTTGGTTTTGTTATATAATAATGGTTTGCCTGATGTAAAGTTGCAAAAGCTGTTATACCCAAATGATTATAAATTTTACCGTGCCATAGTTTTAGAGAGGGACTGGATCATATCAGTTTGTCTAATGACATTAATGTACTTTGTAATTGATGTAAATAAACTACTGTTAAATCTCAGAAGTGTCTTATACAAAAAAGCAAAATACTTGGAATTTGAATACCATAACTGCAAAGACTGATCTTGGTGTGTCAATAAGATCAAATTTCTCGTTCGGTACTAATTTGAATCGGATTGTAAATAAGGTTTTCTGAAATCTCGGGTTTGTAATGAGACTGGGAAGTGAGTTCAAGAATATGCTTAAAAGTCTATGTAATTTACGCCTTAAACTAGAATAAGCGTCGATAATCCGGAAACCTAGTGCACAAAATATGTACACTATCTAGAGACAATTCAAGTGTGTGCTTTAATATACAGGGGCACATCATCGATGTGAAAAGTATGTTGCACTTCTACCAAATTATTTGTTACGTTATCTTAAAGCAAGAACAACTCATTTTCTTTTTCTTTCTTTTCTTTTAACAAACTTTCACATATGTACGGTGACGAGATAAAAAAAAAAAAAAAACTAGTTTGACAATCCACATAGATATAGTCATTGTTTTGTCGTTGTACGTGTCTCGAAGGAAGAAGTCTAGCTTCTTGAAATAACCGATTTGTATTTAATTTATTCCGATTTTAATTGATATGTTTTATCATTTAACAGAAACTGGACGTAGGGGCATCGGTTGTTTCTTGAATTCATATTTTTCAGATGACTGAATTTATCGTAGGAGGGTTTGTCCTTTCGTGAAAATAGCGGTGAAGTCCATGCAAGAAATTACTAGTACACTATATAATTACGAGCCCAAACGGGACACTTTTTAACAAAAACAGGATATTTTTCCTAACAGAATGAGATTTACTAACATTAAGAAATCGATCAGTTCCGAACAGGAAAATACACTTGCGGTTAGAAACATTTCACTAAGTATCACAACGTACGAATGTACTGGGCATATCATCTATTAGAAGAACGTGCACTTTGTACTGTACAATACTATCCAAATAAGAAGTCATGCAACAGATATGTTCGATGTGCATTGAAACAATACTTCGGATATATAACTTTAATATATAGAAGAAAGCTTTACGAGTTGTATTCTGCTAAACACTGTCAATAGGTGTACACGTGTTGTGTTCAATTTACAATTAAATGCAAACTTAAGGCTAGTCGCCCTAAAATGATCTCAGCCTTCCCCTGTGTTAGTGATCTGGCTACGGGCCTGCTTCGAGAATACTATAAACACTGTCTAGAACGACTGGCATAATGTTTTCACAACATTTGCATGTATTGACAGTTTTTGATTAGGCTGCCTGGAAGAGTAAGTTTGGCGCGTTCATCGTCACACTAGAACTGAGATCGTTTGGAGTGGAAATATAAAGGTAAGTTAGAAGATGAAATTTAAATATGTCTGTGTTAGTAGCTTAAGTGTCATAAGAGAGTCCTGTGATCTTCGATGTAAATGCATTTAAAGGTAGAACTCACCCAAATGTGGAAAAGGAAGCCCTTGTTTTTAAATAAGGGAAAGTGAACTTCCTTCAGATTCACAGGTATATGTTGGTTGTGTTTTTCTCAATTGGGAAGTCTATATTTAACCAGTTATACAATTCAAACCGTACTATTTCACTTGTATACAGAGGCGTGCAGAACAATCTCTGTATGGTTAGCATACGTGTCTTCGGCGCAGGAGACCGGGTTCGATTCCCGGAGCTCATGTGGTTCGGATTGCACGTTAAGCTGTTGGTCCACATCTCCTATAGCTTCGCTACTGAAAGAAACGGTAGACCAAATGACTGATAAAGACGAATAATTGATCAAAATAAATAAATAAATAAATAAATAAATAAATAAATAATCACTCATTCACATTACTTTAGAAGGTCATATTCTGGCAACCGTACATAAGGAATTCTAACACTTGGGCTCTAAGTGAACATCTCGATTGGCTAAAGAAAATTCACATTTGTTTGATTTAATTTAAATTGTAGTTAAAATGAAGGGATTTTCAAAGGAAAGTGGGTGACCAGCTTTTTATTTTATTTCTTTTATTTTTATATTAACAGGACTATACAACAATGTAATGAAGCATATTTATTTCGCAAACGTGAAAGTATTGCAGAGATGTTCGCTATTAAGGATACTTGCTTGAGGTCTTACTTCTAAACGAACACTAAATCATAATACATCTTGATATTAATTGAAGCATGTACCTGATGCTTTTTTGCAGGTATCGAGTAAGTAGATAAATAACGATAGATAAACTTTCTGCTTACGGATGGTTGTCAGATAAGATTCACCCAAATTTCTCAAACGAAAATGTTCATTACTCGATATGCCTGGTAAAAATTTCAAACTGGTCAATCCAAAGTTGCATGAAAGATTACCTCGGTAGAGACTAGAAATTAGGGTGTTATGTTATCATATGGTGTTTAACTATTATTCTACTTACAGATTTCTCTGTAATTCCTGACTCTTTTGACTCTCCCCTAGAGTCTTGGTCACGGAGGATAGAAACAGGAAGAAGAAGAAGAAGAAAAAACACCAAGGAATAAAATGGAACGGACTTACCAAGGGAGGAGCTGTGTTGGACGAAAACACGTTGTTAAGTAGTGGATAATCTTCAGATGGTGATTATGCCATACTGCAATATGGTGGAGTCAATTTGTGCGTTCTTTTGTTCTGTGTTGGAAGGTTGCCAGCTCATGTTATTATTTTATTTGTTAGCCAATGTTGTGAGAATTTTGTAATTGTCGCTTCCCATTCGTCACTTAACAAACCTTTTCTAGCTAAGCATTTGAATATTAATCTTACTTACTACGTAGAAACGCACTGGCTTAGTGGTAGAGCGTTCACCTCTGGTGCATAGGATCCTTGGTTCAAGTGAGCTTTGTGGTGGACAAACACCGTGTACGTGGGTTTTCTCGGGGTTTTCGCGTTTCCTCTCACTTTTTCATTCCACCACTTTATTCATTTCTCATCGTCATAGTCTCTTTTAACCTAACCGGCATAAGCGTGCAACGTAAAACAAAAATTTCATTTCATTGCATAAAAATGGTTTCGAAGTAAATCAACAAATATATAATTTAGTTAACGCAAACAACATAAAATTGCCTCAATAGACGTAGTTGACATGTACTCATCCATTCCTTTGCAATTAGTTTTTGAATCAATTAGTAACATTTTATACATTAAGAACCTAGTACTCCAGAAGTGAACAAAATTCTCAGTCTTGTTGAATGTTGCTTAAGATATAACATTTTTTCATTCGAAGGTAATATCTATCACAAAGTTGAAGGTTTGGTTATGGGGAATCCAGTATCACGATTGTTAGCTAATCTAGTAGTACTACATATGATTGAAAGTAAGATTCTGAAAGAACGAACTGATAGAGTACACTGTTATAGATGTGTTGACGACGTATTTTTCTTGTACAAGGATAATTCAGCTGGATTTTTCTTATTGAAAGAATTGAATAATATTCACAGCAATTTGAGATTCACTGTTGAGAAAGGAAAGGGAGGCACACTTATGTATTTAGATTTCAATATAAGAAAATATAACAATAAATTCATTACCAGTGTCACCACAAGTCCACAACTGATATACAGTACATACATTATAAATCTACACATTCGGCAAGTACCAAAGCAAACATTTGGAATAATTTCTTTTTTGTGCGCCATACAACTTAACCTCTTTAAAGACAGATTTACAAACACAGATTGATTACTTAATTAAGATGGGTAGTTTGAATGGGTACCCAGTTTCATTATTAAATAATTGGTATAACCAGATTAAAAGGAATTTTACGTTTCAATAAACCAGAAACCGATTTGAAAGACGAAAAGTGGGTGGGATTGCCCATCTTTTCCCAGATTGACAACTGCATTGAATATGATTTATACACAATACGGTTTTCGAACAGCCTTAAAAGCCCCCACAACACTTTAGAAAAAAAAAAAAGAAAAAAACTATCCAATTTAAGAGTTATTACACAGATTCGAATGAAAAATCGGGTGTTTATGAAATAAAATGCAGTTGTATAGGCAAAATGAAAAGAAATCGAAAAGTTCAGTCAAGGACAATATTAGATTCGAAAGCGGAAAACCCGTTGTCAGGTTTATTGAAACATTTAAAAGACACGCAACACAAGGTTGAAGATCCAAAAATTTTATTGGAAGCTAGAAATAAAGTATAGAGAGAGACTTGTTTTTGAAAATTTATTTATCCATTAAAAAAAAAAGAAGAAAAAAAAAGAGAAAGAAAGAAATTCAATTTGGACAAGGGATTCAAGGGATGGTTAAGTGACAAATAGAAAACAGTAATTAAAAAGTTCTCACAGCATTGACATAATAATAAAAATAACAACATGACCTGGCAATCTTTCAGTAAGAAACAAAAGAGCGCACAAATTGACTCCACCATATTGCAGTTTGCATAATCACCATTTGAAGATTACCGACGTAGTTGAAAACGTGTTTCCGTCCAACACAACTCTTCCTTGGTAGGTCCGTTACATTTTATTCCTTGATATTTTTATTCTTTTTCCTGTTTTTATCCTTTGTGACCAAGACTCCAGGGTAGAATCGAATGCTTGGAAGTTTAAAGGATAGTCAGAAGTTGCAGAGATCTGTAAGTGGTTTTACATTGTCTGAAGTTCTAACTTATAGGAGGAAATTAAATTTTCTTCGTTCTGTTTATTAGACGTTTTGAGTCCTGAAGTATGTTAAATAAAGCATTGGATTTACTTGCGTAGAAAATGACGGAAAAATAAAGGTACATGAAAGAAGCCAGAGATCATGTGTACAGGAGTTCCAAAGAAAGGACAGAAATGGAAGTAAAAGATTAAAAAGAAATAAAGAAGGAACAAAAAACCGAATAGGGTCGAATCGTTTGATACAGGACAAATCAGTTAAACCGGGAATGCCAAATTAGTTTTCAAATGAATTTAGAATAGTGAGAGAAATTGTTAAGAACAACGAAAACTAATTTAAATTATTAAAATAGCTAAAGACGTAGAATATGTCGAATTCATTGACATAAGACGATTAAAACTCTGCTTTGACCTATCCAACGCTATGTACAAGGCTGGATTAACCCATCTAGAGGCCCGGGGCTAGAAAAAATATGTGGCCCCTGCTGACTTCACCTAATACATTTCTGTGAAAGTACAGTAGGAAAGTTAAGTTAATATATTTCATATTTTTGGTCATATTTTATATTATGATGATGACTGTATCTTGATCAGAGTGGAGGCCCTTGTGTATATAATAGTCCAGTTTAGAGTTGGTACTAGTAAACGTGATAGCTTGTAATGAAACTTTTATGTTGCAATAGAATTGGCGAATGCACACGTCAAAACACAACAAATTGTACTTAGTTGCTGGAAAATTGGTTCGGGAAAGACAAGGCGAAATTTGGTTTTTAATATTCTGTTAGTTTACTTTCGTGTCACTTGGTTAAAATAGAGAGGTTCCTTGTTCCTCAATGTACTACTTCTTACAACACGGTTTAGCGAATTCACACGTAAGAAAATAGGAGAGTGTTTTTAAATATCTCAGTTGTACAACTGGAAATTAATTTGAAGGTGACAATCTATTGCTGCATTATGATAGCAATTATGTTTTGAGTCTAGTTCGTTGAAATTTCTATTATCACAGTAAGTCAGGAGGTGGACATCGTTATATTAGAGAATTCGCTTACTATAATTGTTAATCATAATTAAAATATATTTAAATGTAAAACAATTTAAGTAAATTAATATATGTTTGTAAATATATTTAGTGATCTAAAAGAGCATAATTATTAGACTTCCAAACTACGCCATCCATAATTGTCGGTAATCTTATCGAATGGTTTGTCGACAGGTGTCAAAGTAAAAACGGTGAGAGATATCGTGATGCGGTTTTTTGCAATCGATTCAGCGTCCCAAAAATAAATTCCACCTCCGTTAACTGAATTCAAACCGGAAGTAGTTCAAATTAGTCATTTCCGGTTTTTAGCGTTATCACTATAAAACGAAAACGATAATAGATAGCGAGAAGCTGTTTTCTGCAAACGATTCAGCGTCTCAAGGCAACGTGCTAAGACTATCCCGAACACTTGAAAAATGGAGAAACGCAAATTTCAGTTCACTTCTGTCTTCGTTTAGTTTGCTTTATTTATTTATTTATTTTTTTTTTCGTTATGTGTTATTTTGTAATATGTGTAGGTTGCACTACTAAATCAATAAATTGGAATGTACATTTTAAAGCTTGGATTCGTAATTCATTTTAGATCTGAAAAAATATGTAGAGAACTGTACATAAGAAACCTGGGAAAGAGTTTTTTCCCCTAGTTTTGGTGGAAATGTTTATTTTCAGAACTGGTTAATAGAGGTTAACGTAACCAGAAAAAATCAACAATGAAAAGGACTGAAATCCTAACCTTGAATGGTAAGCACAAACTAAGCTGCCGTAGAGTATTGGTTAGCGCTGTAGTGTAATGGTCAGGGAATCCTTCCGAATCCCAATTCGGTAGCTGGCTATTCTGATAAGGTTTTGCAGGCTTTCTTCTGTTCCGCCAGGCAAGTGCCAGTGCCACTGACTAATAATATTCCCTGGCCATTTTTTTTTTCATTCCCTTTTCTGTTATGACTAATTATTCTAGTGTAAATTGTCCTTGTGAACTATATTGAAAATTAACTAAATAAAGGATATATTCATTGAGGTGAAACTGTCTGGTTACCTGTTTATATTGCAACTTATATGTTCACTTGCTAATAGGAGCTATAGGATATACATTTGTGGGTTAAAAAATTAAGCAGTGATCTTGTTCGAGAAAGACTATTTCTTCTGTAATATATTTCAACCCTTTCTGGGGTCTTCGTAAGTAGCTTCTCTCTCACACTACTACGTATTTATTGTTTAAGGATTTTCGTTTACCAATCGAAACTTCTTTATATGTTTACCCTGTCTGTCTGGTCAGGAGATGCGAAATCTTAACTTCTTGATGGATAGTCATCAGTTTTGGTCACGAGTGGAGAGTCTACAGTTAGGAATTGAGTTCATTAGGATCTGATATGCAAATCGAAAGTGATAGGAGTCGTCTATTTCCTGTTTTCACGTTAATCACCTTATAGTAAAAACAGTCCTGCAATCAATTAAGCGTTCCGAGAATGCATTCCATGTCTAATCTTTCTACTAAAACCGAAAGTTATAGAAATATAACAGCGCTTCCAGTTTCAATATTGACAAGGGAAGTATGAATGAGCTCATATCGAAACCTACCGTAAAATTTCACTCAGAGGAAGGAAGTCCCACAGAAAGACCACACACAAAAAAACAGCTGCGTTTTCAAAGTAGAATTAACCAAAATGGCAGATTGAAATGTCGCGTATTCATGTCGACAATTGCACAATACGTTCAGTACTACCCCTTGTAAACGGCCTGTTAATAATAAAAAGTCAATAACAACAATGTGGGTACATACTATACCTAAGGGGAAGTCGTACGGTAAGGTGAACCTTGACAGCAGCCATCTTGAATTCAGGTCAAGTTTTGTAAATAAGAATAGGGCAATATGATACATGATTTTGGGGTAGAATTTAAGCAGAAAAACAATGGTAGCAATAGTATTAAGATACGTGCATTTGGTAAAAAGTTACAAGCATATTTATTGTGTATGTTTCCATGTGCACAATTCCCGAATGAAGCAGCTGTTCAAAAATAAGTTGCTCTTGAAATGTAACTCCTACTTGATAGTTCCACAATACTTTTCAATGAGGGACGAAAGAAAAGCAGAAATGAGACGATCAGAGGAAAATTGCACATACAGCATTTAACACGTTCACTGCCACGTGTATACTTAAGTATACACACGGCGTAGGTAAGTACAGGCCACGTGTATACTTAAGTATACACACACTAGGTTTCCTTCTTGGTCATGTGTGTTCCTAACTATTGACCATCCTACTTTGCCCTTAGGAGAGATATCACATGTGACCTGAGTGTCTTTTATTTTGCTGTCAGTTTATGGAATTTGTTTCCTGGGGAAGAGGGATCAAGTTTTAAATCCAATACATAATTTTCTTTTATATTGAAACCTGCTTGTTGGTACAATATCTATATGTACCATTTAAAAAGAGAAAACAGCAAGCAAAACTACCTTATAGATATATGGGTATGCTGTTTTCTTTTTACATTTTGTTTGAACAATGTATATAATGTAATGTATTTTTGCACTACAGTACATAAAACATTATTTCCTAAATTGTAATACATGGAGAAAACGCACATAAATATGATAAATGTCAAAAAATTAAAGCTTTCCTGAATTGTAATTAGATAGAAATATGAATTAGTGATTTCCTTCTCATATCTAATATCTGGTATGATCACTAATCACTAATATCTAATATGATTTCCTTCTAATATCTAATTCCTGTTATTAGAAGGAAATATGACAAGTCTAATGAATCTCATTGAAGCAGTCTCTACACATATATGGACTCTTAGGACGGGTGTCACAATAGGTCACAACTTGAGGTACACGCTTCAGTTTGCCATTTATTAGCTGACCACTTCTTCCAAACTTTTTAAACACAAAACACATCGCCCCTTTTTGGATTTTTCCCAGAACATTCTGTCAACCAAATAGTGAGAGTTCTCCTTTCTTGCCGTTGGGGTTGTTTCTTTTGGTTGGGGTTGGTGTCTTGGGGTTGCCAACGACAGGATAACTTCTTCTTTAAAATCTTTTATACTAAGAGATTTCTCTGGAATAATAGGCGAAGGTATCAAAATGAGCAAATGGAAAGACATGAGGGAAGTATTGATGCCTTCAACAAAGCACTGCACAACGGTCTGCATCCAAACAAACAGGAGAGGTGAAGGTAAAGCAAAAGCTCAATACATTGTCAACTACAATATAGGGAAGTCTTCAATGGATATATATATATAATCAAATGGCCTTGCATGATACGTTTTCTGGCGCTGTAGCAAGTGACAGAAAAATCATTATTGAATTACTGTGGGAAACAAGATTAGTACCGTAATATTCCTTTCAACAATATATTATGTCAGCAATAAAAAGGTAGTATAAAAAACAACCTACCCATAAAAACTATATTATACATTGTATCATGCTAAAGACAAAATAAAAACGTTGAATAAGAGTGAACGAAACAATATATTATCTGTGTACACTTTAGTATACACGTGGCTTGGAAAGGACTATGAACCGTCCCAGGCCATGTGTATACTAAAGTATACACGGCTGAAAACATCTCAAAACATCAAAAACAATACTGAAACAATTAAAAACTGAAAAATCAAATTAAAAATGTCATAAAAGTTAAAAAGTAAAAAAAATGAACGTTTGGCCTGAACCCACCCATAATCCGAAATTACGCTTGGCAGTCAACGTGTTAATATAACGATTTTGTTATTAGCAATTTTGGCTAAATTTTCGTATTATCTGGTCTATCTCCGCCCCTATTCAACCAATATGAACCAAATTTGCAGACTAATCTTCTACAAGTGTGTAGCTTTGCTCAACACCATTTGGAACAAATTGGGAAAATATAGAGGGTTTTTCCTATATTTTTGTATTTTACAAATTGTTGGACAACTGCTTCATTCGGGAGTTGTTCACATGGAAACATACACAATAAATATACCTGTAACTTTTTACCAAATGCACGTATCTTAATACTATTGCTACCATTGTTTTTCTGCTTAAATTCTACCCCAAAATCATGTATCATATTGCCCTATTCCTATTTACAAAGATGGCTGCTGTCAAGGTTCACCTTACCGTACGACTTCCCCTTAGGTATAGTATGTACCCACATTGTTGTTATTGACTTCTTATTATTAACAGGCCGTTTACAAGGGGTAGTACTAAACGTATTGTGCAATTGTCGACATGAATACGCAACATTTCAATCTGCCGTTTTGGTTAATTCCACTTCGAAAACGCAGCTGCTTTTTTGTGTGTGTGGTCTTTCTGTGGGACTTCCTTCCTCTGAGTGAAATTTTACGGTAGGTTTCGATATGAGCTCATTCATACTTCCCTTCTGAGAAAGTATCGCATCATACAAACCAAACTCCGTCATGTGGTGTACTCGTGACATTGTCACTTGTTTCAATTGTCAACATATAGAACATTCCTGGTTCATCAGACCACAGAATCTGCCGAAAGCTCAATAATTTTTAATGTAGCTTGTAGATCCTCACACATCATCTCACATGAACATATATTTTTGGAACTTGAACTTCAAACCACTTACATGACCATACCAGTATTGAAAAACAGTTTAGAGAAGTATGCCACTAATAACGAGAAGAAACTGTGTACATGTGTTTGAACAACTCGTTTCTTCCAACACAACGACGTATAGTGAATCTTATTTACATTAAACATTTTTCCACTTAAAAAAAAAGGAAAAAGAAAAAGAAAAAACTGAATAATTGAAAATCCATTTCAAGATCACTTAATTCTACTTATTGCGTTATTTTGTTTACAGTGATCGATATAGACATATGGCACAGACTACTGCGGACTAACCCTCATGACTTGCCGGTCAACTAGTAGAACGCGGTCGACACGTTTCCACTCTTTCTAATAATTACGTGTGTTCTATTTCGTTTACGGAATTAAAAAACAAAAGCACTACCACACTTTCCAAGTATACTTGCAATAAAATAAGAATAATGTATAGTAAGTAACTTTATATAAGAGGGTTAAAACATTTTAAACAGCAGCCTTGTTCCCACGTGAAAATAGCTTGAATTGAATTGTGTGCACCATCACAACGCTCGTATTTGTTTGTTTTTCCAAAGTGTGTGTGTGAGTTACGTCAAGGATTCATTCTTTTCTCCTTCCATTTCTCCGTCACTTGCCCACAAAAGAGTCTAGTGCTGCTAAGTTAAGAAATTTGTAAATATTATGGAAGAAGACTGCTGCTATTTGTCAAGTAACTGGAACCACTCGTTGACATTTCAGAAAGATAGGAGCAATAAAGTCACAAAAGTTCTTGTCCATGTTAAAAAATACAACTTTCTTCTCATATGTTCAATTTTGCTGATTTAATTGCAGCGCCCAACCGTCCATAAGCTTACAACACTCTTTTTCCGATGTATCAATACGGTCTTCCGCTGAAGAACAAAAGTTCCATTTTTACTCAAACACTAATACTTCAAAACATTTGTTCAGGTTTTAAAAAAAAAAGTGTTGCACAACTTTGCAAACTATACCAGTACCGCATTTGGAGGCCAGCTGCATTTGTATGATTAAGGGCAACAAATGTGAAATTGAGGATTTTTTTTTTTTTTTTTTTTCATGTTATTACCACCATTACTTCTTATATTTCTAACTTCCATTATTAACTACTAGTAGTACTATTACTACTAACCAAATGTATACTGTGTCAAAGTAAATTATAACAATATAATAAGCGTTAATGATTACAGTTATTTGTCCTGTTATTCATGTATTTTGGAGCTGCGTGAAGAATAATCATATTTCCCAGAACCGGTTTGTAGAAGCTTTCGACAGATCATTTTCTCGTTCATCTTGAAAATAAATTTCGACCATCGCAAGTTACGTTGACATTCTGTTTGTCATCTGACCATCTCTTACCACAGTAAACACTATATAGTAGTTCAATATGTGCATACTGGCTAGTATGGCGAGAATATGTTAAATATAAACTAATTATTTGCAGAGCAAAACTATATATTTCCATTAAAATTCAACACGTGTTACAGTTTCGCCAACTAACTCTGGCTTCATCAGACACTGTGAGATACAGTATTACTGTACAATCGTATATACATACAACAGCTAAGATATCTTTTTTTAATTTTAATTTTACGTGTTGAATTTTAATGAAAATATATAGTTTTGCTCAGCAAATAATTAGTTTATATTTAATTATAACCAAGCAAAGCTTCTACTTATGGAGAATATGTTGCATGGTTTTGAACAGATTTGTTCATGTACTTTCTGAAAATGTACTCATAATTTTTATATATATTTTCATTCCTATCACGGTTGATATTACAGGTTTCAAAACAGAAAAGTCATTGTTCAATTCATTAAGTGAAGACAGTGTAGTGCTGCACGGCAATACAGGCGCAGCATTGAAAAGAATGCAAACCTACCCTTTTGTTGAATGAAAATGTATTTTTTTGTAAATAACTAAGAAAAATAATCACAACATATATTGTAAGGAATAAATAATTAATTAATTAAAGGTAATTTAATATTTAAACCCGTAGACCCATGGAATACATTTCGAGCCTGGAAGATCCGCACGGTGCGAAGAGTTTTGACAACTCTAGCAAGAAGGAATTTTTGTCATCCAGCTTTTGAAATACCTTACATGTGATCGTACCTAAAATTTTATTATAATTTTCATTCGACCAATTCAGATGCTTTCATACGACTAGTTCACATGTATTACAGATAAGTTTTAATTACATTGTTCGTCCATGTTATTAACATAAGTACTTATTATTTGTTTGAGCAGTTTAGCAGAAAAACATATTTTTTTACGTTAATACGAATGAAAAGAAACATTGTTTTTTAAACAAAAGTTGATAGCAGTGCGAAAATAGCATTTAAGATCGTTAACTCTGCGACCTCGTAAAGTGATTTTTTTTAATCAAGTGATTGTAATTTCAGGATTACCACTTCTATATTTCCTTTCAAAGGAATCTGGAACAATGCATAAGATTTAAACCCAAGACCAATAATAAGTACACTAAAATTTTTCGTTCCCATTTTATAAATTTGATATTGAGTAATAACAGACCGTGGACTTTCTGTTGAAATATTTATTCATGAATTATCATTCAGAATCTTTTTAGTTTTGTGTAAAGACTTCGTCAGAAAAATATTCACCCTTTCAGTACATCAACTTTCCTGTGTTTTTGCAAAATTGATTATGTCATAATGTAGGGTTAGTAATTAAGTAATTTATGAAATATAAACAAAATCATTACGGGGAAAAATGAGGAAGTGAATAATTCGAACAAAATCCATTCTTACAAGTAAGCTATCGTTTCTAGAATTAATAATGAGGCTACCGTATTGTAGAATTGGTAATTTAATATTTTATATATGAAATATGCACAAAATAGCTTGAGCTTAAGATTACTATAAGACAGACTTAATTACAAAAAAAGATTTATATAATATATATATCGATAAATTTCTTAATGGGATAGCGAAAAGTATAGTTCATACAACTAAACTTTTACAACACCGATTACGGAAATACGAAGTTCCTTTCCTTCGCGCTTAGAATTGGATATGTTTATTTCTTCAAAAAGTAAATGTTACAATAATATTAATATTAACGATTATAGAGCTCCCCCGTGGCTAAGCAGTTAGCATACGCGACATTGGCGTGGGAAACTCGGGTTCTATTCCCAGTTGGAGCTCATGTAGTTCGAATTCCACGTAAGCTGTAAGTTCACATCTCATATAGCCTCGCTGCTGAAAGGAACGCTAAACTCAAAATAAAATTAACGGTTATAAAAATATTTATCACAAATCAGTAGTCTCCATCCTCCAAGAAGAGGACATTTTCCCATTTTTCTGAAACCTTGCGTAATTTTTAGTGTCCGAAACAGAGGACATGTCTGCGTAAAAGAGGACGATTAAAAATCCTACTGAGTTGTATTTAACAAATTTGTCCAAACAAAACATCTCACTACTAAATTTCCTTCTGATATTCCCTTACTTTTTCCCTAATGAAATATAAAGTCATCGTAAACCTTTTTCAAAAAGTGTCCAAAAAATGAATTTACACCCGCCAGTAAAGCACTCTTTCTGTGTATTTCCGTAGAAGTGTAATTATGTCCATGTACAGAGTTCTAATAACTAACTAACTCACTCACTCACTCTATGGCCTATAGAACCCGGAGGTTCAATGCCGCGTTCACAAAAGCTCTCCACTGACTTCTAGCCTTAGCCAATTGGATCCAGTTTCTACTTTGTATTCCTATCTCTGCGAGATCCATCTTAATATTGTCCTTCCATCTGAGCCTAGGTCTTCTAGTTCAGTCTTATCTACACAGAGTTCTAATGAAACATTTAATCATGAAATATGAAGAATCGTCATGATGTCGTTTTCGAGAAAATCGTCCGAACTGAAGTCACTCTAAATTACCCTTTCTAATTTTGTGAGATCAGCGAATTGTCATATTTTGAAGTGGTTTTTGTTCCTCAGTCATTTTTTTAAAAAGAAACAATCTCATAGCAGAGGCCACACCCAAAATAAACCCTGTTGCATTCATGAGAGAAAATAATTATATCAATTGGTAGAATTTTAATAAAACATTTATGTATGGAATATGAATAAATTCACGTGATCCATTTTGGAGTAAATCGAACAAACTCACCTGGTGTTGCCTTGTGGATTTTCGAAGAGAAATGACACGTCATGTTGTAGAATTATTACGAAATTTGTCAGTGAAATAAGAGAAAATTGTTTATGGAGTCGTTTACGAGAAAATCTCGGAGGTAATTTGATTTTCATATTACACCATCTGTATTTCGATTTTAGTGGAAACATTCAGAAAACCTTCTGTGGGAAATGTCATAAAAACTTTGACGTTTAAAATTTGTTCTTAATATCTACGGAGTAAGGCTTCTAAAAATCCTTCGTACACTAACGGACGAACAGGTAGCTGAGCGAAAAAAAAAAAGTTTGGAACGAAGGGATTCTGAAATTTGCAATTCCCATTGAAATCTCCTTTTGCCTCGGTACCACAAGACTTGTCTTCAGTACTGTATCCTCGAAAGTAAAGAAATATTTTGTAAATTTGTTGTCACACCACGCACAAGTCGAAATTTTCAACTATAAACATTATTACATATAACTCCGAATGGTAAGCTTTTTATATTTCCATTTATTTCCCACATTATTACAATCTATGAACGTGTGCTGCTAAGTTCGTGCGCTTCATTTGATATATAAAAGTATTAGCAATACTATAGTCAATTGCACGTATATCATCTAAAACTTTATATAATCACATTGTTTCATTAAAAATGAAGTAAAGAGAATAATTCCCACAGTAAGATTTGTACTTAAGTTCGTGAGCTGTATTCGTAACTAGTGTTGTGAAGGCCTGGAAAAAAAAAAAAAAAAAAAAACCTATCACGGGAAAAATACGTTTCATTTTGGACATAAAAGGCTTCAAAACTGTCTCCAACTAACTTAGAGATCCCAAAAACTACGAATTCGACACTAACATTGGCCATTTTCAATTATTTTTACATATCTCGCTGAGGAGTACTAATGGGGTCTGAATTTAAACGGCATCGGAACTGGTACTGTTTATCTCAGTAATCCCGAAAATTATAGATTCGACACTGTAATGTTGGGTATTTTCGATCATTTTTATATGTCCCCCTTCCTCCACCCTTGAGTTCCGGGGCTGAATTTAGATTTAAACAGCACCGGAAGTATTACTGTTCATTTCAGCGACCCCGAAAACTATGAATTCGACACAAATATCGGTCATTTTCGATATATCTACCTCTCCTCTATATATCTTCCCCAAGCTGAACCTTCAAAGAGAAGTGATAAAAACCATTCCAGGTTCAAACCTCATCTATGTTAAAAATTTTATCAAGGTCGTTCGGGTAGTTCAAGAGATTGCAAACATCAGTCATTTTCATCTTTATATATGTAATAGATATACATAGATAGATAATTTGTCGCATTAGAAAACAGGTATTAGAATAATAAATAATAGTAATTACATGTTTTAGTGCACGAGTATTAGTGAAATTTACTGCTCTACCTTTAAAGAAGTAATTTGGTTAAAATTAACAAAACTTCACTACATCAAAGAGCATGTTAAGAACTATTTCATTCAAGATCCTTATTTGTTGCAACAGAAAAGCTCCGTTATGGTAAACTTATAACTATTCTGTCAAGCCTTGTTTTCATATTGTCAAACTACACAACAACAATGGAAGAGAAGGGGTGGAAGTCTGATGAAGAGAGAGTTAGTGTGTCGAAACTGTAACATGATTGTGTGTGCTATATTATCACATAGCCTTGTGTAGTTTGACAATATGGTAGCCTTGTATGTAACTGTAAAAGTTCCGTGATTAATGCACAATTACGAATGAACGACTAAAAAGTACATAAAGGAAATAAGTGTAGACTATTAATTTTCAAGAGTGATTGCAACAGTTTTATTTTCGAGTATTTTTTTTTTTAATCGCAATATTGAAATTTTTCAACTTACATTTTTCACGCGTTCGAAGAATAAAACGGTTCCATTACTGCTAAAATTAACCTCCTTATAAAGATTTTTTCCCCCAATATTTCCACTTTTTCTGGAAAGAAACCGGAAATCCTGCTGGTTTTTTTTTTTTTTTTTTTTTTTTTTTTTTTTTTTTACCAAATGCTCCAAATTCCGGGAATTTTACAATACTATTCGTAATTTCTTACGACTAGTCTAATCGAGAGAGTCTACTTTTCTTTTTTATGTGGAAAGATATTAAGTGGAGCAGAATTGACGGCATTTTTCATGTAAATACCATGTTTATGATTTATCGTGGCTTATATATAAAATAATATGGCATAGAGATCTGTGTATTTTTGTTATGTAAGTTGTAATTTTTAATGAAATATAGAAGCAAATTATTTGAATTCTACTGGGATAACCCTCATAATAAGATGTCAGAAAGATAAGAGTTAATAACCACATAAATCTTAAATCATGTATGGAAGTGAATGTCTGGGTAATGTAGTCATTATTACAGACTTCATATACCTAATCATAATTTCTCTATATTCCTTTTACTCCAGCTTTCCAGATTCTAAGTTTTACATTGGTTCGGTTTAAATTCACTATTAAATGTGAGTGTAGTTCGAAAAGAGATTGTGCGTGAGCTGAACTTAAAAATGTTATTAATTGCACAACATGAACATTTTTTTAACGCTGTTTATACCGTAATTTTGGCAGTAAACTTCTGATTAATTTACTAATCGTTGCTTATTTATTGACAACAAAGAGTTCTAGTGTGGTAACTTTGTGGATGTGAAACTATAAGATAGGCCCTTGCGAACGAAGCATATTAGGGATACTTGTTCTTGCGTAGTTTTTTCCTTCACGTGTATGTTCAGGACGTACATTGTGTGTTTATAATTGTACAGTGTGACTTCGAAATTATACTCATTGATTTTTAATAGGTATTTCCTTTTGTTTTCAGAAAGAAACGTGTGTTATCAACGAATTGTGTTGAGACCTTTAATGCTTCCAAGAATTCTGAAGAAATTAAGAGAAAGTTTTCGTTACCAAGAGTGGTGCTGGTTAGATGTGATGATATTTCTGCTCGCAAGCTAAGCAATTATGGACTCAAGAAACATAAAAAACAACCATCAATAAAATTAAAACGTAAAGTTCCCAAAAATAAGCGTTATGTGTGTGGTACATGTAAGAAATCATTTGGTAATAGAATTCTATTCAACACTCACTGCAGAAAACATTCTGGTGGTGGTGGTGATAGTGATAGTGAAAAACCATACGCATGTCGAGTATGCAAAAAGGCTTTTAGCCACCAGGCTTTCCGTGATGTTCACGAGAGAGTACACACTGGCGAAAGACCATTCGTATGTCCAAAATGTGATAAGTCATTCTCTCAACAGGGTAACCTGTATCTTCATCTCAGAATACACAATAGTAAAAAGCCATATGCATGTCCCATCTGTAAATGGCAATTTACACAGAAAGCAAATATGCAAAAACACTTTAGGGTTCACTCTGCTAACCGATCTGTTCGTCAGAGGTTTCACATAAGTAAGAGACTTTTCTCAAAACATAGATCTCTTTCTAATCATTCTCAAGGAAATACAAACAATGGTAGCGAACCTGTTGGTATGTCGTCTTATACTATTCCTTATATATGCGGAATGTGCGGTAATAGATTTTCAGAATCTACTCATCTTTATGCGCACATGAAAATTCATCATAATAACCAGAAAGTTAGTACAAATAATGAAATGTGTCTGGAACAACAGCGTCTTGTTAAGCATTGTAGTGTCTCGTTGCTAATGAGTAATTCAGTTCAAGAAGAGGGAAAGCCGAAGGATCACAAGCAAGAAATGCCCAACAAATTACTGTCAACGAAACAAGGAAATGTGAGTGATATAAATGATGATACACAAGATTGTATCTTGGGTAAAACTAAATCTGAGATCCATAACGAGAAAGGTTCTTCAAACTCTAATGAAATATTAGCAGAAGATAATATTTCTAACCGTTCAACTGTTAGGTCACAGAAATCTATGAGATCGTGTCTTCTATGTAGCAAAGCATTTGAATATGAAGATGATCTTGTGAAACATTTCGAAGTTCATATTTAAAATAAAATTGACTTTATTGCTTTGGATGAAATCTTCCGTGAATTTTAAAGTCTTCTATCGTGTATGTTAAAATAAATTCATAGTTCCTTTTTTCTTAAAATGTAGATGTATTTTCACATTGATAGAAAAACAAATTTTGAAAACATTTTAAAAAGAAAAGTTATTATTTTCAGTAAACTCTTGTAGTACTTGTTCAACCAGACTTTAAGTGTACTGAAAAATATAGTTTATTTTCAGGATATCTTAAGTTTGAATGAAGAATATGTGTTTAATAAAACAAAGATTTGTACACACCACTATACTTTCGTATGCCGATGTTTTTTTGAAAATAAATATAATGCATACTGTATGTTGAGTTTGTATATTATATGTAACTCACCTTTATTTAGTTGGTGGTTAATAAATGAAATTTATTTATTTAAAAATATGTAATAATGCGGTAGTAAGTTCTTTAGAATTGGTTTGTAACGCGAACGTTTTTAGTTTGTCACTTATTTAATATATGTGTTCTTCCGAATAAAGGTTATGCTCATTATATGTATAGTTTTTGCAGAGTAGCATTTCTTAAACTGTAATCCCCGAAGTCTGTGCATATAAAATCACACAGAATAGCTGAAAATCTTAGAGTAAGCAGGCGTCTTTCATTTTCACCTTCAGGGCCTACATTTTATGAAATTTGTTGCTCTGTCTGCTATATAAAATATTCTTAGTAACCTTTAATTATTAGAAGAACCTAATACGTATTTTCTTTAATTAATACCAAATTGAAATTAAGGGAATTTTAATTAATACTACTTTTAATTAATGTTACTATGCTGGTATTAACGTATGTTTAAAATAAGGTAAATTTGCTTACAAGGGAACACGAGTATTGGGTTCCGTAGTTCATTCTGACTAATAGCAGTCGCTTGAAAAAAATTGATAAACGCTGTCGTAGAGGATTTAATACTATGATCCACATATAAATTTTAATAAAACTTTGAAAAGAAACAGTAAGTATGAATTTCTTCTGTGTTTATTAAGTTCCTAGAAATGGAAATTATGGTTTTTGATTCTGTTTAATTGGCATCAGTATCTGAATCTTTTTAAATATCAAGATGTCAAAGCTGCATACGTTGAATTGTTACAAAATATATCGGGTAGTCTAAAAATATGTTGAGTCTTTTGCACACGAGATGGCTTTAATGCCCAAATCTCAGGATATTTGAGTCGCAGCGGTTCAGGCCTAACTTCGTTTGACAGTTGAAGCTAGTACATGTGCAGAAGTGGTTGAATTCTTACAATCACACAGAAAGTATTGTGCTGTGAAGGTGAATGAACTTCCCACTAAACTGTACACCATTAGAGTATCATCTACAAAACGGCAGTGCCTGATATATACGAAGAGTTATTCCTTGAGAATTTCAGTGTGAAGTTGGACCATAATGTTGGTCAAGAGATAAAGGACTTTCCGTAGCAAGTCCCTCTGTTTGGCTGTTAATTATGTCTTCAAATTTGAAATAGTTATTGGAAATATACAATTCCAGAGTGAAAGTGTGCCAGGTGATTGTACTGTGTGAAAGTGAAGGAATGGGGTATTAGTTTGGTAATATTTATAAGAGGACAAAACCAGTAGAAAATTATTGAATGCATCATGTTAATCACTTTAGCTATAGTCTCAGGGTGACAACCGTTTTAATGCATCTGCACTATTCAGGAAACTTTTAACAAATCTGGAAATGCTTCATACTAGTCACCTCAAAGTTCAAAAATTCGTGAGTGTAGCTTTTGTCATTAGTAATATCGAGGTATTGTTACATATTTTTATGACTAGAAACAACTTTTTCTCGTTTTGATAGCGATACACCACAACGATGGATGCCATATGATGTGATTTGTGTATATGTACTTTAAAACACGCCGCTGAGAAGGATGGGAGTTCTTATTGACAATTTCGGCAGTTAGTAAATGATAGACAATTACTAAAATTAGCCCAAGTAAATATTTGTAATTATACGTCAACTGAATTCCTTAAATGGATATGTAACAATGTTCCCTACCTGAAACGACACTTGTCACGGAGTCCTCCGAGAGTGCATAGCGTCTAAAAGAACTCCAAAATCTCTGTACAGCACTAATGGATTTTGGACATGTATATTTGTTCTATATCTTATTTTCATATTCAACAAAATCTATGAAATAAAAAAGAAAAATAAATAAATAAATAAATAAACTTTGAATGGTCATATTTAAAATTTCAATCATAAATTACTAACGATAAATTGCTTCCCATATCATGCTGAATGAACTTCCATAGACTCCGAGGCCTAGACTACAGCTAGGGACTTGCTAATGTTTATTAATATCTATATTTATATAGAAATTCCTTAGGAAGTGCTCCTAACATTAGAGAAGATCCATGCTATATACGCTTGGGTAATGTACGCAGTTTTACTAAAATTGTAAAAATATGGGTGTGGACTTCACGCGGATTGTTAAAAAAAAAATCGATATAAACTTAACTTTGAGCCCTCTATATAATACCGGTTATTTTTCTTTTTTACAACCGTCCCCGCTGGTCTAGTGATAACGCGTGCCCTTTTGGTACACTTTCGTTCACAAAAACCTAGAATCCATTTCAGAGACTAAGTCCGAAAAAGTGAGCCTAGATCCATCACAATTCGCACAGATCTGTACAGAGGGATTGCTCTTTTCTTAGACACTAACTGGAACCAGTATATGTGCTGACGGTAGTAGAGCGTGATAAGACATTTGAGTCTTTGTAAGAACTTGCGAAACGTGAAGTTCTTATAAGTTTCACAAAAAGGAAGGGGTTTCATTATTTTATTTATTATTTTTATATTGGTATATAATTATTTATTACTTATTATTCCGTATACCAGATCTCCGAAAGTATTAGGCGTAGAACTTTGAAGTTCATTGGATTGCTCTCCATGAACTACACTGAAAATAAAACAAATTTTACGAAATGCATCCCCGAAGGGGAAAATAAAAGTATTAAGAATGTGTTGCTATTCATAACATCTTCGAAACTGTTGGGAATAGAAACAAATTTTTTACAAATATTTCCAGTAAATAGTTTGATGTGGCCCAATTGGGAATGGGCTGTTGAATGCAGGTGTCGCTGTTTATCAGATCTTCGAAAGTTGTAAAGGTAGAAGGTTCTTTAGAAATGTTCTTCTTGTACCCCAGCCTGAGAACAACACTAAATTCTACGATATGCGATCCCTACTGGGACGACAGGTGTCTTGAAAATATTTTCATCGTTTATCAAAGTTCCGATAGTGTTAGGCATATTAAATTATGTGTTATGTCCTGATTTGTATGTAATTACATATTTTTTCCTTCATATGTAGGTTCGTCAAATCCTTAAATGTTTGTGATTCACACCTGTAGGACTTCAACTCAAGTTTCATATTACATATTTTTACATATTTTGACCAATATTACATATTTCTATGGTTTCTACATTTTTTTTTTTTTTTTTTTACATAAATCTGTCAAAATTTTGCGTTTACTGAAATTTTAATTTAAAATAAAAAAATAAACTCCAACTGTGCAAGGCTTGCATCTAGATTCAATTTTGTCATGTCTACCTTTCGTGTCTTTACCGAAAGAGAAATATCTCTCTCTCTCTTTTTTTTTTTTTTTTTATTTGTCAAACCATTTTTCGCAGAATTTTCGCCGATTACAAAAGAAATATAAGAAGAAACAAGTAAAAATCCTCCTTCCGGGGTACATTAGCAGCGCTGGAGGAAGACAGATCACGTGCCTGACAGGCGACTGGCCAGGAAATTCCTAAAATGAAGTCTATTTGGTTGTTATCGGAGGTCGGACGGGAAAAAAGATGAAATCAAATCCTGTTAAAACTGTATGCTAGTGTGCTTCCAGAAATTTACTGCAAGAGTTCGTTCCAAGAAGCCGGCGACAATGGCAATATCATAGCAGGTAACCTAAGCTTTCAAAGAACTTCGCTTGTTCAACTGAATGACAGGAGGACCGTACTCTAGTATTGCAGTTGCAAAACGCACGTGTTCTGTATTGACCGTCGAAGTTAGAAATGGCTTCGGTTGCCTCAACTTTATCCGCGAAATTGCGGCCGTGGGTAACTATCGATAATGCGTTTACTACGGACGGTAAAGTGGTGTTGTCAAGTGTGTGATTTAAAAAAAAAAAAAAATGGATGTTCAATGAATTCTCAGAACAACATGTACGAAGTGCACTCCATGCAAGAAATAGAAATTTGCGAACTGCAAAAAAACAAATACTCTTGACACAAATGCATCGAGATACTTCATTGAGTAAGTTTTTCAAAAACTTGTTTCAAGCAATGATAGCAGAAAACATTCCTTGGAACAAAGTTCAAGTGCCAAAATACCGTGCTTTTCTGGAGAAGTACTGCGGGCGTCGAATTCCTGACGAATTCACCCTTCGAAAGTGTTACCTGGAAGTTTGTTATAGGGAAGCTATAGATACCATTAGGGCAGAAATAGGTAGTTCATATATTTGGATTTCTGTGGACGAAACAACAGACGTTTTGGGACGTTATGTAGCAAATTTAGTGATTGGAAAGTTAAGTGAAAATGCTTCATCTAAATCCAAGTGAAAATGCTTCATCTAAATCCTATCTTATTGCGAGTAAATTGCTGGAACGCACGAATCATTCCACGATTGCTCGTTTTGTAAACGATGGTCTTAAAGTGTTGTGGCCGGTAGGAATTCAGGAAGAAAAAGTCCTTGTTCTCTATACAGACAGTGCAGCGTACATGTTAAAAACGGCTAGAGCACTTAGTTTTTTTACCCTCACTTAATTCATTTCACCTGTATGACCCATGCTCTTCAGTGTATTGCTGAAGAGGTGAGAGACAGCTTCTGCGATGTAAATCAACTAGTTTCTTTCACAAAAAAATGTTTGTTAAGGCGCCACAACGTGTTCAAGTTTATAGAGATCAACTGCCAGACGTGCCACTTCCTTCGGAGCCTGTGCTAACGCGATGGGGCACTTGGATACAGGCAGTACATTTCTACAATGAACCTTTTCAAAAAATTAAACCTGTTGTTCATTCATTTCCATCGGAGTCTGCTGTGTCAGTTGGCATTGCTCAGAAACTGTTTAATTACTCAGAAGTAGCGTGTGATATCGCATACATAGATAGGAGAAAAAGTTCGAAAGAAACTAAATGCAGTGCTGGAAAGAAACCCGGGCTACCACAGCCTATTGGCAGAGTGTGTGAGATTCTCAGTGGTAAAACAAGACCCCACCCTGAAGATATTTCCCCCAACTACATCCCCCTGTTGAAATACGCTCTTGTTACCTCATGTGATGTGGAGAGATCATTCTCTGCATACAAGAATATTTTATCCGATCTCCGACAAAATTTTACTTCTGATCATTTGGAAATGTACATTGTTACCCACTGTGCAACAACACATAGTTGAACTGCAGGCACATCTTTTGTAAGTACTTTATTTCAAATTAAAAATGTCCATGAGAGGAAATACTCTTTAATCTTAGTTCAGCTGGTATTGTTTAAAGATATAGGACTGCTTTTCCGTGCATGAAATAAATATATATAAAACAATACATTTCGTCTTAAGTTACTTTTAGTTTTTAAATTTGTATATTGCGTATAATCGATTTCAAGATTGGGCCGTGGCGACGGATGCGCATTTAGTGTGGAGGTTCTAGATTTGAAACGGGAGCACACCACATGAGATTTCTGACGTACAAATGCCGTATGCATTGCTTTTCTCGGGGCTTTTTTTTTCTCTCTAGCCGATTCACATCTTCCTTCATTCGCGTCTGATTTTTATTATCCTGCAATCAGTCATGTCAGTGACGTACGGCTGTCTCAGCTGTTCAAGCATTTCACTTCATTGGGGGACTTGCATTAAGCGGGATAAAGTGTAGCATTAAGCGGGATAAAGTGTAGTAGATTTTCCTTTTTATTTTCATAATTCGTTTAAATATTGCATACGCGTGTTAATATTACGTTTTCATAAATATGTAACATATGTAATATTACATATTCTTATATAATATTACATATTTCTTACATTTTTAAGTGATTTTTGTTACATATTTATGTACCTATTAAGGGGGTTGATATTACATAAAAATCCGGACTCTAATTATGTGTAATTTTTCTTGAACCCTAGGCTGAGAATAAACCAGTTTTGCGAAACACAACTTCCTCGTGCGGAAAGAAGAAGAAATTTGGAATTTCTTTTTGCTATTTACTAGATCTGAGAAAGTAAGCCTCAAATTGTTGATCTCAAAACTAATGATAATGATGATAATGAGCTTAACGAAATGCATTTCCTACTGCGAAGAGGGAATCCCTACGACCTTTCCCAGAACTCTTGTTTTTGGGTATAGGCTAGCTAGTATAAGAAAAGCTGGCTTTGAGAAAGAAAAGGGTGCAATGAACAGCTCCGTGATTCATTCCAATGAAGATTTTTTTTTTAAGTTATAGATTTATTCAATGTTGTATAGATATCTATGTTGAAGCTGTTTTAATGTGTCTAGATGATATGGAAGAAGGTCTGAATCTTCGTAAATATATATAGTATTTATTTTCGTAGTAATGTTTTCTGACGACATGCAACGGTACGACGTAGCGACACCTTTTTAATGAGAACGGAAAAAACTTCGAAAATACCAAATACTAAACAATATAGTGTTATTGAAAATTGAGTTTTTATTGTTTTCATTTTACTTTGTTTCTTTCTAGAGAAAGAGTTGCGAATCTTCGTTCTTCTTGAAATCAGTTAATTGTATTCATGGACTAGAAGCATTTTGGGTCCTTCTCTCGCTCCTGGGACGTCGTCGCGCCTCCAGTTTTGTCATTCCTTTTTTGTACGGTAATAAATCATAAGGGCTCTGAACCGCCCCCTTTTTTTTTTCTGAAAAGACTGTCCTCTCACAACGGAATAATCCCAACAAATTTTTCTGTCGCTGTGGTTCAATAGCCGTGAGAGATGGAAAGTTGAGTTTGGGATTCGTGAGATAAATAAAGCAGTAAGGCAAAGTTAGTCTCTCTTTCTTTCGCTCTCTCTCTCTCTCTCTCTCTCACACACACACACACATGCGTACACTAAGTGGCTACAGGAAGACATAAAGGGACAAAGAAGCTCGCTACCAATAGGTCAGATTTCTCAGAAATAGAAATTGAGATTCAGACAGTAAATGGAAACGTACATTCAAGATACAGAAGTACTTGAAAATTTCCATTCCAGTATCTACACAAGCCAACTACAAGTCTTTTTGTTTTGGCTGCAGTCCAGATTACCCTTTCTTCCTAGTAATTTCACAATTTAGGATTGAGCTACTCACGGGAAGTGTTCCCTACCGAAGTACGACACAGATGTTAGCGAAAATATTGTACTATTATTTCTTTGTATTCCAATGAAAAAAGTAATTAAACTTTGGCAGAAACTTAATACTCTGAAAGGTGTGCAACTTTTTAACCATTACGAACCCGAGGTCCAGCGTACCGGCACCTTTATTTTTAGGAAAAAAATCATATATATAAATTTTAGAATCTGAGAAGTAGTAAATAAAAAGTATTCATTAAATATAATACCTACACATCGACAAAATTGTAAACTATGTCAATAATATCACTGGGCAACGAAATTTGATTTTTTTCTTTTTTTGTTAAGGGAAACAGTGGGTATTTCTGACGTACCTTTTGTGCTGATTTCAAATATTTCTACACAACTTTTCCATCACTCAGGGTTTTCGAATAATCACATAAAAAACAGTTTTCTTGTCTATACACTATAGTATTATATCTTAGTTGAAATTACATTTACTCACCTAAAATGTATATAAATTGGATTTTCGGCTGTACTTCGCTTGAGGAACATCTCTCTTCAGTATCGAACAGTAGCTTGCCAAATTATTTGGACACCATTTACCCTAGTAATGCCTTTCCATTTCCGCGATATTCTGGTGGAAACGCTCTCCGTGTTCGTCGCTCACAGCCCCTGTTTTCAGGGAAGAAATCGAGATGGGAGTGCAGACAGTGTATTTTTAAAGACATGTTACATCCCATTATCTTCCAGTTCTCTATCATCTTATTGGCAAGTTCTCTGTAGTTTATCAGACCTGAAGTTTCCTAGGAAGTTTGTGACAACTTTTTTTAACAACAAAGATGCAGCTGCTACTGGGATATTTAAGTAGTTTTCAAATTGCGTATATGTCATTAGTTCCCTTATTTGAGAGCCAATAAATATTCCTTTTAGTTTAGTTTCACTGATCCTTGGGAACTTACTTTTCAGGAAGAGAAATGTACTGCCATCACGATCCAATGCTTTCACAAAATTTCTTAATCAGGCTTAGTTTGATATGAAGTGAAGGAAATACGATTCTTTCAGAATGTACAAGTGGTTGGTGAAGAACATTTTCTTGTCCTGAATTAAGTGACTCTCTTTTTGGCAAGTTCTTTTTAATATAATGATTATATGTATCTCTGCTATTCTACTAGCACAACATGCAAAATTCAGTATAGCCAAGCTGTAACCCAAGTAAGATGGCTATAACTGTCAAATCTCCACATATCTACCACGAAAAGTTGTCATACTTGATAGCGGATAGCAAGACAGGGTTTGCCCAAGTGGGCCCAGCCCGAAAAAAAAAGCACGAGACACTTTAAATTAGCTGCATGTATTTTGGCGGCGATCAAACATAAAATTTCAAAATGGCGGCCATGTTTTCAAAACAGCAGTGAATAGAAAATTATATTGCAAGTTGTGACAACGATAATCTTGAAATATGTCACATTTTAACAATTTTACCCCAAAGACATTGAAATATCTCGAAAAAACCCAATTAAACCCGAAAAAAGCCATATGGCAATTAAACTTTTTTTTTTTTTCAAACCGTGCCTTGGCAGCAGACTTCTGCTCTCGTGTCTTTTAGGGTTAGGAAGGAGGGGCGGTTCCATTTTTTTGCTAATTTCCTTTGTTCCTGGCTCATAAAGATAAACCGAGCTTTCATCCATTGTCACTAGTGTGCTCAAAAAGGTCCTCTTGATCCACCTCTCAGCGATGCAACATCTCTTGCAGCGTCCTCGCGATTTCTCTTCCGGAAAGGTATGAGCAGTCGTGGCACCCAACGTGCTGACACTTTCTGAAGATGCAGCTGGTACTGAATGATACATCAAGTAGACCCATAACTTATTGCACACAAAACACTTTCATTGACTATCATTCTGTCTTCCATTATGTTCTTCTCAACTTTCTTCGTCAAGGCGGCATCATCAGTAAAAGATGGTCTTTCAGATCTAGAGGCGTCCGCGGTGGTCATGTGTCCAGTTTAGAATTGCTGTTTCCACTTGGATACCATCTTATAGGATGATTTTCATCCTCATAAACTTCCTTTATCTTTTCATGGATATGCTTTGCTGATTTCTCCTGAAGATGAAAGAACATCATGACGATCTGTGCCTCAAGCTTATCAGTCATCGCACCTTTAGTGATGTACTTGCAAAGGAAAGAAAGAAAAGTTGTTCTAACGAGTCCAGAATTTGCTTGGTTAACACGGAGAATCTAATTGTAAAATCCATGTCCGAGGGATTTCGTAGTTCGTCACCTTCTAGGTGAATGCGTGAAATTTTTAATACCTCCTCGTATTTGAATATATTCGAATATCGAAGGACAAAGCTATAGTATACTAATTTATAACATTATACAATAAAGTATCTAACATCACTGAAATATTACTATAATAAATCCAATGCGTTGAATTTACTAAATCACTTAAATATGTAACTAATATTCTTTCCGTAGCAGCATATTACAACGATAACATGTACTTACTACTTTTATTTTATTTAATATGTTGGACAGAAATGGTATTTTATCTAGTAATAGTTATGAGTTAGATGAAGAAGAAATAATGTAAAAATGTCATGAAAAATCTTTCTGCTGCCGTTAAAGGTAAATATTTTGTTTATTCATCGTAACTCGGTTGCTATGATAATAGTTCCCGTTACCCAGGTTTTGTTTATAAATAAATATAATATTATTCAGAGAGACACCATATAAGTCAGAAGTGTATGGAATTGCTGAGAAGCAATTATCAATTATTTGAAAATATAGTCCTCCCAAGTGATCAAAATAGTCTAATTGAAGGACCCTCTGCAATAACAAGGTATGTGAAAAATGGAACTTCTGAGTTTATAAAGCTTAAAAACTTAGTGTAATGTGGTAATTAACAGGAGTAAATCTGTGTATATATGCCTATGAAGAAAAGTGGTGTAGTACGTGGTCTGTGTTTTGGAGCGTAAAATGGTGAATACCGAAAATGCGGAATTATATATAACGAAGGTGGAAAAGTGAGCATTTACCTTGTTATTGTATAACATTTTAATTAATGGTGAAAAGTTAAAAAACTAAGAGCACACAACGAAGTGTGTGACAATATTTATGTATTGCAACACACAAGCTTACAAAATATCAATAATCTGAGCATTGTAGGCAACAAAATCCGTAAACTATACTGTCCTGAGCCTTGTTTAAAACTCCAAATCTGATACGTCCATTTCAGATTTACACTCCGGGAACGCAGATAAGGAAAAAAAAAAAAAAAAGGAGAAAAAAAAACTTCTTTGAATCCTTGATTCCCGGTTTGGCTCGTTTCTTGCGTGTCCAGTGATGGTGCCTGCACCGAATATGCTTTTTTCTCCTACACCACTATACTTTTCCGAAACTGACACAGATCCATGTGGGGGTTCACCCTCTTTCCTTGCCCGATGTACTAACAAATCCGAAAATCGGATTCGGATTACAAATCATGACTTCGAATTTTCAAATCCAACACCTGAAATTCGGATTTAAATTCGAATCTGGATATCCAGATTTTAATTTTTCGAAATTCGAATATTCCCATATCCAGATTTTTAATAGCACTGTTTTAATTTCCATATTAATATCGAGGAAAAAAACAAAACACTGCATTTCGCCTTGATTTTGCTATATTTCTTTGCCAGAGTTCACGATTTTTCTTTCTCGTTCATCCCTTCCGCTTCTGTCGTTCCTCTTCGACTGCTTCGATTTTGTCCATTTCGAAACAGAATCGTCAAGTATGTCTTCGTATCAGTGCTTTCACTTCAACCGACCCTTGAAAACAAAGTTATACACACGTCGCGTTCCCTTCTCGCATCTACCAATGCTTGCTTCACTAGCCGCAGACAGTGGCGCCCTCTGTTATCCGCATCGGGAAAGGTGTCTCGTTGCAAATGATTTTTTTTTTCTCACAACAGACGCTTCGAATACACACCAGAGGCAACAGAAAAGGAAAAATGAAATGAAATCTTTGAGTTTTACGTCCCACGGTTATGCCGGTCAGGCTAAAGGAGACGGTGATAATGAGTAATGAATGAAATGGTGGAATGAAGAAAGTGATAGGAAACGGGAGAACCCCGAGAAAACCTACGCACACGGTGTTTGTCCACCACAAAGTTCACTTGGCGGAGGCTGGGATCGAACCCGGGACCCCAAGCACCAGAGGTGAACGCTCTACCACTGAGCCACCGCGGCCCCAACAGAAAAGGAAATTAAGTCCATACGCCTTCTTTGACTATGTTTTATCAGGAATTGAGGTAACTCGACTTACCTTGTTTTTGCAGAGGGCCCTTCAAGTATTTGAATTATCATCGTAGTAAATAGTAACAAGTTCTAATAAGTATATACTACGATAAACCTATTTAAAATTAATCGAACTGGTGTCTGACGTTTTAACATATGCAATCAGTGCCTATGAGCATGCATACTCATTCAAGTTTGCAGTTCTCTTAAAAGCTGTAATGCATGCTGCACGTATAAGCACACAAAGATAGCTGTCATAGTAATTTTATTTAGTTTTTTTTTTTTTTTAACGTAAATGAGCATTGTTTGCAGCCTAAGGATAGCTACCTTATATAGTAATTGAGAAACTAATAACTATAAGACTATTAGCAAGGTCCTTACAAAAATTACGATCACAAATTATGTTGTATAGAAAACGATTTTTCTTGTAGCGTTTTATTTTAGTACTTCACCTAAACGTTGTCGAAATGAAATATCTTCCTTTTTTAATAATGTTATTTTCTTTCAGGAAAAATGGTAAGTTATCAACAGATAATCATAACGTATTTGATCCTTACCAGAATTCTCAAGAAATTCAAAGGAAACAGTTCTTGTTACCAAGACTAGTTTTAACTAGATGTGATAGTTCTGCTGGTAAGCAAAATACATATAAACGTGGCAAACGTGGAAGATCTAAAGTAAAGTCAGAACATCAGACATTTGTATGTAGCACATGTAACAAATCATTTTCTAATGCATCTCTGTTCAACAAGCATTGCAGAAGACATGATGGTGGTGATACCAAGGAAAAACCGTACCAGTGTAGCATATGCAAGAAAGCTTTTCGCTTAAAGTCCTACCGTGATAATCATGAAAGAGTGCACACCGGCGAGAAGCCATTCTCATGTCCACATTGCAGCAAGGCATTCTCTCAACATGGTAACCTATATACCCATCTTAGAATACATAGTGAAATAAAGCCATTTAAATGCCCTACCTGCGATAAAGGATTTGCACAAAAGGTAAATATGGAGAAACATTTTGAGAACAAACATTACCCAAAACGGAAAACCCAGTCTTATTTCAAAGGAAATACAGGCATTGGTGAAGAGTCTGTTGGTGTATCTTCGACTATTCCTTACATATGCGGAATCTGTGACGAAAGTTTTGCAGAATCTGTAAGTCTTTTCACGCATATGAAAAGTCACAAGAATGACAAGGATACCATCACAAATAATGAAATACATATGCAGGATCAACTTCTTAACTATTGCAATGTCAAATTGGAAGTGGATGAAAATACATTTCTAGAAGAGAGGGCCGGAAGTCATAACCAGTAAATACATTTAAAAAAATATTCAAGAAAATAATATGAATTTGAAATAATGATACGAAGGTAAATTTAAATTGTATATGTTTTTTTTTTTTTTTTTTTTTGAATGTGAATAATGTTAAATGAATAATGAAAAATAGAGATAGGAAAACAATGGATAATAATAATAATAATAATTTATTAAAGGAATATTATCTCTCAAAGATCCAAATTGTATGTACAATATAATGAATTTCGTTGTAAGAACAAATTACGAAACTCGTCAAATTTCGTATTAGAAACAAAATGTGCTCGTTTGCTTTGTTGAAATTTCCCACATCTTTTTAAGATATTTGTGTTTTACCTTTTTATTCAATGACGAAAGATTTCACACAATAAATTCGAGGGAAAATAATAACATAAACATAGAGCATTCATGTACTTCTATGCTACTTTAGATACAGTAATATTTGAAACGAAAGTAAATTATTGATTCATTGAGTAGAAATTTAGTTTTACCTGAATCAACAGAATTTATTTAATTGTGTGCTCTAAAGATTGCACAGCGGAAGTGAAATGTATATTCCAAAAACTAATATCTGTATGTACTATATATATTGTAGCGACCCCAAATCATCCTCAGTTTTTTTCCTTGTTTATTTCTTTTTCTGCAAACGAATTCGTATTTTAATTATTCACTTTAAATACTGTACGAATTCTTGGTGAATATTTTTTGTCCTCTGTTTAGCCAGAACTAGTGTGTTGTCGTCTAGATTTTGCCTTCCTCTCAATCCATTTATCTCCCCTTCGTTGACCTCGAGTTCAGCTCTCTGGTTGGTAACGAACTCTTTCAGCCAACAAGCAGAATGTCTGTGTTCCTAACCAGCAAATGTATATAAACATATTATTAGTGTTATTAATATTATTAGTGGTAGAACCTTATTAAAAAAAAGTGTGTGTGATCTTTATATTGTAAAATCTTTTCCTCCTCGCTTTTCAAGCTTGATAAAGAATATTTTTTCTCAATATATAAATGTATGTTTTAACAGTGTGTTCTTTATATGAAGCTTGATCAATATTACAGTACAAATATGTAAAACCCCATTGTATTCAACAAGTACAATAGTACTATATAAAATTCTTGTATTATTCAATGTAATATTATCCAGAGCTTTGGGTAACACACACATCCACAAGGACACTTTGACCTTCAACAACAGACACGCATGCACACATCAGAGCCTTTCTTCTTTACTCGTGGGATGTACACGGTTCTGAACATGGAATCTGGGGGTCAACCTATATATGTTCAGAAAGTACGCGTCATGTGATGGAAGAATCCGCTTGCAAAAGTTCAATCGGGTGGAAACTGCGTGAAGTAGCGAAGCGCGCACACGTTAAAGTTACGACATTGACATTTAGCACGTGACACGCTTCCTGGAAAACACAACCAAGACCAAGAAACAGAAGCAGCTCAAAGAACGTGTCAAAGTTTGGTTTCACAATCAACGTTCGAATTTCCGTCGAGTCACCGAGTCCGACATGGCTAAGGAAACCATACGTGAAGCGACGTTACTTGGAATCGCCGGCTTCGGGACCAGCAGATCCTGGAACGCCAAGAACGAAGGAAATAAACGTTAACTCGCGGAAATTTCTCACGATGGCTGGAAAGAAAACCGAGTTCGAGCGATCAGTACAGGCTGCTGTATTTGTTCGCAATATCCGTCGGAAGATTGAAGACAAACAGTACACGCGATCAAGTACTGAATGTCGACCAGAGCGGCTTCACGTACGAAATGTACACTGGAAAAACACTCGCTGAGCGTGGACATAAATATGTGTATAGTTTCCTCAAGTCTGGTGATAAAACGAAGCATTCTTTTACCTTTCAACAAGCTATTAGTGCGTCGGGAAAATTGGTTAGTCCTGCCATTGCTGTATTCAGCGAGGATGTCAAAGTCAAACTTGTGTCTCGTCCTGATCAGCCTGTTACTGATCCAAAAGGATTCTGCGTCCACTTCACATCAAAACTTCCGAAGATTCTAGGTGTCATTCTACGTGAAAATACCTCTGGCATGATGACCAAGGCATATTTTAAAGACTGGCTGGAAGCTTTGGTGGCAGAGATTGGGCCAGATATGCTCCACATGAAAGATAGTGCACGACTTGTGTCGAATCCAGAGTTCTATTAAATTTATGAGGGGATAGATGTTGAAACTATCACCGAAGGGATGACAGTAAAATTTTAGCTCTTCGACTTTTCTTCATCCTTCAAGTTAAGTACATCTCGAAGAGGATTCACAGGTATACCCTTGACCATGGATTGAGAGAGAGACTCGACATGTCCAATCGTTTCTTCGTCGCCCACATGATTGGCGTGATACGCAATCAGTTGCAGTCACAAAGATTCAGAAAGATGATGATGTATGCATTCGGAAAGGTTGGTTATATCGACTTCCGGATGGATTCACTTTCCAGACACTTGTGCTTCAGTTTTGGCAGAACCTGTGAGAATATGATATGTCACAAATCACGTGACGAGCATTGTATGCAGGAAACATTGATGTCTTCAACTCCACTGCCTGTATCACTTCCTGTGCCTCACATGTCAACTTGGAGTAAACATGGAGCACATCATGACGTGGATTGAATGACTCGTAATTTGAGTTACCTGGCCCTCACACTGTCCACCAAGGCCACGCCCTGGCAAACACCATACAGCCAGGGCATTTTCTCTCTTATGACCCGAGGATTGTGCCGAGAGGGCTTAATCCCTTTTAAGAGTAACCAATCGGGTCGATTCCACATGTTATCATCGAGTATGCTAATCACGAGCTATAAAGACGTCGGTCACGATCTAGAGTGCGGCATATCCAACAGTTCCTCTTGACAAGTGATACGTGAGCCTATCCTCGGGTAATATCTTGGGTACAGCATGAAATTTCTGGAATGTACATTTTGCATAAATGGTGATATGCTGCACTTGAAGTGAACTAATGACAGATTATAGAAGTGTCTGTCAGGGTATAGCATGGAACATATCACACTACTCGTTTTGGAGAGAGGTCACGGGTTCATGTTTGGTTTTCCTATAGGTCTCGGTATATAGAACAAAATGGCTGAAATATGTTTTTAAACAAATTTGTGTCGTTCCGCGAGAATCGTGTCAAGCCCATCTGAACAATATTCTAGAGGTCGCTACAAGTAATTTGCTCTATAGGTCAGCGGGGTAGGTCAATTCTTTTTTTCGGACCCCCCTATTTTGAGTTGCGCTGGGTTAGGCCCTGACGGAACTTTTGCAAGCGAATTATTCAGGTGTGCATATGGAGAAATCCTCAAGGATAAAGTTGGGTAGGCATTTGTGAGGGAAAACACTTCAAGTGCTGTTTCAGTATGATTTGTGGTTGCTGAGCTCATATCTGCCGTATGCCAACTGTAACGTTCATTTTTTTCTCAGAAATTCACAAAGAACAAAATGGCAGTCGCAAGTATTTTTTGTAACATACAGAACTTAAAATATGTGTTCCACAAAAGTTTGCTCACCGCTCAACAACATTTCTATTAAAGTTGACATGAATATTCTTCGATGTTCTAGAAAAACGATTGCAGGACTCAAAACCATCAAGCACCCAGTCGTCAGTGTTACCAACCTATTACAAAAGTATTTTTTTCGTTGTATTCCTTACCGTTCAACGCATCTGTGCCAAACTTGGTATGAACGTTATTCGTTACCCTAGGAACATTATTTTCTTGAAATGACACTGCATCGATTTGTAGGGTATTTCGTATTTTCTAATGATAATACATGTGTAAAATGCGTGATGCTTTGTACCAAACTGTTGATTTTATATCAACTCGAACGTTAAAATTTAGATCAAATTTCAGTTACTGATTCATGCAAGTGTCACTGAACTTCCTACTTATGCAAGTCGCTGTGCATGGCTTTGGTTTACAGTTACACCGAACTGTCTTGCTTCCAGTGGTACAGGTACAGGATCTCTCAAGCGTCTGGAATTGGTGACAATGTTAATAATTGAGTGACAAGTGAATTATTCTCCATTTCCCATTCCATTGTCGAGGAGGAAGGCAGAACTAGGTGCTGCAAATGGGCTTATCTCCGCACTAATAGCTGGTAATAAGAATGCTGTATGTGAAAGTAAAGAGAATCTCTGGTTGGTGGCAGTTTCTCTATTGTAATGCCCTTGACGAACAAACTAGACCGAACTTCATTAATGTTGTCAGCATTCAGCGCGCTACACACTTTGCAGAAGATTTCTACATTCGTAATGGTGTTGTCGCTAAGGACTGTCTCAGCTCCTTATCATCTCAGCAGATGGTTATGCTGTGCAAACACATCCCAGCACGTCTTCTTCGTATATCCAGCAATGTACGAAGTTATCACATCCAGTGATAGCATGGAAAGCTGGAAGAAACTGGAGAACTTCTGGTTTCATTTGCAGCTTTTCAAGATGATGTGCACTGGAATGTACTTCCTGCTCCTTGCTGTTCCCGCTTTCATCCACAGTTTCTGGCATGACATGTGGAAGTAACTAACCAGAAGGACTAAGATGCCAGTGTCTTTTGTCGAGACAACAATGCTTCTTGGTCTACTTTTAACACAGTGTAAAATAATCCTGGTGTCAGCTTCTTCGTGTTTTCGAGTAAGTCATTAGTGTGAAACGTTGCATCAGAAGCTTCGACCCTTTCCTCATTCCTGATGTCACCTGCAACAACTATGGTCTTGTTGAATGGTGCTTGCAGAGTCAGCTGGTGTGAGAGAAATGTAGCGATATCTCCTTTGTTGTTATCGTCAATAGTAAAGTTCTCCCACTTTGCATATGAGGCACATATCTGCTATCTGTTGCTTTCCTGATTCCCACAGAGCCTTTCCCACGCCGTTTCCGTGTGCCACTTTTGATTGAGAGATGATAGTAACGATCAAAAGTGATATCAATGCGTTTAAATTGTTCCCCACTTTGAAAAACATTTTGAACAGAGTATTCTCAAGGTCCCCGAAAGTATGTGTGCTCCGTGTGGCTTTCTAATTGCCATTAACCTGTCCATCAATGATTAGCTGTGATTCGCCGTCAAAGTTTTTGGCGTCAAGTTTGTTGAGACAAGGAATGCGATCAGTCAGTATTCTATCACGAATTGTTTTTGAGCCTGGGTGAAGTTGTCCATTTGCTTCTGCCGTAGATAGAGGAACAACGAGCAGTGAATGCGCCATAATGTTAAGGTTGACTGGACATCCTGCTTCATATGCAGTAATGAGTCGCTGAAGAATGTTCCTATCAACTTTCACTGTTTTTATCTTCCTAGTTTTTGCTTCTGATTGTTTAATTTCATGCAGAGATGTGAAGGTCAGATACTTGTTTTGAGGCAGCTTGTCCCTAAAATTTATCGTTCTTTCTTCAATTGGCAGAAACTTGTCCTTCACAAAGGCATCCAACCGATCTTCTCCATCCGTGTAGCTGCAAAACCCCTGCAAAACTAAAACTAACGCATCTTCATATATCGAAACCAACTACATTCTGCCTTTCATTGTCTCATTGTGAACATAGTTTTCGTTACCCAGAAGACGAAAAACAACTTTTGTGTCGTGGGAAAGTTGAGATGGAGATTGAAAGATAGGCGATCTGCTGAGAGCTGAGGTGCTGCTTGTGTTACCAATTATGCCTCCACCTTTCTTCCCAATGCAGCCAAGCTACTCCTGACTCTGATCTAGGTCAACTTTGTTGGAACGCAGTGACGAATGCCTGACAACAAAGTACCAGTTTCAAACTCCTTCTTGACCTCTTCTGGAAGCTGGTGCATCTCGTTCAGGTCGATGATGTCCCAGCGAGCATAGTTTACATGATTGTAATGCATAAAATGTTGATATTGTAAGTTGAGTTTTTCAAAATACATGTTATGGCAACAGTGTTACGAGTAGTAGAAGTTTGTATTCTGTGATCGATATTCCACTTGCACCTGACTTGCACAAAAATTATGGTTAACAATAAAGGTTCTGTGGTTTAATTCTTGCGTGTCATTATACAAATAAGAACATAAAATGTATCAACATTCACTTTAAAGCGTGGAGATACAGGTCCCAAATTCCATCCCTCTGAGCACGAGTAAACATTAGAAGGATGTGACCATCTGCATATATCTTCGCCAAAATATAAAGTTCGGGTTCTTGTTATTTGCAATGAAAGGTGGTATGATCTCTGTAAACTGTCCTGATTGAAACAGTGACACTAGTTTTTCAATATGGTCACTTTTTGTTTTCTGAATCATATTTGGGTCAATCCATACGAAGTGGTCCAGAGGTGGTTGCCCGACCATCTCCGAAAATTATTAAACTTTGAGTGTGGCAAACCTTGTGTATAAGAAGGTCAATAACATCATTAATGTCGTATGTACAAGTGTTCCTGAATGGTGGCCATCTTTGTTGTAGGTGGAGTGCCATTTTTTTTGCATTTGCAAGCGGTTACGAAAATTATAATTGCTCAGGACGTACGTATCAGACGAACTCCAAACTAAAACGAATGTTTAGAGGAGAGACCGGGGTACACGGAAAACATATACTCTTGCTTCTAAATAAATATTCAAGGTTGCAAACCAATACATGAAATCACTTTTAAAAGTAAAGAAAATTACACTTTTAAAGGGGCTGTAATTTGGAATGGCATAACGTAGGGGGTTCATAAGTTTTGTGCTGAATACTATTGCATGTAAAAAGTCTGTAAAAATATCCACACCTATGATACTACCGGTATCGTAGATTTATGGGGGTCCGAAAGTTGAAGTTTGTGATTTTGTTGCCATGTTTGGGGCGTAATATCTCAGGATGGCAAAGTGCTAAAAATTTCTGCTGAGGCCACAAAGTAATTCTGTACGTGAATAAACTATTGCAAAAAAAATCATGACTGATATTACATGGAGAAAAAAGTTAGGACATGGTAAAAACGCGAAGAAAGTACGCGCGTGACGATGGTAGTAGCCCCAAAAATTTTAAAATGGTTTAATATGTTTCATGCTAGATCTCAAAAACTATAAATGGTTCAGCAATTAGGGCCGCTTTTGTTTGTGTTCAGTTGTGCAAAAGCGTGCGAGTGGCGTTAGTTTCATCTTTCTAGCGCCATGATCATTGTCATGTCTACAGGGTGGACAATTTGTCTTTTCTATCCGCTATAACGGTCAAACCAAATAAAGAGAGAAAAGCAAAACTTTGCACGAAGCAACTATAAGAAGGGTGACATCTTTGTATGTATTAAACAAGACTCGGCAAACAGTGTTGCCAACCCAATATAAAGTTATATTTTTTTTTCAAATGGCAATACGTCAGGTTATTACAGATTTCAAATCAACGTGTCAAACGTAAACATAAAGTACCACTTTTATTATTAAGTGTTGCAAACTAATGATGTTATATATAACACACATCCAAATTTCGGATGCCTCTAACGCCAATACAGCATAACGAGATGCACCGGTTAATGCGCATTCGGAAGTACTTTAGTGTTGTATAGCATGGTCATGGTATAACTTGTTTCGAATGAATAAGAGCGAAGTTACCAGGGATTCTTTTTTTTATTTTCTAAAGCATTTATTTCAAAAAATGTTGAGATAAGTATCATATCTAGTTACTTGTATGGTTTTTAGTATATGTGTAACTTATTTTGCCGTTTACAACACTTTGATATCTCAAACCGTTACGGAGATATGATAAACACTGCTGATGTTTGCAACATTGTTTAAATCGTGTAATTGCGAGAACTTCTAAATTACAGTTACTAAAAGATATTGATGTAATGCTATAGAAGAGAAGGAAAACAACAATCATTTTAAATATTTTCCACTAATACGCCATTTTCAGCAGGATAAGATAAGTGTAACGCAACCTTGTGAATATATTAACTTCCGTGACTGGGATCGGTTTTCAATTATACTTTGCTGATACATTAAGTGCTTAATACAGCGGCCGAGTTCAATTGTATGTGTCGTGGGTGCTAGGGGGAGCTAACCCCCTTACCATATAGACGTGGCAATGATTATGGAGCTAGAAATATTAAACAAACGTCACTCGCAAGCTTTTGCACAACTGAACACAAACAAAAGCGGCCCTAATTGCTGAACCATTTATAGTTTTTGAGATCTAGCATAAAACATATCAAACCATTTAAATTTTCCGGGCTACGATCATCATCCCGCGCGTGCTTTCTTCCACTCCCATGTCCTAACTTTTTCTCCATGTAATATCAGTCATGATTTTCTTTCAATAGTTTATTCACGTACAGAATTACTTTGTGGCCTCAGCAGAAATTTTTAGCACTTTGCCATCCTGAGATATTACGCCCCAAACATGGCAACAAAATCACAAACTTCAACTTTCGGACCCCCCATAAATTTACGATGCCAATAGTATCATAAGTGTGGTTATTTTTAGACTTTTTACATGCAATAGTATTCAGCACAAAATTTATGAACCCCCTACTTTATGCCATTCCAAATTACAGCCCCTTTAAAAGTGTAATTTTCTTTACTTTTTAAAGTGATTTCATGCATTGGTTTGCAACCCTGAATATTTATTTAGAAGCAAGAGTATATGTTTTCCGTGTACCCCGGTCTCTCCTCGAAACATTCGTTTTAGTTTGGAGTTCGTCTGATGTGTACGTCCTCAGCAACTGTAATTTTCGTAAACGCTTGCAAATGGAAAAAATGGCACTCCACCGACAACAAAGATGGTACCATTCAGGAACACTTGTACCTACAACAACGTGAATGATCTTATTGACCTTCTCATACACAAGGTTCATCACACTCCAATTTTTATAATTTTCGGAGATGGTCGAGCAACCATTTTCCCTATTTTTGGACCACTTCAGATGGATTGACCCATTTTTTAATTCTGGATTATTTTCTTCTATGAAGTTCAGCAACTATGGAAGTAGTATCCTTCATAAACCTTGAAGAGTAATGTTGTGGGCTCTCATTCCTTTCGTGTATGATGTTGCTGTTAGTACCTGCTCGACTGTTTTTGCGCCAATTATAAAGTTAACCAAAAAAAGTTCTGTGGCTTCTTTGTGGAGATCTGTGTTCAATTGGCCCTCATAAAAAGAGTTGAATGCGAATAGGGGTAAGGCGAAGGTCAGTTGTTTGTGTGGGTATATCCACCATACTACCTGGTTGTGGCAGTTCAGTTACACCGTGAACTTGCGCAAGGACAGAGTGAACATGGGATCTCCACAGAGCATCATAAGGGTGTGTATTGCTGTACGAGTTCAAACTGGGGTCAAACGATGCTGCAGCGAGACGGAAGATATGCCAGGCCTTTGGTGAGAGTGTCGAGACTACACGGACAGTACAGCGGCCGTTTAGCAAGCTTAAAGACGGTGACGAAACACCAAAAGACGCACCACGTGCCAGAAGAACAACACTTGCACAAAATGAAGATCTTCAAGTAGAAATTTAGGCGATCAGTGGCCAGACATGTGAGGAATTGGGACTACAATTCAGTGTGAGTGGAGAAGCCATTCGGCAGCACCTCCATCAACTTGGGAAGCACTACAAGTTGGATCCCACATGATTTGACTCCAGGCAAGAAGGCAACACAAGCAGACACCTGTTTTTCTTTGCTATATTGTCTGAGGAAGGAGCCATTTCTGGACAGGGTGTTGAGATGTGGGTCCAGTACAAAGCCCCACGGTGCCATCATCATTGGTTAGCATCCCATGAACCTGTTCCAAAACAGCCGAAACCAGCACTGCACCAGAGGAAGGTCCTCCTGTGTTTTGTGGAGTGCTCGCGGCATCGTGCATCGGAAACTGCTACCAGCTGATTAGAGCATCAATGCAACTGTGTACTGTCAGCAGTTGAGCCTTGTTAAAAAAAAAAAACTCAAAACTCTGGAGTCAGCACTTCTGAATATCAAAGAGGTCCTCCTATTACAGGACAACGCTTAGCCCCACGTGGGTAGGATGACTCGGGTCACCATTCTATGCCTTGAATGGGAAACACTATCGTATCCGCCATACTCCCTGGACTTGCACCGTCCGATTAATTACCTGTTCCATTCCTTGGTCAATCACTTTAGTGGACGCTAGGTCAAATAACTAGTAGAGGTGCAAAATTAACTTGATACCTTCTTCGCTTCACGGCCTACCAAGTTCTACCATGATGGAACTCATGGCCTTCCAAAACGTTGGCAGAAGTTCGTCGATACTGATAGGCAATTTTTGATCTCCCTGGTACATCTTAGATGACATATCGATGTTCTAAAGTGGTGGATGAAAAAGCGACAGATCTTTCTTGGTTACCTTTATAGATTGCTCTCAACCCAAGCTTTCAAAAACCCTGATGAGTGTACTGTACATGTATATCGGAATATGATATATAATTTCATATCATATTCCATCCTTTTTGTTAATAATAATAATAAAAAAAACTCTTGTGAGTAATGTTAGTTCCAGTGAAGTTAAGTTATGAATGTCGTGCCATCTAGCGACTTTCATATCACTCTGTAATGTAATCTCGATTTTCTATACGTACAAAAGATTGCATACTGCCTACATTTTTTTCTGGTGAATATTACAAAACAATTGAGACCTAAATTCGGTGGCATACGGTGGATCAGTATTATGTAGACATTGAACTTTGCGAAAATGCTGTATGCCAACTTTTCTTCGAAAATGCCCACTAGGTAGAGATTCTTTACTTTGGTGCCCAGACTAAATTCTTTCATCACATGATGCGTACTTTGTGAACATACGTATATGGGTTGACCCCAGGTTTCAAGTTCAGAACCGTGTATATCCCGTGTCAGCTTTGCCCAGCCTACCACGCCTGTGCTTATCTTTTGTGACATGTACCAATCAGTGTATGTTCTTGCTTATCTCATATGACGTGTTCCAATCAAGGTCTTTTGGTTGCACCCAGAGGAACTTTTATGAACTCGAATCTGGCCCTTGTGCCGTGCGCATACCAATCAGCTTTCTTTTCAGGATAGTAACAACTATTTTGTTCCTCTCCAGGGGACTTTTTGATTACCACGCATGACCAACCTATATCTTACGGGCCTAACGCGAAATCTGCACACGTTACATTTTTCCGTGTGTCACTTGGAAAGTTTGGCGTCAGTCCGGGGTTATCCCATTTGGCTTCAGCCCGGCTTCGCCCCAGAAACTGCTGGGTTTCTTAGGGAGCTGACGGTCTAAGTTCCATTGTTCCCCGATTTGGTGTGAGTTCGAATAGATTTTAGGTTGGAGCAATCCTATGAATAGTACCTAGCTAGTTCGTAACTCAGCGGTAGATCAAATAGACATACAGTATGTCACATTCTTATTCGTACACACCTTAATTTAAAAGAAAACCACTATGTATGAAATATACTGGTGGTAAAATTGACAACAGAATCCTGGAGTGGTGAAGTAGGACCATGATAGACATATCCAGTGCAGAAAGGGGTCAAAAGAAGGGCAACATAGAAAGACATACAATAAAACATGTGAGAACTCCCGAATTTACACCACATTGTTGTTCGTACACTTGTATACAGATTTGCACTTCATACGCTAAAAAGGAACGAAAACAGCAGTAGAACACGAGCAGAGATAGTGTGGAGTACACAGAAAGAACATATTAAGTGCTGGTGTTAAGCGTAGTGTACACAGGAAGGTAAATCTTCCAAAAATGGAGAAGAGTAAAGAGCTCGGACAGAATGTCAAAGAGACAATCGTAAAGCTAACATTAAAGAAGAATAGGACAATTAACAATAAAAAAAAAAAAAAAACACACACACACACAGGTCAGTATGTAGTAAACCAAATTAAGAATAGTAGAACAGTGAGAAATAAACCAAGAAAGTCGAAGAATAACTTACGTGAGAAGGACGAGAGAGTGATTGTGTGACAGGTGAAAGTAAATCCCCGATTAAGTGCTCAATAAGATAAAAATATAATAGAACGTGCTACTGGTGAGAAAGTAAGTACAAAGACGATTGGTCGAATGCTACACAAATACGGCTACCGTGGTCGAATACTTCGAAAGAGGCTATTCATAAGTCGTAAGAACCGTACATTACGACTTCAGTTTGCAAAAGAACGTGTTAACAAGAGCCATTAATTTTGGAACAATGTCTTATGGTCAGATTAGATTAAAATTAATTTCTTTCTGTCTGTTGCAGTCCACAGGGTATGGCGAAAACCCAATTTGGACAAAAATGTTGTCAATACAATACCCACCTTAAAACATGGAGGTTATTCTGTTATGTTTTGGGGGTGCATGTCGGCAAAAGGTGTTAGTAAAATTAATTTTATTGATGGTACAATGGATGAGGTCATGTACCTTGATATTCTTCGGAACAATGTTAAGCAAGGTGCAGAAATATTGGGCATGCTACCAACTTATATGTTCCAACATGATCACGATCCCAAATATATGGTACCGTATGTATAAATAGGAACTGGTTAATTTGGAATGTGCCCAAACAATTGAACACTGCTCCCCAATCCGCTGATTTTAACCCTATAGAACATTTATGGGCTTATCTGAAACCTAGATTTCACAGTAAAAACGTTTCGTCAAAAGCAGACTTAAAACGCCTGGTGACGGAAGAATGGGCCAAGATCAACTCTGCCACGTCTATGCAGCGTCGATGTATGCCAGTTATTAAAGACAAAGGCCACGCTACAAAGTACTAGTTAATTTGTTCTTTTATAAAATTCTTTTTTACGTATAATGTTTATATCTAACTGTACGAATAACAATGTGGCGAAATATTGCACATCTTAATTTAATTACGCACGTATTTGATATGAAATCGATGTGTACATTGTTTCTTTGTATTTATAATAACAAACAGTGTTTCAGTAGTATTTATATTCGAGCAGAAATTCATTTCATTTATTTACGCGTACCGCTCTACTTTCTTTACGATCACCATGTGTACGAATACAAATGTGACATACTGTACCTATCAACCTGAACTTGTACTAGGACTGACTCGATCCCTCCCAGTCTAGTGAAAGTTTTTCTTTCGTTTATGCACGTTTGATTGGAGCTCGCTCATTAAGTAAACTAAGACATTTTTAAACACTATACCCAGCTCGTGGACTTTGTATTATTAATGGGACTAATAAACGCAACCACTTTACAAGGAATTAGACTCTTTTGTTTAGTTCAGATATCCATTAAGATTATTGACTATCAAGTCTTTAATCAGGAAACGAACAGCTGCTTTTGGAAGTTTAGTCTTGGCTGAGACCAGCGCTACCATGTAAATTTAAGATTTTCCAGATTGGTTAGTAGCTAAGTTCCTGTTCCATATTGTAACTTTACCGCTCCAGTAGCTTACAGATACTTTGTGATCAATATTAAGAAGAATTTTGGTACGTTATTAAACTCTTGTGTGGGTACCGCAAACACACACTACCGACCCGCCACAATATAATATACGAAAAAATCGTTACAAGACTACGGAAACCATATTACTGCGAGAATTTCGCAACGTCCTTAACGTTGAGGAATCAGTGTGACTTAAAGCCGTTATGTGCCTTAATCCGAACCTTTATACGTCGTCATATCGAATGAAAAAGGTTTTACGAGTCGTCATATCAAACTCTTCCTCTGTGAGTCCACAAGATATCTACACTAAACCGTTTTGACTAGTCTATTGGCTATGCCACGTGCCTTTATTTTTATTTGCAGAAAAGTATTTTTGTAGTGAAAAAATGAAATTTTTCTGGTTGATGTCCCGCGATTATGCACTTTAGGCTCAAGGAGACGATGATTGAAGCTAACGAATGATTAATAAAAGAATTGGTGGAATGACAATGTAGAGGGAAACGGGAGTACCCTAAGAAAACTCACGGACACGGTGATTACCACCACAAAACATACTTGGCCTGGGATCGAACCACGGACCCCACGCTCCAGAGGTAAGCGCTCTACCATAGCCACCATGCCCCTATTTGTAATGAAGAGATTATAAAAAATGCCAGTAGTTTTTTTTTTTAATATTGCAAAACCGAAAATCGGTTTTCGCATATTTCTTTCCTTAAAAAATCAGAAAAAGTCATGGAATGTGATCAGCACTATGTAATGGCTATAATTATAAAGCCCCGTTTCGAACGCTACTTGTCTGTGATCGCTTCCGTGTGTCGCGAGACAATTAGGGTCATGTCCACTGTGGGAACACTGCTTTCCATCTTGAACACCGCCGACAGGCCACACGAGCGGCAATTCTCAAGAACGACTGTTTAATGTTTCGTAGCCTCACTATATAAGTACGCATCAAAAAAATTGCGACAGCTAAGCCGTGCAGCTAGGCCACCCAACATACACCTTCTTATTCCATAATCGTGTCTGGTAAAGAGACCCCTCTCTCTCCGCCTTTCTTCTCTCCCATACTAAAATTAGCTAACAACATTGAACGCAATTCTAATTTCAAACTACACATGTATTAATATCGATAAAATGAAATAACAAAACCGAGACGAAACAAGATTCATAAGTTAGTTTAGGGAGAAACTGAAACACACACAATGAAAAATTGAAACCAATGGATGTCCTGTTACACAGAGGTTCAGAAATGGGGCAGAGAGAGAGAGAGAGAGAGAGAAGGCGAGAGAAGAAGAAAGAGAAAAGGGAGAACAGATAAAATGTGGAATTTTAAACTTAGTAAGAAAAAAACCTAACATTATAAAGTTCCGTTACCAGAAATCCAACAGTAATATAGAAATAACGTTTGTTTTTATATACTTTTTCAGGACTATTCGAATATATAGAGGATGCTTGAAACATTCATTAAGTCAGTTTCAAAAAGTATAGCATACTCAATTTCCAGTAGAACTGTAGATCTCACCGACACATCTAAGATAATGTCAACAGTTTAACACATGCTTTGTTTCCGCTTGGTTCGGTTGTAAATTCGGTACTGTTCATTCTACGTACTGATGCAAACTACATTCTAATAAACCCAGTAGGTAGCGTAGGTCATATCTTCCATTCCAGACAACTAATGCAAAGTGAACAAAAAAAAAAAAAAAAAAACGAAAAGAAAAAGGAAGAAAGAAAGAAAGATAAAATTGAATGAGTGCTATTTTACTGGTAAATTTTTATTAGAAATATCCTATATTAAAAGTCCAAACCGTATCATAATGAGAAGTTACAAATGTTCAAATGGAAAATTGCATGTTCCTTATAGATGTAGCAGACCTTGTATATTTCAAATTTCAACGTGAATAAATCACATTGAATTACAGTATGGAAACAAATTTGTGTCGAATTTGTGTAAGTAAAATTTTGTTTTGGAATTGCTAGAGAGGTTGCAATTTTCTAGTATTTTACGAAGATTTATCTGTTCCGAACATCCAGCATCACTTTCATCTCTTGCGAATATAACGTTGTAATTTGCACAGATAGAATGAACACGCTAGAGCTCAAACGGATCATAGTGTGAGTCGGATGATGTTGGTTAGCTTATGGACCACCACTGGGTCGAGGATTCAAACCCGTAGTGACCCGGTAATTCGACTGAGACTCGGTAACCCAGATAATAAAAAATATTTTGCTTATTCCGTTGCGTTTAAACAGTATTTCTTTCAGAGATGACCAGGACTGGAGATATTATGCCCAGAGCACCAAAAACTTGACGCTGAGGTTGCCAGTTAATTACATTCTCCAGACCAGGTATATTGGTCTCTTGCTCCGTTTTAACTTTGGAACACGCACACCCACATGAAGTGCGTGTGTACGTGAGAGAGAGGGGGGGAGAAGTGAAAGATGCAACGACAGGATAGGGAAACGTCAAGAGAGAGAGAGAGAGACTAATTTAAATATGAAACATACTTACCATTACAGTGTATGATGAAGAATGCACACACTGTTTATTCGAATTCTCGCCAGTGATGCTTTGTAAGTTCTCCAACAGAAGATAACTCTCTGTTTCCAGCCATTGTTTTATGCGAAAATGTTATATTACCTGACGGGGAATCGAACCCCGATTTTCCGCTTGCAAGTCTGGTATTTTACCACTACACCATCGATTGCTTTACCTAAACTTTGTCCAACAAATGCTGTAATATTTCTTTCTGAGAACGATAACACGAAAAGTGTTTACTGCAGATCAATGAAGTGTTTCGAATATCCTGGTAAATCCCTTGCCCTTTCCCAACCAACATTCGTAAATCGTTTCTATCCTGATAAAGATGTTTGCTTCCACATTCTTAAGCATTGCATGTCTAATATGAGAAATCAATTCTTCACTATCACGTTGTAAAAAATGCAACTTTGGCGTGAACAGGATTTGAACCTATGTTGGACAGTTGTATTAGTCGAAACTCCATTACGTTACCGCTACACTATCATGCCACCTGAAACTAGAAGCCAAATTACTTTAGCCTTGATCTTTGGAACGATCAAGCTTTTTCCTGTAAGGTTATATGCAATGCCACTAGCGACAATTTTATTTCCAAATGTCTTCGATGTGCAACAACGTTCATTACATTTCAAAATAATTTAGAAAAGAGGATCAAGGTATGAGATCTGTAAAGAACAACATGGTAAATATACAACTGATTCAAAAAGAAATTTCTGCTGACGTTAAGTGTACAGTTGATTTAGAAAAGTTGTTCGATCATAGTGAGATAACCAGTGAACTCTAGGAACCACCTACCCAGGAAGGGACATGCATCCTTGGCGAATGAGTTTTGGGGAGAATCAATGGTATATCCAGGGGTGGTGTAACTATGTTTTATGGGCCCCCTGCAAGAGAATACCTAGGGCCCCTCGCTTTAACTTTTTTTGAATGATAGATAACATAATAAATAACCATACTTCCCTGTATATGTGAATGAGTTAAATGCATGCACCTACTAGACCTAAAATTCAAAAATGGAAACCACTTTATATACAATTGATAGTAAAGGATATTGCTGACAGGAAAGCAAGAAGGAAACCATGCAATTAATTTCTGCTACTTTTCATGAAGACTGATGTCACTGACTGAAAAGAGGTAAACCATCTTTCATTCTGAAGTTTATTGAATAAATCAAGAAGAAAGAAAGAATCGGAAACAGTGTTTCATTCCTTTTTATGCTCTCCTGAGAAGCTTGCATTATGGCGCTTAGCACCTTTCTGCTTCCTGGGGGCGATATATTGGGCACAGTTTTAGGAACCGAAGATGTTTAAATTGGAAGGGTTGTTCTTTATTAACAACTAAACCTGTAATTCATGTGATGACAATATTAGAAGAAATTAAATGTCTGCAGTTCTTTAAGTTTTCCTTATGTTCGTGACCATAAAATCTGCAATTATTATGAATCGAAGTCATATTAGTCGAAAACGAAGCGTTTCTAGATCCATATTGACTATATCACGGCTTTGTCAGGCCGATGACAGGTTTCTGCTCTGAAAGTTTAGACGACTCCGTATCGTTCTCTAAAAAGGATTTACTGTCATCATAGACTAATTAGGGATGTACTTGAACCCGAACCCACAAAGTGAGGATGATGTATATTTTACTGAAAGCTTGGGTCAAGATAAGATCAAAACCGCTTACCAAAATTGAGGAGGTCTCATGCATTTCGCTTGAGGGCAGCACTATACTCATTTTTATTAAAATCTTTAAGTGCGTCTATAAAGTCTGTTGCAAACCCCCCAAAAAATCTGAAACACTGAAACAGATATGAAAACAGAAAAACATGTTTTTCGTCATTTCAAAAGTACAACGTATCAAAGTAAAATAAATTGTCTCAGGGTCCCAGACCGGGTCCAACTCTTTTTTTTTTTAATGGATAGGGGGTTAACTTGCATATCGTATGAAAGTTGGTGTTAAAGCAAATAAATCAAGTCTCGACTCTCTACGATAAGCTTGTGCAAAATAGCGGTGGGTCAAATTATCAACACAGTCTTCATTGCAAAGTTTATGGCTACTCGTATGAATCTGAAACGGTGGGATAGGTGTAAAAATAAAAACACGGATATTTCGTTATTTCAAAAGTATAATGATTCAAAGTAAAACAATGTTCCAGGGTCCCTCGTAGGGACCCAGACGGGGTCCAACTCGAAATTGGAAAGGAGTTTAAGTTGAGTATCGTATGAAAGTTCATGTTAAGTGAAAGAAAATGAAACAAGTCTCGACTCTTGATAAACCTGTGCAAAATGGCTGTGCGTCAAAATGTCAACAAAGGCATGTAGAAACATTCTAGTTTTTTTTTTTTTTTTTTTTTTTTTTTTTTTTTGTTTTACGTCTGTCTTACTATTTCAGATTAATAATAGGAGTGGGCATAGGCTTCAATGACGCTTGTGTTGACATTTTGACCCACCGCCATTTGTCACAGGCTTATCATCAAGAGTCGAGACCTGTTTCACTTAACATCAGCTTCCATATGCTACTCAACTTGAACCCCTTTCCCATTTCAACATTTTGAGTTGAACCCCATCTGGGACCCTACGAGGGACCCTGAATTTTTTTTTTTACTGGGACAATTTATTTTACTTTGATACGTTGTACTCTTGAAATGATGAAAGACATGTTTTTCTGTTTTCATATCTGTTTCAGCGTTTCAGATTTTTTGGGGTTGCAACAGACTATAGACGCACTTAAAAGATTTTAATAAAAATTAGTAAAGTGCTGCCCCCAAGCGGAATGCATGAGACCTCACCAATTTAGGTACCGGTTTTGATCTTACCTTGACCCAAGCTTTCAGAAAGTATACACACCATCCCTACTTTGTGAGTTCAGGTTCAAGTACATCCCGGGTAAGATGTATCTTATGATGCAGGAAAGAAATTTTCGTTTCTCTCAGAGTTCATGAGACCTTTAGCAAATGACTAAAGAAAGAACTTATGATCGTAGCAGTAGTAAAATGTGCCCACGCTTGGACAAATTTCTAATTGCACTTTTGGTACTAATTTCAGGATGCTGAATGGAATGAAACTATTTTCAAATACATTCGTCCATGGGATAACGAGAAAAATTGCCTCAAAGTTGGGGTATTTATATCCCTCATTTGAGACCACTTTCCTAGAAAATCCATGAACGCTTATATTTATAATTAGTTTCATTGGATTCATGGTCCTCAAGTTAGTGAAAAAAGTGCAATCAAAAATGTGTCCATATGTGGGTAATTTTACCATTAACATAAGCGGTACTTCATAGATTCCAATTTTGAGGTCATTTTGGTTATGACTCCATGGACGGATCCTTTTTAAAAGTTTCATTTGATTCAGTATCCTCAAATTAGTATTAAAAGAGCAATTTAAAATTTATCGAAGCCTAGGCACCTTTTATTAGTGGCATAATTGTTAGTCCTTTCGACAAACACCATTAGAGTAGTTTACTGAAATATGATAAAACTTGGCTGTCATTAGCTACATCATAGCTCAAACTTTGTTAATGTCCACAAAATGTATGTATTGAACGCTGAACGAAATATTACGAACATTATTCGTGTATAGAGAAATACTAGAGGTAGTATGCTAATTATATCATCATAGCTACGGGAAAGTCATATTGACACATTGTGTAATATTAGTACAACAGAACAAATGTTTTTGAAAATCTCAAGCAAAAAACCCTTAATCAGTGTTTATGACTCCTAACATCTCTACAAGAAATACACCCAATGTTGACTCTATGTGAGATGCACATTTTTTTTTTTTTTTTTTTTTAATTTTTCTGAAGCACACTGTTGTTCAGGGATTCAAAGAAAATGTTTGTATATCTAATACATACAAGAAATGGCAGGTTCTTTGCAAGTAAATTTTTCCAACCAGTGTCATGAAAACTTCTTTTTGTAGCCGACGTTATTCACAAAACAGATATACTACCGGTACCTTTATTTTCTAACGTTAAAACGAGATAGACTGTTTAGAATCATTTACCTATTATTTTTGATTCCTAGCATTTACACTTGCATTCCTAGATGGAAACTGCATTATCAAACGTTGAATCATGTTGATTCTGATTGCTTGCTACAACCGCTTCTTTAGGACTAGGAAACACAGAGGGTGAGACTGATTTTCCAGGAAATGAGTGCGGTGCTATGGGAAGGAAGACAAAGCAATCCGGGATATTACATTGTAGAATGTTTATACTGTGGTTAGTTTCCTTCGACTGTTTCACTACCTGTGTGCGTGCTCCTTTTCCGAAGACGTAGCAGATTCCTCCTGAAAGTTAAACTTTCTCCTCTTCGCGTTCATATACTATCTACCTCACTATCCAAATTGGTAGTATTTCCAGCTATCCGCATGTTCAGCTGCGCTTCTGTGTATGTAACTAAAATATTAACAACTACTAAATCACATATTTTACCTTCCTTTTATTTAAATCTATGAAAAGTAATATGAGGCCTGTGGAAAAAGTATTCAACCTTTGTTTTGGGGAAAACTACATGGCTCAAGTTGGTCAAATTTTGCGTCGTGGAAGAGGAGTTCATGATGTCCTTAGCCTGCAGATGGCGTTTCTTTCATTTGCATCTGCTATTATACGGAAGTCCTTATGTTGGATGCTTGTCTGCGATCCCGGCATGAGTCTAAAATGGTGAAGACATGAGTGTACGGATAGGATGCGAGAACAAAGTTAAAATCGATTCCGTGGATACATCCGACCTCATCAAGGGTTCACACGGCTAGCAATGACCAAGAAAAGATCGGGTATATCTAAAGGTCTTTTACAGCCTTTGGGAATAGAAACAAGAAAAAGAAGTTCAGTAATCATGTCCTTGGAATCGTAAAGTTTCATAGCTACAAGCTGGAGTGAACTTGGGGAAAATAAACTTTGGAGGTGAATATATTCAAATCTAGAAATCATTGAGCTGAGGTGGCATGTTATCATCTTTCTGGAAATCTCTCACTAACCGTGGGAGAATCCCGTGCACTGCCACTAAAAGATCCTGAATCATGCTCTTTTAAATATAACAATCTATAAGTCTAAGATGATAACATGCTGATTTATCTCAGTGCCTTGTATTCAACTCCAATGTTTATTTTCCCATGCTTTCGGCAGCCTGTAACTCTGATGTATCAAAATAATTCATAGGAAGTGTTTACCGGATTTTTTCTTGTTTCTGTGAGTGAAGTCACTTCCCAGGCGTCGCAAACGACCTTCAGATACACCCCACATATACTATTGTAATGTTTTGTTGTGGTACTTAAGATCTGGAGTAGATTACAGCCTAGTGTGTGCGCCCATTAGGAGCAATTGTTCTAAGTGGCTTAGGGCTGACTGGATATGAATAGATAGTGATGGGCAAAAAACCACAAAAATATTTTTAGTTTGGGTTTAAACCCCGATTTTTTTTATTTCGGGAAGATATGAGGGTTTTTTCGTATAACAACAAAAAAAAAATAGTGTATTTCTCTTGACATGGAAAAAAAGTACGGATTTTTTCAGGATACAATAATACAGTTCTCATAAATTTTGCTATTTGATGAAAATTAAGAAATATTTCTCGTGGCTTATCATTTACGATGCTTCTGTGAACAAGCATAAATACGATACAAGAAACAAAAATAGTTGCCTATGGACGTGTCACGTGTACGAGTGAAACTAAGTACCGTTCAAGTCAAGCTAAGCCCAATAATTTTTGTGTGAAATAAGATAATATCAAGTATGTTAATAATAGTATATTGTGAGTACAATTTGTAATTGCGTGTTGATTGGCGAAGTTTATTGTAACACAAAGTTGATTAATAATTAATAAAAATTATTATGGGAGCTAGCTACAGACCTTCGACCACAAATATCATTAATTTCGGGTTAGTTGGAAAGGTAGTGGTTGACTGGCCCGCACTGCTCATAACTTCTCTCTAGGTAAATTAAAATAACGTTGATTTTAGTAAAAAATAGAAGAAATCTAAATACGAGGGCGAGTCAAACATTATCTACACTTTTGTCATAACTTTTCTTACATTGCGCTCTTTGTCTTCTGTCCTCGCATATTTTATTGTTATTCTGTTGTGGTAATGCTGTAAAAGTGTTCTCAATTCCCCCATTTTTCTTCCTTCTGTTGCAGATATATCATGGCTGCTCCATTAGAAGTTTGCACCAAAGAGGAACAACGAGCAGTGATCCCATTCCTCTGGTCGGAGGTTGTCAAAGTCTCAGACATTCATCGCAGATTATCATCGCAATATGGGAGAAGTGCACTATCATGTAAAACTGTTTTTGTGGCTCGAGAAGTTTAAAAGTGGTCGAACAAGTGTAACGCATGAAGAGGGAGCAGGATGGCCATCTACCTCCACCACAGATGACAACATTCATCAAGCTCGAGAGATGGTTCTGGCGAATAGGCGAATCACTATCGATGAGGCAACATCTGCTTTGAACATCAGTCATGGCTCTGCCCATCAAATCATCCACAGCAAGCTCGGTTTTCGTAAAGTCTGTGCACGGTGGGTACCAAGAAAGCTTACGGCTCATCACACTCTTGAAACCATCAACAAAATAAAATTTGAGTTATTGGAACACCTACGCTACAGCCCAGACCTAGCTCCACCTGTCTTTCACTTGTTTGGGCCACTCAGGGATGCTTTGCGTGGTCGCTGATTTGCCTCAAATTTAGACGCACAAAATGCGGTGCAAAACCAACCAAAAACCTTTTATTTCAAAGGAATACGTAAGCTCGTTGACCATTGAGCCAAGTGCATTGATAAGGAGGGAGATTATGTAGAAAAATGATGTGCATAGTATAACCCTAGCTTCATGTAAATAAACTGTAGAATGATAAGTGTAGATAATTTTTGACTTGGCCTAGTATTTTGTTAATATAAATATATTCTTTTTTCGTATTAGAAAGAAAAATCTCAGCTGGACTTCCGATTATTGGAATTTAGTTAGGTTACTAAAATTGACGGAGGTTACACTGGTAAAAATTCTGAAAATTAAAACCAATAAACATCAACAAAAGATAACGTATTTTTGCCTTATTACTAGAGTCGGGATTTTTATGTAATATCAACCCCCTAAATATGTACATAAATGTGTAACAAAAATCGCTTAAAAATGTAAGAAATATGTAATGTTATATAAGAATATGTAATATAACATATGTTACATATTTATGAAAACCTAATACTAATACGCGTATGAGTATGCAATATTTAAACGAATTATGAAAATAAAAAGGAAAATCTACTACACTTTATCCTGCTTAATGCAAGTCCCCCAATGAAGTAAAATGCTTGAACAGCTGAGACAGCCATACGTCACTGACGTGACTGATTGCAGGATAATAAAAATTAGATGCGAATGAAGGAAGATGTGAATCGGCTAGAGAGAAACAGGAAAGCCCCGAGAAAAGCAATGCATACGGCATTTGTACGTCAGAAATCTCATGTAGTGTGGTGTGGTCCCGTTTCAAATCTAGAACCTTTTACACTAAATGCGCATCCATCACCACGGCTCAATCTTGAAATGTAAGGATGCACGCGAGACGCGAGAAGTCTCGTCTCGTCTCGCATTTGCGAGACGAGACTCAAAATTTTATGCGAGACGCGAGACGAGACTCGGTTAAGTCTCGCACGAGAAGTCTCGCGAGACTTCTCGCAGTCTCGCAACATTTATGAATTACATTTATTTGTATATTTAGTAATTTTACATTTATTGAGTTTTCTAAGTTGAGCGTTAATGCTCCAGTAACAAAAAAGTGATTGGGGCAATAGACATTTTATGAGATTTATTATTATTCAAGGTTGATTTTCAGAATTAAAGCCTTCTTTAGTTTCTAAACATCATTAAGAAAGAATAGCTTTGTAAATTGGAAATTTATTACAGCATCGATTTAAGACTTTATTTAACGACACAAACACATATACGCGGGCGCGCACGAATAGCCTACATGAACTTCTGTTTTTGGTCTAAAAAGCGAATGACTCCCTATTGCTGCGAAATGTGATATTTCTGTTGTTTCTGTCTTTTTCACATTACTCCTAGCGATTAATGTTGGGCGATGGCGGGGAAATCCCCTTTCGTTAAAGTTTATCCCCGGTCCGGCTCGCAGAAATAACATAATATTTTTACATGGAATAAGTATTTTTTTCTATATATTTATCAAAAACATCCCCCTCTAGTTCGAAAGTTTAATTCAAACACTGGTTTGGTAGGATGGCCCTATAGGTTTGGTGGGAGATGGTAGGAATGGCCCTATATCTGTCAGTAATTTTATTTTCTAGATATGGCAACACTATATAAGTTGAAAGCGAAAGTTGATAAAATGCGATAATGCAACATTGCTATAAGTGCGAACGAACCAAAAGAATTGGGTCGTATTGTGTTGTGAGGAGTTCTTTTGTTATCTACAAGCGCTTTTGGTGGTATAAAAGCATCTTTATAATGGAAAATCACCCTTCAAGGAAACGACCAAAACGTGTAAATGTTGATAGTGGCGACGATATTTTAGAAGAGGCAAATGGGGACCCAGTTGAAAGTGAAACGGATTCAGGTACTGTTTCTGCAAGTTCGAGTCTTGATCCATCCGAAACAGCAGGGCGTAAAAGTAAGTTCCAGGATTACTTTGAAATTGCGACGAATGCTAAGTTGGCTATTTGTAAATTATCTAAGCCTAAGAAGATAGAACTGAAAATGCATTCTCGTAATATAACGCGGTGAAGAAACACTTGCAAAATATTCACAAAAAAGAGTACGCGATTCTCTACCCCGACAGCGACAAAGATCAGAAGAGTAGCTGCAGGAAGGAGGATATAACAATATATTTCCCTCAGAAGAAGGAAACTAAGGTAAGTGCATAGCATACTTGACAATGTCTAAAGTGTTGAAAATTAATTATCACTATTCCCCGCGGCGAGCCATTGATATAATTGTTATCTATATATATAAAAGAGAACGCACAAATCCTTTGTTACCTCATCACGCTAATACGGCTGAACCAATTTCTTTCATTTTTGGGGGGTTATTAGGATTTGGACCCTAGATGGTTTTTATCATATCACTTTAATTTTTAATTACCAGTGTCTTGAGATAATTGACCATTCAAGTGTCCATAACGTACAAATCCTTTGTTAGTTCATCATAGGTAAAAATAAACGTATTTATATGCAACCCGCATGACCGTGTCACTCGGCGGGTTAACATAAATGACAGGCGATATAATGTTAACATTTACTGCAATCTACTATGGTTTTTATCATATCACTTGAAAGCGAAAAAGTAAAAATTATCTAAGTAACAAAGTTTATTGCGTTCCGGGGTGACCGCAGCGAAGCGGGGCGGGTTAACATAAATGACAGGCGATATAATGTTAACATTTACTGCAATCTTCTATGGTTTTTATCATATCACTTGAAAGCGAAAAAGTAAAAATTATCTAAGAAACAAAGTTTATTGCGTTCCGGGGTGACCGCAGCGAAGCGGGGTGAACGCTGCTAGTTAGTATATAACATAATTATGTTGTATATCAGTTATTTAGGTTGGTGTATTAGTATATGTTATCCACAAGTCCGTTCACACAAGTAATGTTATTCCTTGGTGGCTGGTGTAAAGGGAGATAGTCGACAAGAGATGGCAGCACTGTTCTCCTACACAAGTAACGTATTTTTATATTTTCTCTGCTGCTTCCACAAATTTAATGCTAGAGAGTTTAAACGTTCTGAAAAGAAAGTTAAAACCTATTCTAAGGGAACAATCCGTGTCAATTTTGGATATTGTGACGTTAGAGCATTGCTCAGACTAGAAGCAGGCAAAGACAAGGTTGAAATCCGGTTAAATAAAGACGAAGAAATTTACATATAGATTACCACATTGCGCTTCGACAAAGCCGACTGGCCAGGATATCGAAATTACCTTAGTAGCATTTTTGCAAACTCAACTCTATCAGAAACGGAGGAAGATCTTAATAATTCTTTCCACCAAAACTCAGGCCATAGTCTTGCCCTTACCGTCAATGATACTGCCATACAGCACTCAAAGACAGTGAAATACTTGGGTGTAACATTTGATCATCATCATACATGGCGTCAACACCTCGCTACCGTTGTAAGCAAAGCCAAAAATAGATTAAATTTACTTAAATGTATCATAGGTACAACGTGGGGTCTCCATTCTTCTACGCTCATCAACACCTACAAGGTCTTCTTCTGTCCCGTTCTTACATATGGTTTTACCTCATGGGTATCAGCAAGCGCAAAACATTACGAAAAGCTGTTAATAATGGAACGACATGCTCTCCGCCTAGCCTACCACATTAAATTACCAAGTCCAACCCGTGAATTGTACGACTGCATCACATTTCCTCACATTCTTTATCATATTGAAGCTATTCGTATTAAATATATAACTCAACGGTATGACAGCGAACACGCTTTATTTCTGAAACCGTTTACAGCGACGCTCCCAACACTCACAGCCATCACCACACGTCTACACCTCTCTCACTCCTTTTCGCATTATATAAATATACCGTACCTCCAAATCATCCGGACTATAACATCATCAGTATCCTCAGCACATCACACGTACCGGCCCATATCTCACCTTCATATCATGCACAGTAAACCCGCTTGTTACTAACAGGACATCCTCACGTACAACAAAAATAAAGAAATAAATAAATAAAACTTATGGATGTTTAATAAAGTTAATAAATGTCTCTTTGCCCAACAGAAATTCATTTTTTTCGCCATAATAATTTTAAACCTCTTTCCCAAATAGAGGGTGTAGCCCTCGCAATGGGTGCTAGCTACACCATAGCTAGCTAACTTAAAAAAATACATATAGATATAGTAAAAGGATACGGGTTTGGTTCAATGAGTTCAGAAAAACATATACGGAAACTTTATATTCTTTATATCCTAATTACATTGGGGACTTTTTTTTCGGGGCAAAAATGTGCCCACATGGCATACTGGAAAATATTGCTGGAGAACTCTAAGCTGGAAAAGAATGTTGGATCCAGGAAACAATTAATGCTGGTTTTGCTGTAAATAATGATATGCGAAAATTAATGGTCCAGCAATCAAATTGCAGCACAACTTTTCTTTTAATTTGGAGCGGAGTGGACACAAGTTCGGATACCATGTTAAACTCTAGATTCCGTCTCCTTAGGATGTTAAGAACATTCATCCCATGGAAAGCAATGGCAAACCACCATGGGTTCACCTTGCCAAGGAACTTTTAGGTCAAATATCTGCCTTCGGACAGAATATCACATCATCATTCATTAACAGCCATAGAATAAAACATTGCAAAATTTTAACCCAGAATATATGCGAGACCATGCGAGAAAGTCTCGCGCGAGACGCGAGACGAGACTCAAAATTTTATGCGAGACGCGAGACGAGACTTCACATTTGCGAGACGAGACGAGACCAACATTTGAGGCTGCGAGACGAGACGAGACTTTTCCATTTCTCGTCTCGTCTCGTCTCGCGTGCATCCCTATATGAAATGAGTTATATGCAATATACAAATTGAAATACTAAAAGCAACTTAAGACGAAATGTATTGTTTTATATATATTTATTTTCTGCAGGGAAAAGCAGTCCTATATCTTTTAAACAATACCAGTTGAAGTAAGATTGAAGAATATTTCCAATAATGAACATTTTTAATTTGAAATAAAGTACTTACAAAAAATGTGCCTACAGTTCAACTATCTGTTGTTGCACAATGGGTTACAAGGTACATTTCCGAATTAATCAGAAATTTTGTCGGCGATCGGATATAATATTCTTGTATGCAAGGAATGATCCCTCCACATCACATGAGGTAACAGAAGCATATTTCAACAGGGGGATGTAGTTGGGGGAAATATCTTCAGGGAGGGTTGTTGTTTCACCACTGAGAATCTCTCACACTGCCAATAGGCTGTCGTAACCCGGGTTTCTTTCCAGCACTGCATTTAGTTTCTTTCGAACTTTTCTCCTACATCTCCACCCACACCTTGCAGCAGTCTCTTTGCATGCTCTATGATTTCCATGGATTCCGGAAGAGGCCGCCCAACAGTCTCTAGCTTTTTAATGCTTGTAGGCAGCCAACCAAAATTGCTGTCTATGTATGCAATATCACACGCTACTTTTGAGTCATTAAACAGTTTCTGAGCAATGCCAACTGACACAGCAGACTCCGATAGAAATGAATGAACAACAGGCTTATTTTTTTTAAAATGTTCATTGTAGAAATGTACTGCCTCTATCCAAGTGCTCCATCGCGTTAGCACAGGCTCCGAAGGAAATGGCACGTCTGGCAGTTGATCTCTATAAACTTGAACACGTTGTGGCGCCTTAACAAACATTTTTTCGTGGAAGAAACTAGTTGATTTACTTCGCAAAAGTTGTCTCTCACCTCCTCAGCAACACGCTGAAGAGCATGGGCCATACAGATGAAATGAATTAAGTAAGGGTAAGAAACTGTAAGTGCCCTAGCTAGTGTTCCCACGAGACGAGACATTTCTCGTGTCTCGTCTCTTAAACGAGACGAGACGAGTCAGAACCCTTTTGGGCGAGACAGACTACTTGTCCCGTCCCGAAGACGAGACGGGACGTCTCGTGAAATGTCTCGTCTCGTCTCGTGTCTCGAAAATGAAAACGCTGGCGGGAATGGCCAAGATTGAAATTGCCAATAGTCATATAGATTGCAAAAGGAAAATCCCGTTTGTGAGAAAACATGTTGAAAAGCCTTCATAGAAAAGTGTCCTCTGTCCATTGAATGAAAAAATCGTGATACATGAGCTTCCAGGAATATCATCCTTAATGTCTTGTCCCCAATTCCCCTTGCTGTAAACTGAGGAATTCTCATTTTTTTTATTTCTGGCTGGAATGATGACAAACAAAATCAAAGACAGGGAAGATTTTTACAAGGTCAAGAAACCGAACTACCACCACCATCTATTCAATTTGAAAACTGGGTAAGGTCTACACTCATTACAGGGTGTAGTTGAAAGTTCTGGCTGAGATGGCGGAAGAGAACAGAACAGAACAGACTACACTTGTCTTTATTCTCTGGTGGCGATATTCTTTTTGCTATATGAACCGAAATGAACAGAAAACGGCAATTGAAGTACGTCGTCTTGCAACTAAAATTTTGTCTTCTCTCTCTCTCTCTCACACACACACACACACACTTTTACCATTTTACCAATCGCTCGCTTATTATACAGCAGTCATATTGTAAAATTCACCTCTTCGTTTGGAAGGCGGGCGAAGGACAAAGAAAGCAAAGATATTATCGACGAACCCTTCAAATTGCAAATTTATGATACTAACAATAACTCTTTAGGTGAAGAGGTTTTACAGGGGGACCTTCGTTTTATTACGCGGAAATGTTTGATCTGACCAGAGTGCGAAATTGCAGTCTGCTTATATGTTGAGATGAGATGAATACTTCCCTTTCCTAGTGAATAATATTCATTAGGACCTGAATTATCTTCAGAAATGGTTTCTTACAGAGTGTAAAGAACATTTGGTATAATATTCATGGAACTCCGTTGAAAGCAGAAAAAATTATCATGAGAATGGTCAAAATTCGAACAATGAAGAACATAATTAACAGAAAAGAAATAGGATACCCAAACCATATTTTTAAACCTGCTATAAAATGTATATCCTATATTTTTACTAATTCCTTACTCCCATGAAAGTATCCTGGGGAGGATATTCTCTCCAATTTTTTCAGACTGAAATCCTTTTATCCCGTACGATTTCGGTCCCTGACACAATACGAAAAAACAAATGCTGTTAAAATCCATACACATGACCCTTCCGGGACTCAACCCGGAGCCTTCAAGCCGATGGTCTATCGATGCAGACCGCTCGCCTTGGTATGAAGATGTACTTTGTATGATTGCGAATAGATCACGACAATATCAGAAACTTTAATCCAAAATGGTCATTCAAAAATCAATTTTTTTTAAAGACCACTAGCTAATCTGGGTGTATTGTCATGAGTTTGTTACACAAACGGGCAACCACCACATAGTAGCACATACCCCGCGGTTATGGGAACAGATTTGAACCATGGAGGTGAAGACTGGCCCCAAGCATTCTTTTATCCGATGTGTCGTTCAGCTCCCATTAGTATGGCACTTAAGTAGAGCTTACTGTGCAGTAACATATAAAATTTCAATCAAATACTTTCCATTACTCAATAAAATTATTTGGTTCCGAGCTTTAAAAAAAATATATTGCAACAAATCTAAACATGCTAAAATGGAAAGTAGTTTTTGGATTGGTATGGGTTAACACTGTGAAACCTAAAGGCTGGAATATATGAAATCAAAGTGTACACACATATCTATCTCTCTATTTATCTATATATATCTTTCCATCTCTCTCTCTCTCTCTCTCTCTCTCTCTCTATATATATATATATATATATATATATATATATATATATATATACTATAAAGCAAGTGGGATGATAGTATACGATAGTGTCGGGGAAGGTGACACCTTTACATCGAACTTTGCTTGTCGTGTAAACATTATTTGGCATTAATATCTTCATCTTCGACGTACCACTGAGCAATTTACTGTATATTCGTGTATTGAAACTGGTGAAACAAATTTAAATGTTTCAGAATGTAAAAAAAAGAAGCCAGGGTCGAGAAGCCTCAGACAACTAACAGCAGAGAGATGTTATCTTGTAAACTATTTGTCCTTGCCTTGTGAGTTTATTTGAATTTATTTTTAAGACCTTTAGGCAAGTTTGGCCGAATGGATGATGATGGGAAAATTAGTGGAATGAAGAAAGTGGTAGGATACTAGACAACTTCGAGAAAAATGAAATGAAATGAAATGAAATCTTTGAGTTTTACGTCCCACGGTTATGCCGGTTAGGCTAAACGAGACAGTGATGATGAGTAATGAATGAAATGTGGAATGAAGAAAGTGGGAGGAAACGGGAGAACCCCGAGAAAACCCACACACACGGTGTTTGTCCACCACAAAGTTCACTTGACGGGGGCTGGGATCGAACCCGAGACCCCAAGCACCAGAGGTGAACGCTCTACCACTGAGCCACCGCGGTCCCCACACACATTCGAAGCTTGTCCACCACAAAGCTCACATGGCACTAACCGAGATCGAACCGACTACCACATACACCAGAGGTGAAGGCTTCACGGTGTAGCTACCGTGACATTTCTTGTCTTGTGTGTTCCATGTAATACTTGTAACTTAGTTGTATCTTGATTAGCATGGTGCAGCCTGCTACATTTTACTTTCGTTCCCATGGTATGCTGCTATATTTTTTACGAGACGAGAAGAGACGAGACGGGGCAGAACCTCTCGAGACGAGACACGAGACGGAACGAGCACATTTTTTCGAGACGAGACACGAGACGAGACATGCTTTGCACGAGACGATACGAGACAGCCTGAAGTCTCGTCTCGTGGCAACACTAGCCCTAGCCATTTTTAACATGTACGCTGCACTGTCTGTATAGAGAACAAGGACTTTTTTTCTTCCTGAACTCCTCCCGGCCACAACACTTTAAGACCATCGTTTACAAAGCGAGCAGTCATGGAATGATTTGTGCGTTCCAGCAATTTACTCGCAATAAGATAGGATTTAGATGGAGCATGTTTACTTAACTTTCCAATCACTAAATTTGCTACATAACGTCCCAAAACGTCTGTTGTTTCGTCCACAGAAATCTAAATATATATGAACTACCTATTGCTACCCTAATGGTATCTATAGCTTTCCTATAACAAACTTCGAGATAACACTTTCAAAAAGTGGATTCGTCAGGAATTCGACGCCCGCAGTACTTCTCCAGAAAAGCACGGTATTTTGGCACTTGAACTTTGTTCCAAGGAATGTTTTCTGCTATCATTGCTTGGCACAAGTCTTTGAAAAACTCACTCACTGAAATATCTCGATGCATTTGTGTCAAGAGTACTTGTTTTTTTGCAGTGCGCAATTTTTTATTTCTTCATGGAGTGCACTTCGTACATGTTGTTCTAACTAAGATTTCATTGAATGTCCATTTTTTTTATCACACTTGGCGCAACACCACTTTACCGTCCGTAGTAAACGCATCATCGATAGTTACCCACGACCGCAATTTCGCATATAAAGTTGAGGCAACCGGAGCCATTTCTAACTTCGATAGTCAATACAGAACACGTGCGTTTTGCAACTGCAATACTAGAGTACTGTCCTGTCATTCAGTTGAACAAGCGAAGTTCTTTGAAAGTTTAGGTTACCTGCTATGATATTGCCATTGTCGCCAGCTTCTTGGAACGAACTCTTGAAGTAAATTCCTGGAAGCACACTAGCATACAGTTTTAACTTGAATTGCAGGATTTGCTTTCATCTTTTTTCCCATCCGACCTCCGATAACAATCAAATAGACTTCATTTTAGGAATTTTCTGGCCAGTCGCCTGTCAGGCACGTGATCTGTTTCTTCTTGTATTTCTTTTGTTAACGGTGAAGATTCTGCGAAACATGGTTTGACAAATAAAAAGAAAAAGATAGAGTATATTTCTCTTTCGGTAAAGAAACGAAAAGATAAACATGATAAAATTGAATCTAGATGCAGCCTTGCACAGTTCGAGAGTTTATTTTTATTGTTTTTAAAATTAAAATTTCAGGAAACGCAAAATCTTAAAACAGTTTTATGTAAAAAGTATGTAGAAACCATAGAAATGCATAATAAAGGACAAAAGATGTAATATGAAACTTGAGTTGAAGCACCCTAGAGTGTGAATCACAAACATTTAAGGATTTGACGAACCTACATATGAAGGAAAAAATATGTAATTACATACAAATCCGGACATTACTTATTACTAAAAACCCACTTTTGTGAGGGAAAATACGATTTGGAAAATGCACGGATTAAACCCAAAATACGAGGGGCATTCAATAAGTAAAGAGACAGTGTATATTTTTAACACTAATCAATTTTTTTTTGTTTCAGGGGTGTTAGCTGGCAACCTTGGGATATGCTCTGATCTGCTGTTTCGTAATTTTATGTCAACATAACTTCAAAAATACCAATTCATCATGGCAAGTCCTCTAGAAGATTGCACCTTAGAAGAACAGCGCTCAGTCATTAGGTTTTTAGTCGCAGAAGGTGTAAGACCAAGTGAATTTTTTTCTCGAATGTTGAGACAGTACGGTAACAGTTGTATGAACCGTGCGAATGTGTACAAGTGGGTTGATCGGTTTAAAAGTGGCCGAACAAGTGTAGGCCGATGTGGACGTCCAGTGGAAGTATCTGGTTCTTCGTTGGAATCGAGGATTGACGGACTTATTCGTGATAACAGAAGAATTACTGTTGAAATGATAGCTGAGGAAGTTCAAGTAAGTGTTGGAACTGTTCACAATGTCATTAGGAACATTTTAAAGTACAGAAAAACGCCCGCCCTCATACAGCCCAGCTGACCCGTGATAAGCTTCAAGAATTGGGTTGGGAGGTCTTACCTCATCCTGCGTACAGCCCAGACCTCGCCCCATCTGAGTTTTACCTGTTTGGACCACTCAAAGACGCCCTACGTGGAAAAAGATTTGCTAACAATGAGGAAGTTAAGGCAGCGGTGCAAAGGTGGCTTCGGGGTAAATCGAAAGATTTCTTCGCCAAGAGAATTAGGAAGCTGCAAGAAAGATGGGACAAATGCATAACTGTAAAGGGTGATTATATTGAAAAATAGCCTTAGTTTTGAAAGATTGAAATAAATCTTTATTGAGCTATAGCAATTTGTCTCTTTACTTATTGAATGCCCCTCGTATATTTTTCCTTCCATTCGGTTTTTCCCCCTCGCTCATCTCTGTGAATAGATAATTAGATTGAATATTCTGCCATTCTGTACTAAAAGATTTGTTAAGCGAGATTTTGGCCCACATAATTTTGAGTGGCAGTGTTTCGTCCGCGAGATTTTGGCCTTATGTTGCGATATATATGTGGAAATACGTTATATACTTCTTCAGTGCAATAAATTCATGTTTATATATTTTGATATATTCCAAGAAAGTGAAAACTGCACTTAATGGCAGCGAACATGTTTCGGGAAGCTGCAAAAGTATTTCTTTAAATGTCGTAGCATATGCTTATAGTATTCACTGTCATTCTAAGAGTAATAACACACATAATAACATTCGTGGAATTAAAAATATAAGTTGTTCATTAATTTCCAGTTTCAATATAACTTTTGCAAAACAAGCCTCATTATTCATTACTATGATTATTTGATTAATATTATGCTTTCTGTTTATTTGTTTTGCAAATTTGTTATTAAATAGGCCCCTAATCTGATCACACAATTTTCCGGACAGATATTCATGAGCAAGGAATCAAATCTCTTCTTACACCTTCGTTGTTTAAGAGTACAAAGGGCTAGTATCTACGTGCGTTGCTCTTGTCAATTTACTTAATAAAATATGAAACAAGATATACAGTATAACTGAAAAAACAGTATCCTAATAGTTATACAACCTTTCGTCAAACAAAGTGTTACAAGAAACCAGGAAAACTAACATTCATATTAAATATTCAAATCATATCTTGCCCCCCCCCCCACTTTTAATGTCCAACCGCCGCCACTGCTGTCATCAGTACCCACATGAAGAATTTTAAAAAGCTTGGTACAGGGAACGATTTTATGCCTAGACAGTACTTTATTCTTTTAACGTAAGCTAACCTAACTCGCATTTACTGTAAAAGGGACAAAATACTTAGTGGAAATTCGATGGCGTTACTACAAGATCAATTGATCTGTTTTCTACATGATTTAATCTATTAAATTCCAAATGTCTGGGGAAAGTTAGGAAAGAAATGCTAATATAGTTATTCATGCACAGGTCTGAAGTAGATCAGTACATAGTTTCGCTTTCATTTGTCACCATAGTTTCGGTTAATTGTTTTGAACTGCCACCTATCAACAAGTATATAAATCGTGATTCAGTACTTCTATGATCGTGTAAACGTTGTTTCAAGTTCATTCGAGACTCTTTTCAAGTGTCTTGAACAATATTCCTTTGAACGCAGGCCCGTGCTGGCCCACCGGGACACCGGGACATGTCCCGGTGCGCCCTCCGAAATATCACATTATATATAAAGGTACATTTTTTAATAATAAATTCTTTGTATTATTGGTAAAGGGCCCATGATAAGTACAGTGCGATATTTACATAAGACGCCCTTGCAAAAACACATCAAAGATAAACGGTTTCATTTATTCTTCTGTATGGCACAGTTCTGTACCATGAATACACACTATTACTGTTGGTAAAGAACTCATGAAGAGTACAGTGCGCCCTTTGCAAAGGCGCCCTTGCAAAACCACATTAAAGATAAACGGTTTTATTTTTCTGTATGGCACAGTTCTGTACAATGAATACATACTGTTGGTGAAGAACCCGTGAAGTGTACAGTGCGCCCTTTAAGTAAGGCGCCCTTGTCCTGTGATTATTCCTGTGTTTTAGAACAGTATTGGAATAATCAGTGCCGTTGTATTTCTAAAATATAGCTCTATTGATTTATTAGTATATATTTAGCTTCATTTTGTGTGACAAAAAAAATCTTACAAGAACTAAAAAATGTTCCTCTAGTAAAGAAGTTTTGGGTTTTAATACATAAAATGGCGCCCGTATATATACAGAGTGTAACTTAATTAACATAAGCTTCAGGAGGTGACTCCTGACACGGATATAAAACGAAAAGTATACACCAACCTGGGTGTAAAAATGCCTACTTTTGGCGCCTTGGTCACACGAAAATTTGTCGGAAAAATGTAAGAACAGCCATAACTCAAGAATAAAACATCGGATCGAAGTCGGGTAAAAGAGAATGTCCATTATTTTTAGTCGTAGTTCCCATTAGTGTACAGTGGCTCCCATGGAAACTGGAGTATTCCGTCGACTATTTCATCAAACGTTGAATGAGGGCAATGAACAACAATCAAGTACACGATTTCAGCAATCAAAAGTAATAGTACATCGTTCAAATTAGAACACTTAGAATTCGAAAGAAAAAGATATATACATGTGTGATTGATCTATTTCGTCTCAGCACAGAGTAAACACTCGGGAGAATAATATAAACGAAAAGAATTCTTTAACGTATGACGGTTATATCTTCTAGGCTATTGATAATGGATGATAAATAAACGGCTTTCTGTCCAAGTTACGAGTGTGTGAAAACGGAAAAAATAACTTTGATCCAGATTAGGTTTAAAAAGATCGTGCATAGGACAGTCAGGCGGTATGTAAAGAAACATAACATGTAGTATTCAAAAATGCGAAGATCATATGTGATGAACGAGTGTACAAGGGATTTTCCAGATATATATTGAGCGAAAGTAAGCTGCATTAAAGGATTGCCTCCTCGTAATATGTAATTCCGTGGAATATGATACTTCTGTGCACAGAAGGAACAAAAATGGACGAAACACGAGATGTTGTATATGTTGCATAATGATACAAAGAAATGCACTGGAAGAGTATACTTAATTTATCCGTTAAGTAAATCTTCTTCCAGGCAGGGGCGTACATAAGGGCCCCGCAGACCGCGCATTGCGGGGGGCCTCAAACCATAAGGGCCCACAAATCGTGAAGTTGGACGTGGAGAAGGGGGCCCACTCCACACTGTCTGCGGGGAGCCTCCCAAACCTTTAGTTACGCCACTGCTTCCAGGGATACTTTCGAGGGGCTTTTCCCCTCTCTTGGAGTTGGAAAAATGCCCCTTAATCCTAACCTACGAAAAACTACATTCCTATTGTGAATATACCAAAATAGTGTCGTAGTGTAGCCCACTTATATTTTGATTTTGTCATTGGTGGAACAATGTTTTAGAAGAAAATTGTTTCTAGAAGAAAACACATGCAACAAATGGTGAATTTTTTTTCGACGTTCTCTATGTACTTTGGAGGTGGATGAAATACCAACCCGGAGGAAAGAGAATATGGCACTCTTTCTTAGACGTAGCAGCACTTACGGAATTATCGTCCCTTGTATGCCACTTGCAAGTGTCTCGCGGAAGGCTGTATTGCAGTTTTGATGTGGATGGCATAAATTTGCGTGGCTGTGTTATAGTAGGCATCTTACGCAAATTGTGAGTGATATAGAGTGTCCGATGCTCTGATGTTACGTGTGGAATTGCTGTATAACAGGATAGGAAGTGTTGCATACGACGGTAGAGTGTAGTGTCCAGGTATTGAGGTCGTGTAAAACTGTAGACGTTGGTGTTAGTGTAAAATTAATTTTGTTAATCTGTATGTGCGTGCGCAATGGCAGATTAACCTGTCCACGAGCTGGCAGATATGCACCTCATTTATGGAAAGATAAGGGGAAATATCCCAGAGGCAAGGCGTTTATATCGTAACCGTCGCCCTCATAGGAGAGTAACTTTTCTTTTCTTTTTTTCCACGCCTCCATATTCGACTTCGGGAGATAGGGTCTCTTCAATTTCCCCTATATGAGATTGGAGGAAATTGCACCGTGTGGACAGTTGAATTTGAACACAGCGAACTGGGAATGATCAAAGACCGTCCTGAAACTAGCAGTAGCTATGTGTAGGGACTAAAAATCCACATGCAACTCCAGTGAACAATCAGCAGAGAGATTTAGTGTGAGCGCGCGATGCAGTATGGTGGATAATTTTGTGGTAGGACCTTATTTCTTATCGGCCTGCCTGTGTGGGAGTACGTATAATTTATTTTTACGTAATGTTCTCCCAAAATTGTTAGAACATGTGCCCTTGAACATAAGACAGCAGATGTGATTACAGCATGACAGTGTACCTGCACATTTTGACAGATATATGCAGACCTACTTAATTGAAACATTCCCAGGTAGTTGGATTGGGAAAGATTGACCTGTGTTATGACCATCTCTTTCACCCTAATTCACGCCCCTTTATTTCCTATTTGGGGCGTTATGAAACGTGTTTTCACTAGCCACGACAGCCGAAGAACTTGTTGCTCGAGTTAACATAGTTGCGGCAATCACTTCCGAAATTTCAGGTGTGTTTGACCGCACGCGGAAGAATTTGCTTCGGCAATGTCATCTTTGCAATGCGGTCAACGGTTGACAATATCAGACTGTGAACTGTTATTCTTCAGAGCTGTTTCGTGTACACATACGTTTGATAAAATACGTTTGATAAAAATACTCCAAGGAATATTACTCCAGTTTCTTTGCGAGTCACCCTTGCACCGCCACTGCACTACACTGCATGTCATCTTTGCAATGCGGTCAACGGTTGACAATATCAGACTGTGAACTGTTATTCTTCAGAGCTGTTTCGTGTAGACATACGTTTGATAAAATACGTTTGATAAAAATACTCCAAGGAATATTACTCCAGTTTCTATGGGAGTCACCCTTGCACCGCCACTGCACTACACTACACTATATATATTCACGTTTGTATGGGCGCCCTTTTGGTAGACTTGTCCACCGCCCTCGTTAGTGACCCAGCACGGCCCTGTTTGAACGTGTAAATTTGAGGTATTGAATGGTCTTGTTCAAGCTTTCACTGACGGTGTACAAACAACATTAACACTTTCTCCAATCTACAATACTGTCTGCGGGCTTCATTTAACCGTGGGCACAAAATTTGAAGATTCAGTTCAAGGCAGATAACGCAATAACTAATAATAACTACAGTAACAACGATCGCAAAGTAATCCACGACTTTTGCATTGCGTTGAAGCAAAGCCCTACTAAATGATGACCCGAAATTCTCAGGTAGACTCAAAATGGCTGCTATCATTGATCTTAACTTCCATTTACTCGCTCCGCCCACGGAAACCTATACGCAGAGTAGCAACCTGCCTGGTTGCCAGCCCGTAGCTCGCTAGCATATTGTTACGGTGAACCTTCCTGAGCGCGCAAGCAGTTGTATAGTTTATTTCTGCTGGCAATAGACGGTGGGTACCAGGGAGTTGCTACATCATCAGTCTCCAAGAAAGCGAGAGGGATAGCGTTTAAGCGTTAACGGCTGTCTTAGTACGTATTCACGTTCGTGAAAAATATAGAGAAATTGGTACCATGAAAAAAAGATTTGGTCTAGGAATTAATTCGTGCGGTTGGTACGCACACATTGAAGCTGTAGTACAAACACAAAATACATAAATACCTTAAGAAAAATATTGTCCATCGCTAGCCACCACTTTCGCCCATCTGTCAGGCAATGTACGGATTCCGTGGCGAAAGAAGTCCTCATCCTTGGAAGCGATCCAGTCAGAGACCCATGTTTCGATATCTTCTGAAGAAGTAAACCGCTGTCCGATCAAATCGTTGTTCATGCAATCGAACAAGTAGTAGTCCGAAGGAGCAACGTCTGGTGAATACGGCGGGTGGGGTAAAACTTCCCATCCGACATTTTCTAAATAGGTTTTGACCGGTTTTGCGACATGTGGGCGAGCGTTATCATGTTGAACAATAAGTTTATCATGTCTGTTCTCCCATTCTGGTCGTGTTCTGGCCAGAACTTGCTTCAAACGCATTAATTGTCGTCGATAACGTTCTCCATTCATAGTTTCACCCGGTTGCAGCAGCTCATAGTACACCACACCTTTCATATCCCACCATATGCACAGCATAACCTTTGCACAGTGAATATCTCGTTTTGGTTGTGATGGACCTGGTTCACCTGGTTTCACCCAGGCCTTTTTTTCGTTTAGGGTTCTCGTAATGGATCCACTTCTCATCACCCGTAATAATTCGATGCAGAAACCCCTTTCTGCTCTGTCGTTGAAGCAGCAATTCGCAAATGGTTTTTCGTCTTTCAACGTCTCTGTCTTTCAATTCATGTGGAACCCAATGTGACATCTTTTGAATCATTCCCATGGCTTTCAAGCGTTTGGAGACTGTTGTTTGATCAACGCCTAATGCTGGTGTAAGTTGTTCCTGCGTTTGACACGAATCCTGCTCGAGCAATGCTGTCAATTCTTCGTCTTGAATTTTTTTTTTGACTGTCCAGCTCGCTCTTGGTCTGCCAAGCCGAAATCACCACTTCTAAACCGTGCAAACCACTTCTGACACGTTCGCTCAGCTAGAGCATGGTCACCATACACTTCCACCAAAATACGATGACTCAGTCGCACTTTTCTGCATGTTAAAGTAATGCAGTAGGACACCCCGCAAAAACACTTTATCAGGCACAAATTGCGCCATGTTCACTTAACTACAAACTGGTGTTGTTGACGCTTTAATCCACTGCCCTATACTACGAACGATACGCGATGACAGGGGTTTGCAACACATGTGTGGATACACGGAACTATGGGACGCTCCGTTCGTTGCGCCATCTCTTGTCCACCCGCATGAATTAATTCCTAGACCAAATACAATACTGTCTGCGGGCTTCATTTAACCGTGGGCACAAAATTTGAAGATTCAGTTCAAGGCAGATAACGCAATAACTAATAATAACTACAGTAACAACGATCGCAAAGTAATCCACGACTTTTGCATTGCGTTGAAGCAAAGCCCTACTAAATGATGACCCGAAATTCTCAGGTAGACTCAAAATGGCTGCTATCATTGATCTTAACTTCCATTTACTCGCTCCGCCCACGGAAACCTATACGCAGAGTAGCAACCTGCCTGGTTGCCAGCCTGTAGCTCGCTAGCATATTGTTACGGTGAACCTTCCTGAGCGCGCAAGCAGTTGTATAGTTTATTTCTGCTGGCAATAGACGGTGGGTACCAGGGAGTTGCTACATCATCAGTCTCCAAGAAAGCGAGAGGGATAGCGTTTAAGCGTTAACGGCTGTCTTAGTACGTATTCACGTTCGTGAAAAATATAGAGAAATTGGTACCATGAAAAAAAGATAATGAACTGTAAATGTATTGCTTTTAATTAGTTTATACGTGTTCTATTAACTTTTTTTTATTAATGTTGCAGGGCTATCGCCGGTAGCCTCAGTTGCCCGTAAAATACGCCACTGCTCTAGACACGATTTCAACAGACGGTAACAATACGTAGAAGGCCAGTACAAGGTCAACCAGAGATAACTTCGGGAAGGGAAAATTATTACTTGGCGTTATCGGCTTGGAGAAACCAACAGCATAATGCAACTGACTTCTAACTTGGCCTTATATTGACATAGGATGCACGATATCAACCCAAAGCGGCCCAGACAACTACAGAAAAGGAGACCTATATGCGCGAAGTTTAATGACGTGCGCCCTTTTGATAGGCCAACAGCGTAGAGCCCGCATGAACTAGGCTGCTAAACATCATGGGTGAGGACACGTTGAGCACTGTTCGGTTCTCAGACGAGTCTCGTTTCAGCTTACAGTCGGATACCGGTACATTCTCATCTGTAGAAAACGTGGATCTCGAAATTATTCATTCATGTGCAGAAGGTGTCGCAGTATGGAGATGATAGAATAATGGTAAGAGCAGAAATCCGTAGCGGACCATATACACTGTATATTATACAGCCCTAGAGATTTTCCGGGACTATACTGTAACAGCTTACCGGCAAAATATCCTGATTCCTCACGTTGTTCCTCGTACTGTATCAGTTGTAAATCGTTTCACTTTTATGGAAGATAATACCAAAGCTCAACTAGTACGTGTAGCATATAAGATACTGTAGGCAGAAGTTATCGAACGGATGGTATAACCACTTTCCTCCACAGACTAGATCCAATTAAACACTTGTGAAACACAGTTCTAAGACCTATTGGTGCTAGGTCAGTATCACAAACAACTCTGCAACAGTTTGAAATCGCTCTGCTGGAGAAGTGGGAGAAACATGTCAAAGACTGGCATTGACAGTTGATGCAACCCGTACCGAACAGATGCACGAAACGTTTGGCCATTCAGGGAGACCATATGCTTTATTGAAAGTTTGTTGTGCTATTATATGCATTTTTGACTTATTACTGTGATGTTCCTGTCATCTCGTATGTGCCTTTCATTCAGGTACATGAATAAATACTAGAGTTCATTCGTGTTCAGCGCAGGTTCATCGCAATGATCATGGGAAAAACATCCAAATCAAATACTTCGGTAGTTTCGATTTTCCTTCGTCTTTTTGTTTTATTGCTTTCCCCCTAATTGCTGACCAGTGTGAGTAAATATTAGCAATATTCTCGGAAGCAAATTCCTTGTGGAAGAAACACTTCCGTCCATATATTTTTATTTAGTACTTCACTTAAACAATGTAAATGTAGCAATATAATATGTTCACATTTTTAAAGATATATATTATTTTCTTTCAGGAAAAATTGCACGTTACCAACAGATGATGGTAAAATCTTTGATCCTCACCAGAATTTTGAAGAAATTGGAAGAAGTCAATTCCTATTTCCACGATTAGTGTTGACTAGATGTGATGATGTTTCTGCTGGTAAGCAAAATACAGATCAACGTACCCAATGTAAAAGGATACCTTCAATGAAGTCAAATCATCAAAAATATGTATGCCACTTATGTAAGAAATTTTTCTCTAATGTATCGGTATTCAAAATGCATTGCAGAAGGCATGGTGGTGGTAGTAGGGGAAAACGATATTCGTGTAGTATATGCAACTACACTTCCCGTGATAAAAAAAGGTATGAAGTTCATGAAAGAGTGCACACTGGTGAGAAACCATTCTCATGTCCAAAATGCAACAAGTCATTCTCTCAGCAGGGTAACATGTATACCCATCTTAGACTACATAGCGGAGAAAAGCCATTTAAGTGTCCTGTCTGCGATATCCGATTTACACAAAAGGGGAATATGGAGCAGCACCTTATGAGACACGCTTCTAGGGGGAAAAAGACAAAGTGCCCTGTCTGTGATATCGGATTTACACAAAAGGCAAATATGGTGCAGCACCTTAAGAGACACACTTCTAGCAAAGGAGAGTCATTTATGTGTCCTGCATGCGATATCGGATTTACACGAAAGTCAGATATGGAAAGGCACCTTAAGAAACACTATTCTGGGCATCATCGTCCGGAACACAAATCTCATTCTTATCAAGGAGAAACAAGCATTGGTGAAGAGCCTGTCGGTGTGCCTTCTAACAGTATTCCTTATACATGCGGAGTTTATGACGAAAGATTTCCAGAACCTACAAGTCTTTTTACACATATGAAATATCACGACAATGACAAGGATGCCACCACAAGTGATGAAATGTATCTACAAGCAGAGCCAATTAACTTTTGCAATGTCAAGTTGGAAGTGGATGAAAATACATTTCTAGAAGAGACGGCCGAAAGTCCTAACCAATAAATACGCAAGAAGCTGATATCCAGAATAAAAATATAAATAAGAAGTAAATTTTACGTTTATGTGTTGTTTTGAAAGTGAATGGAAGTGTTAAATACATAATGAGATACCGGTACATAGATGGAACAACAATGAAATATTAGCAAGAAGTGATATTTTAAATCAGGAAGTGTTAAATACATAACGAGATACATACAGGTAGATGGAACAACAATGAAATATTAGCAAGAAGTGATATTTTAAATCAGTAGTCTACGTATCCCTTGGGTGAATGCGATTGCCCTGAACACCGTCTTATTTACTCAATCTACCCATGCATAAGGCTGGACGTAATATTTGGACGAGCAGTCGAGGAGCTAGAAAAATGTTTCTGTTGTTAAAATCATCCTTAAACAATAAGAGAGAGAGAGAGAAAGTAAAAGGAAATTTTGTTTCTATAATTTGTCTTATATTAGCCATCTTTTCCCGTACATTTCTTTTACATCCCTTGCATTAACCATCGCCCTAAGTAGGCCTTATCACCCCAAATACCTTCTTTTTGTTCCAACACCCCCCTTAGAAACGGGAACACCTAGGGACGTTAATGCTCACTTTGAGAACACTTTTTTTTTTAATTATTTGTCAACTATTGTCTCACAGAGATTTAGATTATATGCACCATGTAATCAAGAAATTCGGTTTAAGGACAATGTTATGAAAGTTTTCAAATTTTATATTTCAAAGCAAAATTCGTTTGTTTCTTTTGGTGGAATCTCACATCTTTTTCAGAAATTGGGAAATACTTTACGTTTTACTCATTACCAAAGTAAACTTTACAAACAGTGTAAGCTCAATGGAAATTAATAACAAAAATACAGTATTTATTTAAAAAGTGACATGTATATATTGCAATGTTTTCTTCTGTAGAGTCTAATAAAAGTCTGGAATATAAAGCATTTCTCCTATTTCGTTTACAAAATAAATCTCTATAAGAGTTTTACAAAGTTTCTTTGTAAATCACTAAATATTTTCAGAGTTTAACAAGTCCTTGGCACACACAATACTGGCCTCGGAAATAAGGGTTCAATATGTCTTTAGGTTATGACAAACTTCTTCGTTCATTGCAGCGTCCGGAGTAGGTGATTAAAGAGTCTTCTTCACTCATTACAGCCCGGGAGACTATTTTAGGATTTCTCCGTAGCTCATTGTAGCAGCGGGAGAAAGGTGATTACAGAATATCTCCTTCACTCATTGCAGCCTCCAGAGATAGGTTTCAAGGAACTCTATAGCCCATTGCGGCCCCAGGAGAAAGGCGTTGATAGGTTATTGATCAGCTGTTGACGGATGCCTCTGTCCTCTTGCAGTCCTCTTTTATAGACGTCCTCTTGCAAGGAAGGTCGGCTATCTTCGCTTTTCTTCCGAACCTTATTCGTATTCGTCTTCTATCTTCTGTTGGTGTTTATGTTTTGTACACAATAACACGTGTTCGTGATTGAAGCATTGTGTATAGTAATTACTTACAGGTAAGGGTATAAAACCTTGTATATCAACATAGTTCTATTTTTTCAAATGGTACTACACCAGGCAAACACATGTTTCAAATCTTCGTTTTAAACGAAAATTTAGAATACCACATTAAATACAAAGGGCACTAGGAAAGTTTTGCAATAGAATAGAACGGATCATCACAGGAGTTTGCAACTAGTGCGTGTTTAGACATGTCCAAACCTGCACTGTAAAAGCTCGTACAACGATATTTAGTTGGTACCGAAAGTTTCAAACAAAGAAATTTGAGCCTTGAGGACGCTCCAAGGTCATGTTGCCCATCTTCATCTGTGACTGAACAGAACATCGCTGCGGCATGGAAAATGTTTGAGACAGATAGTCAGGCTATATACCATCAAATAGAGGTATGCTTGGGCAACCAGCAGTTCGTGTTATTCTTCGCGATCACCTTCGAGTTAAAAAGCTTTGTATCCTTTGGGTACATGTGAAAACGGCTTGGGCGTGATAACTAACATTGTTCAATAAGCATTTTCAGATCTGTTACCACAGCAAACATGGTTGCCATGGTAACCAATCCTGTCATGGTTTGCCCATTCTGAAAACGGTTAAAAAAATAAACACCACACATCGTGGTTGAAGGAGGAGTCGCCTGAATTTAGCAAAAGAGTGATAATGAAATATCTACTACTAATTGAAACTATAAATATTTCCTAGTAAAGTAAATTTTGAATAAATTATATTATTATTCTTAGTCTTTCTGTATATATTCATTTTAGAGGTAATTATCCCACATCGGACTTCCGAAGAAACTTATCGAAACAAATTTATTGACCGTGCTGTTAGCGAGTACTCCCAGTCACGACCCCGTTTTCAGTTTTGTTAGAAATAAGAAAAGAAAGAGTGAGAAGGAAAAGGAAGGGAAGGACGCAGGAAGAAGAAGAAAAGAAAAGAAAAGGAAAAGGAAAGATTGAGGATTTTAAAGGAGAATGGATTACTGGATGATTTAGGAGATATAGTAATGAACTCGAATGGTTATTATCCGGTAAATCATTCCAAATACTATTAGTGGAGAATCAATTTTGAAGTGATTTGGAAGAGACACATGTTCATACATACAACCCCGACCTGGATCCAAGCAACCGCTCCGATCGGTTGCCCAAACCCAGTCCAGGTGTGGAGAAAAATGGAATTTAATTCTTTGTAATTTAATCTCAAACAATAATTGATAACTATCCAGTATCTGCACTCCATAATCTGAGATCGACCCCACATATGAATTAGCCGAAGAAAAAGAAAAAAATCAAAGCTATCAACTCAATATATTTATATATTGCATCAATAGGAGTTTCAATTTCTCTGAAAGAAAAAAAAACGTCGTTTTCAGGCTCATCCCGTTATTTTGGTTTCACTCCTAGAGCCGACTTTAAATTTGTTAGAAGCGGTCTTTCATGACCTCGGTTATTTACCTTAACACACATATTAAATCATGACACATATGTTATAAACGTTAATATGACAAAACAGTATAACTTAAATTAAATTCTATCATACATTCACACGCTCACTCACACAGGACAGTGTATATATCGTTAAAGAAAACCATCTAGCTACGATTTTACATAATATTTATTACATTAATGGAGGAACAGAATAAAGAATAAAAAAAAGTTATTGAAAGAACAATATCTTAGTTATGTGTCAACGGAATACATAAAGTTATACCTTCATAAGTCTAAACAATCGAATGGCATTTCTTGGAATTTAGCTTCATATATTTAATCACATTGACGAAAGAAAGAAAAAAATGTTAATATAATTACATATACCACGTTTTAGGCATGCTAAATCAAATTTATACTTCACAACATAAACGAAGAAGACATTCATATTTATATTTAAAAAATTGAACAAAGAGGAAAGCAAAAAAAAAACTTATATATAATGAAAATCTTTATGAGTCTATCTCATGTCGAGACATTAAAAATAAGTATCCTTATACGTCCTGTAGCGTATATTAAACTCGAGCATTCAAGATCACTGTTAATGCACTAAAGGTAGTGTCCAACACATTTCGCTCGATTTAATTTACTTTATATTTATACGCATATATATTGATTTAGAATAACCATTTGTCAAGTATACACGAACTACCAGTTTGTAGCTGTATTTGCATACTGAAAATTCCACCCATCTAGGGATTTCAACGACAACATTTGGTCAGAGGAGGATTTCCTCTTAGTTCAGTCCATTTTTGAATTCATTATTTAATAGCTCCAGGTTACTAGTTACTCATTCATCACTGGGACACATCATAACACTTTATTCACACTGGGATACACACTGGGAAACAGGGGGGATTCTAGGTACACTTTCCAAAAGGAAATTTTTGGTTGATCACTAAAGGATAATACTTGCTGATCGATTGGATTTCGTTTTAGACCTGCCGTTATTTTGAAATACATGCCATTGAAACTGTTTACATTACTGATCACTAGTTACATTTATTCAGAACAAAGGAAATCTTTTAAGTTCGCGGCGATATTCTTAAAAAGAAAATTAGGCTACATCATTCCATTCGTCGGAAAACGTTACTTAAAAACCCATGGCAACCAATAAACGTATGGGGCAGATGCGGTGCTCTTACATATATCCATATTATAAGTTTAACATTTTACATTTCACTTTAATATTCTATATTTCATACATATTTACATTTCGACGTCTATATATATATATATATATATATATATATATATATATATATATATATATATATATATATATATATATATATATATATATATATATATATATACACGCGCACACATTTAATTACATAACCCCAACAATAATTTGTCCAAGAAGAAGGTTGCAACATTACACCAAGAAACAAAACTTCCGACATATCATAATAAAACATTATTTTCCTTTATACTGCACGTCTATTAATTTTAAATTCTCACATATTTAATTGGAGAGTAGATCAAAGAAGGAAAAAAAATTGTGAGGCAGGCACGTAACACAGAACATTCTTAAATACATGAACATGTATAAACAAAACAATTTTTATCTTAACTTTGGGCCCAATATTACAACAACATTCACGGAAATAAAATAAATGGAAAGTGACCACTGGATCAAAAAAGAATCCCAGACGGACAATGGTGAAGGAATGAAAGTGGAAAATTACGGTGTACCGAATCGTTACTCACTTCGGCGATGGGCCAAATATAATGTAAACCCAGTCCCTAACTATTTCATGAAACGAATCGTGTCTCGAGATGTCTCAGCTGGTCATTTCGGTTAATATATATATATATATATATATATATATATATATATATATATATATATATATATATATATATATATATATATATATTATACATCATTGATATCTAATACTTTCAAAATCGGGGTGGAGGTTGAAAAATTTAAAAAAAACTTTAGAGTAGAAAGAATAGGTAAAAGAGAGGAGACAGACCACTACAACTACGAAAGATAAGTGGCCGAATTTGCGTATACAACATACTATAACCAAATATTCTCTTTTATGCCAAAAGGGGTTCGGCTTACCAAATAAATAGCCGAAAAACAAGTCTGCAACGTCGAGACGAGTCTATGTCCTCGATGGGATTTTCGGAAAGACAAAGGCTTTAGGGAAATCCCACCACTCACCGTATCCGGTCAACGCCCTTGCAGATCCCGGAATCCACCGGAAGGTTAGAGAAGGCGCTAATTTAGAATTTCAAAAAGGAAAAAAAATCATCCGACCTCTCGGAAAGTAAAAGAATCCAGAATAGTAATGAAATTAGAGTAAAATAATAGCTAAGATATCCCTAACTAGTAGTTTGCCAAAATAAAAAAAAAAATTAAAATAAACTGAATTTTGGATCGGTGATTTCAGTGACCAAACATCACCGATGGCTACCCTGCGCAGACATGCCAAAGTCTGGGACGTCGTTAATTTCCATCAACTAATTAAACTAAGAAAAGAAGCGAAAATACTTAATAGGGTCATGGGTCGACGTTCGGGTACGCGATTGACCTAGATATTAATTTGATTTGCCCCGACTGTCCTATTCATTCTACAAACACTGTATGGTAGCGTAATGTGAAGAAAAAAATCTCAGAGTCATAGGATCTCTTTCATAACCGACTGAAAACATAATTCACAACAGCCCAAAACGGCAACTATTTGGTATCATGATCGATGAACAATTACATTTAGTTAGCCATTATATGATGCTATCCCTACCCTGCTGTCAGACGAGATTGTTATAGCATGCTCAACTACGAAGTAATAATATATTCTGATATATAACTCGCCTACCTTGTCGAGTGATGTCTCGGCGTGGGGGTCAGAACTCGAAACGATTCTCACCACGCATTTACGTTTCATCGATATATATCAACATATGGCTAAAATACACTGGGCCCATGTATACACTATACATGTATACAAGTCTTCATGGGGTTCTCCTCAATCACCGGATATTATAGAAGAGGAAATCATTGATCTAAGGGATGAACCAGTTTTAATTCCCACATCTCCAGTGGGATCACCATCGTTATTAGCAGTACCAGTTTCTGCACATAATAGACTAACCCCAGTTTCATCAAATGGATCTTTAGTAGCAGCCTCTTTACATAATGGAACATCCCCTGACGGAGTTTCATCAAATGGATCTTTAGTAGCAGTATCTTCACATAATGGAGCATCTTCTGACGGAGTTTCATCAAATGGATCTTTAGTGGCAGCATCTTCACATAATGGAACATCCCATGGTCCAGAGCATTAGCAGCACCAGCAGTAAAACTCCCATCAATGGAATGGACTTTAGTAGAAGCAAGACCACCATCATCTCCAGACCTATTCAATGAAGGGGAAGAAATTCTTCGATTATTTGAGGAATTAGACGAATGTAAGTCAGATTCTCCCTTGCCAAGTATAATTCACAGTGAATCTGGAAATAATTCACTGTGAATCACCACTTGATTTATGTATACACTCACAAAGTGAATCACCACTTGATTTACGTATGCACTCGCGATGTGAATGACCATTGTTATTACATTATGAATGAAAGTGTGACTTTGTACATGAAAATTGTGTCAAACACGGTATTGCTAAGTGGAAACCAAAGGACGTTTTACTATGTCTCGCCTGTAGCTTAAATGAATGTAATCCAATTGAACACAAATGTTTATTTCTAAATCAATACAGACTTGAAGCAGAAACGTGGTGTATCATGGCTAAAGAGAGTGTGAGAAACGCAGTGTACGAAACATATGTAAAATGCCATTTTAATAAGAAAAATCAGGACATCTTTAACATTGAATATTATAATTTATTAAGAAACCCTGATTATTTAAGAGACTTAGTTGACATCCTATTAGCAAAGGATAAAACATATTGATGTGTAATTTTTCGATTTCATGTGTAGCTTGTTTTGTTTTCTTTTATATATATATATATATATATATATATATATATATATATATATATATATATATCATTATTTTTATAGTTGTGTGTGTTTGTGTACTTGTATTATTGTTATATACAAATAAATATATAAAGAAATTTTATTTTTTGATTTTTATTTAATAATAATAAAAACTTTGTCCTGAATATAAAAAAGGTAACATTGGTATTTTACAATTTTAATTGGTAGCTCATAAGTACACTTACAGTGTGATTATTTATTCCTTCGTTTGCTGTGTAAACTCCGAACAATCTTTGATTGTGAAAAATATTTAAAATTCATATAGAAACACAATGTTAAAATAGATTGCGAGAATATTAAAAGTGTTGTAGAAACTCTGCTTTTTTTCTTAACACTTGCAGAGTGTGATTCATTAAATAACTGTTACACAAATTCGTTTTTACTATCACTACTACTTTGTATTATTTAAATGTTTTATGAGTCTTGAAAATTTTTAATTATTGTTTGATCATACTACAGTCAGTTGACAACAAAGCTCTTCCAGACCTGAGTGAACAAAAATAATTAAGAAAAAATATTTGATTACACTACAATCAATTGACAAAGATCTTTCAGAACTGAATGAATAAAATTAAGAAATATTTGAGTGCTCTGTTAAGAAAAAAATTTTGGATTAATCACACAAAAAGTTTTGTTACACGAAGTCATTCTTCATAGAAGTTTTTCAAGTTTGATACTCTAAATTGTATTTATACATAAGATTTAAAAAAAATAAAGCCATATAAGAAAGTAATAATAAAAACAAGAAATATATAAAGTAATAAAACTTTTATTTACAAATTTCAATAGCATATTCCTTAAAATATTGTTTAATACATTCAATATTTATAATATTATATGTACAATTACATACTGGCCAGTTTAATGCTGAAAGTATTTTACTTCTTTTTTCGTTAACTTGCACACATTGCTTTCTAATTGATTTACAGAAGAGTTTTTATTTTCCGTTATTATTTACAACCTTAAAAAATGCATATTATATTGTAAACCCTTTTGTAAGATTAATTGAATATTTTCTCTGCTTAACAATGCGTTATATAATGCGTATGTAAATGTCCAATCATCAATTTGAATATCGCAATGCACTCTTGCAAATTTTTCATGTAAGTCATCAAGAGTTTGCATATTAACTTAAGTAAGCCATGTGGAGCTCCTTCGTGGCTAAGCGGTTAGCGTACGCGCCTTTGGCGTGGGAGACCCGGGTTCGATTCCCGGCGGGAGCTCATGTGGTTCGGATTCCACGTTAATCAGTAGGTCCACGTCTCATATAGTCTCGCTGCTGAAAGGGACGCTAAACTAAAATCAACTCAACTCAAGTAAGCCATGTGTTATAACATAGTACTGCATATCATAGTCTTAAGTAATACAATCATGTTCATCTAAATTACTGCAAATTGGAAAGCAACTATAACACAAAAGTTTACGCTGTGGTTTCTATCGCGCAATACATAGTAACACACATTGTTCATCTATAGAAAAAGAACTGCAATGATAATCGCAATTATCATATGTATTCACTGAATCACACTGAAGATCACACTGCGGATTGTTGAAACACATTTTTATCCTGTTCAAGATACGTTTCTCTTAAATCAGAGATATGATAATCATTAAATGTTATTTCTTGATATGTATAGTTAAATTTGTTTATAAGATATGGTATGATATTCACATATATATATATATATATTATATGGGTTTTCAGATATTGTTTTAATATTTGATCACGCGTTAATTTTCTAATTAGGAAATTCCACACCGCTGTATTTAATTCTTCATCACTTTCAGTCACACATTTATGCACAGGTGCTTTTTCCGTGATATTTAAAAAATAGTAGAAAATGGCAGATGTTAGTGTCACATTCATAGTTTTCGCGGTATCGGCTGGGGGCCAGAGGAGATTTTTTCACAATTCGAACCAAGGGGGTCTCATGGAGCGTTTACCGGGACATGTAAAAGTAGTAGAAAATGACCAATATTTGTGTCGAATTCATATTTATCGGGGTTGCTCAGTTGTATACTGACACTACCGAAGTGTTTACGTTCAAAATCAGCCTCCATCGGCCTTCCCAAATGAAAACACATGTACGTTGTTGAATATATATTCACACAAAATATATCCAATTTTAGAAATGTTTCTTAATTGTTCTCCCATTGTTCAGTTTGTTTGCATATTTTTTCTGATCCGTGCGAAGAACGGGCATAACAGCTAGTACGAAATGGTAGTGTTTGTCATAGACCAAATTACAATGAATTCAATTATATAGATAATTATTATAATTATCATTGATAATTATTTCCTTGTTGAATTATGGACACTTTTCAGTGGAAGAAAAAATTAAATTTGAATGTCCCAAATCTAGTTAAAGTAGACCAACGTAAAGGAAAAGGTATAAAATTTTCCACATAATTAAGCGTACCGTACAAACTTAAAATTTCCATGTAATTAAGCTTACAGTACAAATTTTATGTCTCTTTTTCTCACAAGGTGGTTTCCTTGAGCTCTGAACGCTAAACACATGATTCAGCAATTATTATAATAGAAAACAGTGGATAAATAATGTGAAACATTGTATTTTTTGTTTCTTAATTTGTTTCTCAACTAATATCGATCGTTTTAGATTATTTTATACAAATCAACCCACTACCAATTTCCCATACGTAGAAAGTCCCCCTTCCATAAAAGAGATTTTTTTAAAAAGGCAAGGACACGTTGTTTATTTTTACCTCCATAAATTGATGTCGAGTTTCGTGTCGAGCCGAATTTGACAAATAGCACCCTCGTTCAACTCGTTTTAACTCGTTTGGAAATCATGATCTTGTTATACTGGAAAGCGAAAGCTATGAGAAATGTAAGCAGTAATGTGGAATACTTATAATGGTGCTCACAACAGGATTGCATTTTGTCTCGTACTGTTAGTGCATCTCGAGGGGTACTTTTAGTGCATCTCGTCTCATCTCGATAGCAAAACCACTATAGATTTTTATAACGAGACAGCGTCAAATGTCGTGAGCACCGGCGTCATTAACTTGTTTCACCACCAACGAATTTCGAGATGGTTCCTTTGGATCGTTTTGTGCTATTTTGTACGCCTATTCTCACTTTTTGTGCGTCACCGCAAGTGAGTAAAAATGGGTCTTAAAATATGGCGGAACAAGTTATTGCTGTTCCGCCACCAGCGAATTTCGAAGTCGTTTCCTTCACATCGCTTTGTGCCGTTTTCTGCGCCTACTTCCACGTTTCGTGCGTCATGGGAAGTGGGTTAAAATGAGTCTCCAAGGTGGGAGAAAAATGACCCACTGTTCCGCCACCAACGAATTTTGAAGTCCGGTCGCTTCTTTCGCATCATTTAGTGCCAGTTTCTTGCCGTTTGAGCGCGTATTTTCATGTTTTGTGCGTCACTGGAAGTGGGTCAAAATGGGTCTCGAAGGTGGGACGAAAATGACCCACTGCTCCGCCACTACTGAATTTTGAGGTTGTTCCTTTTGCATCGACTAGTGCCTGTTTTGTGCCGTTTCGTGCCCCTATTTCGACGTTTTGTGCGTTACCGTAAGTGTGTTAAAATGGGCCTCCAAAGTTTGAAAAGAATGACCCACTGTTCCGCCATATCGAATTTCTAGGTCGTTTCTTTCGTATCGATTAGTGCCTATTTTTTAAAGTTTTCTGCGCCTATTTCCTCGTCTTGTGCGTCACCGGAAGTGAGTTAAACGGGCCTTCAAAGTGGCAGTTAAATGACTCACTGTTCCGCCACTATCGAATTTCGAGGTCGTTTCTTTTCGCATCGTTTAGTGCCTGTTTTGTACGTCTTGTGCGTCACCGGAAGTGGGTCAAAATGGGCCTACGAATGTAACGAAACAAGTTAATGCTGTTCCGCTACCAACGAATTTCAAGGTCGTTTCCTTCACATCGTTTTGTGCGTGTTTTATGCTGTTTTGTGCACCTATTTCCACGTTTTGTGTGTCATCGGAAATGGACCAAAATGGGCCACCATTCTGGAACAATAATGACCCACTGTTCCGCCACCAACGAATTTCGAGGTTCATTCTTTCGCATCGTTTTGTGCGTGCTTTCTACCGTTTTGTGTGCCTATTCCCACGTTTTGTACGTCACCGGAAATGAGTCAAAATGGGCCTACAAATATTTCGGAACAAGTTAATGCTCTTCCGCAACCAACGAATTTCGAGGTCGTTTCCTTCAAATCGCCTAGTGCATGTTTTGAGCTGTTTTGTGTTCTTATTTACACGTTTTGTGCGTCATTGGAAGTGGGTCAAAATGGGCTTTCAAGGTGGGAAGAAAATGACCAACAGTTCCTCCACTTTCGAATATTGAGGTCGTTAATTTCACATCCTTTCATGCTTGTTTTGTGCACCTATTTCGACGGTTCGTGAGTCCTTGGAATAGGGTCAAAATGGGCCTCCAAGGTGGGACGAAATTGACCCACAGTTGGGCCGCTATCGAATTCCGAGGTCGTTTCTTTCGCAACGTTTAGTGTCATTTTTGTATTCTTTTGTGCGTCACCGGAAATGGATCAATATTATCCTACTCAACAACTTAATGCTGTTCCGTCAGTAACGATTTCGAGGTATTTTCCTTCACATCGTCTTGTGAGTGTTTTCTACCGTTTTGTAAGCATATTTTCACGTTTTGTGAATCAATGGTAGTAGGTCAAAATGAGTATTCAATGTGGGAAGAAAAATGACCCATTGTCCCACCAGTATCGAATTTCGAGGTCGCTTCTTTCGCATTGTTTAGTGCATGTTTTGTACCGTTTCTGTGCATAGTTTCACGTTTTGTGCGCCACCGAAAGTGGGTCAAAGAGGACATACAAATATGTCAGGGAAAGACATTCATCGCACTTTCAAGGCCCATTTTGACCCACTTCCACTGATGTATAAAGCGACACAAATCACACAAAAAATGTGAAGGAAACGACCTCGACATTCGATGGTGACGGAACAGCATTAAGTTATTCCGCTATACTTGTAGGCCATTTTGACCCATTTTCGTTGTCGCACTAAAGTGGAAATAGGCTCACAAAACGGTACAAAACAGGCACTATACGATGCGAAAGAAACGACCTCCAAATTCGATAGTGGAGGAACAATGGCTCTTTTTCCTCACATCTTGATGGACCATTTTGACGCATTTCTGGTGATGCTCAAAACGGGGAAGTAGGCGAACAGAACGGTACAAAATACACACTAAACGATGTAAAGGAAACGTCCTCCAAATTCGTTGGTGGCGGAACAGCATTAACTTGTTTCGTTATATTCGTAGGTCCATTTTGACCCACTTCCGGTGACGCACAAAACGTACAAAACAGGCGCACAGTGGCGGAACAGTGAGCCATTTAATTCCCACATTAAAGGCCCCTTTAACTCGCCTCGGGTGATGCACAAGACGAGAAATAGGTGCAGAAAACTTTTTTTAAAACGCACTAAACGATGCGAAAGAAACGACCTAGAAATTCGATAGTGTCGGAACAGTGGGTCATTTTCGTCACACCTTGGAGGTCCATCTTGACACTTCTGGTGACGCACATAACGTGGAAATTGGGGCACAAAACGGCACAAAACAGGCACTAGTCAATGCGAAAGGAACGACCTCGAAATTCGGTAGTGGCGGAGCAGTGAGTCATTTAACTCCCACTTTGAAGACCCGTTTAACTCACTTCCGATGATGCACAAGACGAGAAAGTAGGCGCAGAAAACTTTTTTAAAAAGTAGGCACTAAACGATGCGAAAGAAACGACCTAGAAATTGGATAGTGGCGGAACAGTGGGTCATTTTCGTCACACTTTGGGGACTCATTTTAACCCACTTCCCATGTCGCACAAAAGGTGGAAGTAGACGCACAAAACGATGTGAAGGAAATGACCTCGAAATTCATTGGTGGCGGAACAACAATAACTTGTTCCGCCATATTTGTAGGCCCATTTTGACCTACTTCCGGTGACGCACAAAATGTGGGAATAGGCGCAAAAAGCGACACAAAACACGTAGAAAAGATGCAAAACAAAGTACCTCGAAATTCGTTGGTGACAGAACAAGTTAATGACGCCGTGAGTACCAATATAAGTAGCTCGAACCAGCTCCGTTGAAACGAGTCCATAGGCTGGGTTCGAGTCAGCTCAACTGAGCCAATGGCTCGAACCGGCTCGGTTGGGGTAAGCAATCAGCTCGGTTCGGCTCGAGCTGGCTCGGTTGGGTGAGCTGTAGGCTCGGCTCACTTCTCGGTTCGGCTCGATAAGTGAATGAGCTGTGATCGAGCCGCTTGAGTTGTTGACAACCTTAAACCCGGATCGAGTAGTTTTGAACATGTTTGGCTGGAGTCCTATAACTTTTTTTTGACTCGAGGCCGAATTCCTGCAACTCCTGAACTCAAACCTAGAACCTCGTGACCGATGTCCTTGCCTCCTTAAGATTTCTTGACGACCGAGATCGACAGTCAACTAATTTTTAGTATTCAGATACAAACCACCTACATTTCATGTTTATACACGGTGTTATCATAATAATTAGTTATAGTAATAGTAGTAGTATCATTGATAATTATATTGTCTATGTAGGATACTTGAAGAGAGTAGTACTAGGAACTGCACAAAGGATTTAGCTCGAATAGGCTTGTTTTGGCTCGACTCGACTCGAAAGTCGATCCGAATTCGAGTCGAGTTGGGGGAAATTTTTCGAGTCGAGCTCAAAGATGTCTGCTTCGAGTTGAGTCGAGTTTTAAAGAAAACTCGCTCGAACTCCCTCATGCCCATCCCTGTTGTATGCATGACGGTCATATAGAGATCTTTCGAGGTGGATAGAACCATAAACATAATATATTTTAAAAATACTTAGTTTCACGGCTTTCTTCCCAGGGGGCGAAGGGATGGTAGTAATCCAGCATTTCTTATAAGTACCTTATTTGAAATATGTAAAACAGTAACAAGTAGACAATACAATATACACACATCTTCTTATCTTCAGTTTTAATTGCTGATTTCAATTGCAATTAACAATTACAAGTTTCAATTGTCAATAGCAATTAACAATTAAATGTTTCAATTGCACCCTTTGCGATTGACAATTATCAATTAAATGTTTCAATTGCCTGGTGACCAATTAACAATTAGCAATTGACGAAAATTTAATTGCAAATTTTATGATTGAGTTCAATTGCAATTGAAATTAATTATCAATTACAAATTGAATCAATTGCAATTAATTTTCAGAGCAATTACTTTAAATTGATTTTGCCCAAGACTGGCACAAGTACAATATAGATGCTGTCTGGGGATTGAACGCAAGAAACATACGTACAATGTATATACTGCATACGTCCAATTCGTATTTTACGAAAAGGCAATACGTATGCGACATACGTAAAATCCGTATACTTCATACAGGCAACTTATAAGCTACATACATCCAATCCATACATTACATATGGCCAACCTGTGCGCGACATATGTATAATCTATATACTGCATGCGGACAGTCTTAAGCCACATATGTGCACTCTGTATGGTATATACGGATATTTTGTATGCTGTATTTGGGCAAGCTGTATGTGACATAAAGAAAGTGTGGATAATACATACATACAATACGTATATTGTATCTAGTCATACGTACGGGGCAAAAGTACAATATAGATGCTTTCTTGGGGTTGAACGCAAGAAACATACATACAGAACATATATTCCTGCATAATTCTTGAAATTATTCTCCGTCCTGATAGTCAGTGTGTGTCGTCATTATTAACCCACATGATACATACGATCCTGATATCTCAAAGCTAGATATCACCTCTGTATATACTTGTTACTGCAGATGATGTCACACGACTGACGTCATTGCACTTATGCGGACAGTACGTATAATACATACATTTTCAGCTATATGTTTGCTGCAGGATGTTATATACGCTACGTTAAGTCCAAAAACTACAGGAATTACGAATGTAACCTACGTTTTTAAGTACGACACCCGCATTTTTTTTTCTCAGTGTAAATGTATAAGGAATAGTTTACCTTTGAGGGTGAGATTTCTTCAGACGAAGTTACGTAAAGGAAAACAAAGAAATTGGTTTTAATCAATTACAAAGGAAAAGGTAGCTTCAAATGTGTGATTTTGCAATAAGAAACATCGCAAAAGCACTTCACGCCTGTGACGATGTCATACAGTAATAAAAATTATAATTAATAATTTGAGGTCGTGACGTAATTATATGATGATTTAGGAAAATATAAATGCAAAACGATATATATATATATATAGTTAATTATTAAAAATAAATAAATAATCGGATACAATCAGGTGTATCTGTAGAAAAAAAGCTATTAATAAGTAACTGATACAAGCATATCTTATTTTTCATATTCGTAAGAAATCGAATATGTTAATCATACCTGTAACTAACGTTGTCCGTCTGTGTTGAATCATATATTGTATGCGAATCTAAGTTAATGTATGATCTGATCACTAAAAGTACCTTTACCTTAGATGGTAGGAAATTATTTCCGATTTATATTCGACATATACTGTATATATGATTTCAATACGTTAAATAAAATATTTAAGGAATCCTCATAGAAACTAAATAGGTTTAAGGTAACTTGTTAAATGTACTTGTGATTAACAATCTGTGAATATTTAGTCTGTCTCCATCTTAATTAATCTCTTTTCTCTCATATATGAGAAATGAAAATGCACCAGTAGAACTCAAATAGTCATGTATTTGTCAAGATGAGGAAGATTTATCTGAATCTATCCATTAATTCCATTTAAAGAAAAAGAATTTAATGTGATTTTGTTACACATGACAAATAGTATTTGGAAATTTGGATATTGGGTACCGGCCTAACGGTAATTTTGAAAAAAAAAAAAAAAAAAGAATAAGACCGCCAGAGTAAGAGGCTACCGATAGGAACAAAATTAACCTGAAGAGACATCTTCACAACAAAACTGACACGACATGAAACATACAATTGTTCCAAGTTTTGGAAATGCTGGTAGTAGGCTCAAATACTGCAAAAGATAAATCTCCTTTCAATTCTTACTTTTATGAAACAAGTAGAGGGCAAAATAGCCTTTATTGTCTCACCACGGAATTTTTATCAGATAACTTTAATTCTATTTTAGGATCTCAGAGCATATTTCATATTTGTCGAGTAGTTCTCTGGCTCGGGGGCTTGAGAATCCCTGGTCTATAGAACAAGCATTCAATTAGTATCGTAGTCTTCAAAGAGAAACAAAATTGTAATCATTTTGCTAACAACTTTGATCTTTCCGTTGTTTTGCCAGGTAATCAGGAATCAATTTTCACTCATACAAAAACAGAAACAAGAATTTTTAATGTAAATGAATTGGCCAGGTGTGTACAGATGCGTAAATATTCAATGTTTTCCTTAATTCATCATCACAACATTTTTTAAGACCCTGAAAATCATGCAGTAGGCTATCTATTCAAATGGTTCTGTAAGAACAGCTCCTTCGGTGAATACCTTTTGTATGATTAAAAATGAGATCTTACTAACGTAAAATCAAATATAAATTATTATTATTATTATTATTATTATTATTATTATTATTATTATTATTATTATTATTATTATTATTATTATTATTATTATTATTATTATTATTATTAAAATACGTGTAGTTACTAAGCCATTATTTTCTACCATTCTGAAGTGGATGTTGTTGTCGTAGGATGTTCTCTTGACACCGTAAATCAATTGCAGAGAACCGCTTATTGTCATAGGCCTATATTACCATTTTTGTTCTATAGCGATACATGTTGAAATCGAAGATGGTTAATTTGAACGACATCCGGTCGAATAGAGGGTTAATAGAGAAGATGGAACCCATTCTTGAGACGCTGAATCAGTTATAAAAAAAAACTGCATCTCAATATCTCGTGACATTTTGCCATTACATCAGTATTGATATCGGAAGTAGTAGTAAATTTGAACCATATCCGGTTTTGGTAGAATCGGGATAGTTCTGGTACGTTGCCTTGAGACATTGTATCGTTTGAGAAAAAGAAACGCTTCTCGCTATTTGTTACCGTTTTCGTTTCATGGCGATAAACATTGAAACTATAAATGGATAATTTGAATCACTTCCTGTTTGCATAGAAAGTTAATAGTGGATATAGAATATGTACTTGGGACGCTGAATGGATTGCAAAAAACATCTCGATATCTCTTACCAGAAACGTACGCAAGGGGTGGGTCCTGGGTAGAGATGGCCAAAATTTTCCGGAATCCGGATTCCGGAAATTTTGTTTTCCGGAATCGGAAAATTTACTTTCCGGAATTCGGAAAAATTCCGGATTTCGGAAAAATTCCGGAATTCGGAAAAATTCCGAAATTCAGAAAAATTCCGGATTTTGGAAAAATCCGGAATTCAGAAAAAATCCGGAATTCAGAAAAATTCCGGATTTCAGAAAAATTCCGGATTTCGGAAAAATTCCGGAATTCAGAAAAAAATCCGGAATTCGGAAAAATTCCGGAATTCAGAAAAATTCCAGAATTCGGAAAAAATCCGGATTTCAGAAAAATTCCGGATTTCGGAAAAATTCCGGAACTCAGAAAAAAATCCGGAATTCGGAAAAATTCCGGAATTCAGAAAAATTCCAGAATTCGGAAAAAATCCGGATTTCAGAAAAAATCCGGAATTCGGAAAAATTCCGGATTTCGGAAAAATTCCGGAATTCAGATAAATTCCGACATTCGGAAAAAATCCGGAATTTAGAAAAAATCGGAATTTTTCCGATTTTACTTTCCGGATTCCGGAAAGTAAAAATTCTGGAATTGGCCATCCCTAGCTAGTAGCTGTTAAAAGAGAAACACAATAATGAATATATATACTGTATTAGTTTCTTGTAGTTGGATATGTCTTTATCACTTACGTAGACAATTGCTACTGCAGTTATTTACTGCTTTATGAGGAAGATCTTATTTTCACACACAAAAAAGTCGCCGGTATGTCTCAAACATTATCGCTTTCCCACCTGCAGCTGCTCCGAAGCACTGCAAACTACTTTTTAACCAGGCGAAAGGCAGTGAAGGAAAAGAAATCTCAACAAATATTCTAATAACATTCGCTTATTGTCAACATACCTACAGTGAGCGCAGAAAGTGCTCGTACACCATGCATACTTTATATTGAAAACAGCTAGCATGAGAACGGGAGGTGGAAAATATATATACTGTATAACCAGAATTAAGACTACACATTCATACATTTTATTTCTATATACAAGAGAAAGGCCAAACAAAGACAATCACTGTTTTGTTCAGAAGAAAAGAGAGAATTCCTTTTTTGTAAACACAAAAAGTCACCGTACACTTATGATTGAATTAATGCTTATAAAGTATATTACGTTATTTAATATTTTGTGGGATTACCCTGTGCGTTAATGATTGTCTGTAGTCTTCGTGGCATTGATTTCACCCGTAGTAGTTTGTAGTTCTGTAGCTTCGGGACTATAGAAGTCAGTGGAGAGCTTTTGTGAACGCGGCATTGAACCTCCGGGTTCCATAGGCCATAGAGTTAGTGTTAGTTAGTAGCTTCGGGACTGATTATGTCCCATTCTTCTTGAATAGCTTTCTATATACAAGAGAAAGGCCAAACAAAGACAATCACTGTTTTGTTCAGAAGAAAAGAGAGAATTCCTTTTTTCTAACACAAAAAGTCGCCGTACACTTATGATTGAATTAATGCTTATAAAGTATATTTTACGTTATTTAATATTTTGTGGGATTACCCTGTGCGTTAATGATTGTCTGTAGTCTTCGTGGCATTGATTTCACCCGTAGTAGTTCGTAGTTCTGTAGCTTCGGGACTATAGAAGTCAGTGGAGAGCTTTTGTGAACGCGGCATTGAACCTCCGGGTTCCATAGGCCATAGAGTTAGTGTTAGTTAGTAGCTTCGGGACTGATTATGTCCCATTCTTCTTGAATAGCTTTTCTCAGGTCTTCTTTAGTAGAGAAACTGTGCCTTCTGATTCTTGTCTCCAGAACAGACCATAGATGTTCTATGGGGTTCATGTCTGGGGATTGGGGAGGTGTGCGAAGCTGTTTCAAGGTATTATAGAGTAGCCAAAATCGAGTATTTTCCGCTGTATGTTTGGAGTTGTTGCCTTGCTGAACAATAAATTGTTTTCTGCGCACTAGTATGGAGATTTTCCTTTAATATGTTAATATACACTTTGTGGATCATCACTCCATCGATAAAGTGGAGACGACCCACTCTTGAGGCACTCATACAACCCCAGACGAGCACGGACCCTCCTCCGTGTCTTACTTTAGGGACGAGATTTTGAGGATTCATCTCTGTATTCACCTTGCGTCACGCTCCCATTGGATTTGATAAGATTAAATTTACTTTCGTCCGAAAATATGACCCTATTCCAGAAAGAAGCCTGATCCCTTATCTTTATACTCTTTTTCAAACTTTAGTCTCTTTATACGATTTGTCTTGTTCACCCATAACGTTTTCCTGGCTATCCGACCATGATATCCTGCAAATATTCCGCACTGTACTGGCTGATACTTTAACACCGCGTGTTTCCAGATCCGTTGCCAATTGCACAGCACTACTTTTCGGAACCTTTTTTCTTTCCCTAATAATGTAACGTTTATCTTGTTCACTCAACACTCTTGGTCTTCCAGTTTTTTTTTTTTTTTTTTTCGCACAGTGATAGAAACATTATACATCGCAATTATTGTTTGTACTGTTGAACGAGGTCTGTCTGCAAGGTTTGCTATCTTTCTCAAAGATTTACCTTTCTTATGCAATTTAATAATTACTTTTCTTGTCTCCTCATTTGTTTCTGTTCGGTTGCTTCCCAGTTTGACAGCCCACCGTGCAGTTTTTTCACTCCTATTCACAACTAAACTCATTCTGTTATTCGTCATGCTATACAGAGGTGTATAATCAGGTGAATATTAGTGAACCCCAGTTGTGGTATCTTTGTTTCGTATTCGTATGTCAGGTGTACGATCTCTTTTTGCGTCTACTCTATACACTTTCTACGGAATTTATTTACTTTCTGACCATTAAACTTGTCTTCGTGGTTCTTTATTGATATATTCATAAAGCTTAGTTTTCATTATTCATATTGTGTGTGTTATTACACTAAATTTTCTGTTTCTTTTTCGCAGGCATTCTCGTTTCAATAGCATAGGTGTACGAACACTTTCTGCGCTCACTATATGTACAGTAAATACAAATTTATAATTTTTGACTTTACGAAGTATACAATGTAATTGTTCAATAATTAACATAAGCAGGCATTCATTAATTTATACTAATATAATAATTAATAAAAATAATAAGCGGGTGATTGATGACTCAGTGGTAGAGTTTTCATCTATGGTATTCTAACCCAGGACATGTGGGTTTTCGATGGCTAATTTTGTGTTCGAAAATTTTTCCGGTGGTAGGCCTACTCTTGGTTCCCTTTCTTATATTTGTTCCATCATCACTCATTAACGAATTTAGTTTATCAAAACTCTATAGCCATATATTCATTCTGTCCGTCAGTGAAACAAACAGTCTCAAGAACTATCTGATGGATTACCATCAATTTTGGCCACGATGTACAGAGTCAATAGTTAAGAATTGAGTTCCCTGATGAATGTAATATTCAAACCGGAAGCGGTACAAATCAACCATTTCCGGTTTTAACGTTAATCATTATATAGTAAATATGGTAATAGATAGCGAGAAACGGTTTCCAGTAATCGACATATATAACATTCATGTAGATAGAATGTTACCCAATTTGTGCATCTGCTGAAAATAATGAGCTTAGTTATTTAGAGAGCATTTTCCGCTTTAGAAAATGTGTGCTTGGTAAAGAATGTAGAGAATTAGCTGAGTCAGGCACGTAGCTAGAATATGGTAATAGGAAGGGGGGGGGGTCTGTCACGAAATACTGTGGTTATTTACCAGGGGCTCAATAATTCTAAACTATTTTATTGGCAACATATATTGGTTCGTTTAGCCAAGATTTCTAATGGAGGGATGATATGAAATACTGTGGTTACACACCAGAGGCTCGATCAATCTAAATATTTTACTGATAACATACCCATATTGATTGGTTAGGACAATAAAATGAGGATATATTAGTAAGTATTTTAATAAGAAGCTATGAAGAAATCTCGAGTAAAAAATATAAAAAAGTATTGAAAAAGATATAGTCTTCCGAGGTCATTCGAACGGTGTCGAGAATTTTGCGTCTGGGAAATTTGCGTCCTACCTCAAGAACAGGGAAAATTGCGCCTGCAATGTACCTCCACCGGGAAGTTTGAGCCCTGCGAAATAAAAGAACCTATTGGAGCTTACGCATTTGCTCGGAGGGGCTGACATTACAGCATAAACAATTCTCCCCCCACAACCATGCCATTTGTGATTTATTTTCATTGTGGCTATATAAGGGGACAATAAACTTCAATATAAGCCAAAAGAACACAACGGATCAACGCAATCACTGCTTCTTCCAGAGATGATTTTGGGGGAACACTGGCCTCCCCAAAGCTCTCAAAGTGCCCCCTCGGAGGAGACCAAAATAATACGTATATAATATAATAATAAATAGAATAGTACCAGCAGTGACCCCCTCCGGAATACTAAGTGTGCCCCCCGGAACATTTTTTCTGAAAGAACGACTGAACGCAATTGTGTGTTTGAAGTGTAATTCCAGCAAGTAAACACACTGTACATAGTTTTCTTGATAATATTAATGAACTGATTTTACATTCACTTTACATTTTCTTTTCTATATTTTTTGTCCTAAAAAGCCAAACAACTCGCAAGGATTGTGAACAGAGATATCTGGGTAGAGCCAAACAGCCTTTTGTAGATTAAATTATACTCTTTGATTATATTAATAAATAATTATATATCAGTCATTTATACTTTTATTGTAAATTTTGTAGTATAATGAAAAATTGTATTTGTATGGATTACCCTTTAGTGAACTAAAATTGTATTTTCTTCATTTGTTCGGAATATTGTAACGGATGGAGTAACTCACTGAGACGATGAGAGGCAAGCCTAGTTCAAGTGTGAGTGGAAGTTACTTTACACAATACAAAAATAAGTTGAATTGTAGGGCGCTAACATCCCAGTGCAAATATATAGCCGGCGCATTTTCCCCTTTTTTGCGGTAGGGCACAAATATCCCAGTGCAAATATAATGCGAGCGCATTTTTTCCTATTTTTGTGGTAGGGCGCAAATTTCCCGGGCGCAAAATTCTCGCATTCAAGGAAAATATAATGTCCGTGAAGTTGACAAGCCACTTATGTCAGACTCCAATTTCGACTTTAAACGTCGCTAGTTCTATGTTAGTGTTCGATAGTGACGCAAATCGTTAGTACTCCACAGATAACGTGTGCTTTTTAAATAATGGATATGTCTTCTAACTGCATGCCAACACGCCCACTTCTAAGAATCATATCAAAAATGAGGTTAACCGTTAGAGCAAGTAAGTGCTCATTAATGCCATTAACATTAGCGTTAATGCCTCCATCGTACGGCCCTTTGAGTAATAATAACACAACGCTCTTTGCTAGTCTCAATGCGTCCCTATATTCTCGCGAACATTCTGACATGCCCAAGTTAGTTACTTTTTTTTTTTTTTTTGCAACTATTGTTTATCTGTTATTCTTTATTGTTTATTGCTAGTCTGCAGAGTAGTCCTTACATTAATATGCCATTGTCCTTGATAATCATTGCGTATTTACAAGCAGTTTGTTATTACTGTTACAAGATATCAAAAAACAACAGATAAAATCTACTACTTAACAATTCATATTTTTCTTTTACAGTACATAAACGATTAAGCTGGATCGCTAGTCACATTTAGGGTAAAACTTTCTCACTAGATGGCAGGGCACATTGCGACACATGCGACGTTGCCACATGAGTTACGAATAGAAAAGTGTTTAGAGACGATCACATTTTATACATGCACAGCTGAAGATTATAAGAGTTCCAAATAAGAACACTTTTACGAGTATCCAGAAACATCTGCAGGATTTTTCCAAGGGCGGGGAAGGGGCAAAAGCCAGACATACATTGATATGCATAACGCGTAATGCAAAACAATTATTATTGAAGCATTTGCATAACTTTGTGGACTACATTAAATTGGCCTATGTTAAATATTCTAATGGATGCAACCTAAAAACCGTTTTTCTCACAAAATAAAAAACAAACTTTATTCGTTTATGTTTGGCGTATTGTCCATACACAAAGTTATGTCGCAATTCTTCATGTCCTTTACACACATCTGACATACTGTTACTAACACTTTCGATATTTCGTGATCAAATGTTTGGAGGGGTCGGTGCCCCAAACAACCCTTTTTTCAGGAATATACTAAACCCGTATTCCCTCATTTTATGTCTACAATATCTGTGCACAACTTCATTCACTTTGGTTCACTTCTTCCTGCCTTTCGGGCGTCAACATTCAAAATTTTGGTTAGAGTTTTGCCTCCTAAAACCGTTTTTTTTTTTTTAGAAAATAAAAACCAGTATATGTTTATTTTTTGCCTATTGTCCATACACAAAGATTCGTTGCAATTCTTCATGTCCTTTACACACATCTGACATACTGTTAGTAGCAGTTTTTATGTTTCGTGATCAAGGGTTTGGAGTGGTCGGTGCCCCACCCAACCGTTTTCTCCCGAAAAATTCGAAAAACCGTATCCTCATTTTACGTCTGCTATATCTGTTCAAAATTTCATTCACTTCTTCTTGCCTTTGGGGCCTCAATTTTCAAAATTTTTGGTGGAGGATTTAGACCCTAAAAATATTTTACCTCAAAACATAAAAAACCCGTATTCGTTTATTTTTCCGTATTGTCCATATACAAAGTTATGTTGAAATTATTCATATCCTTTACATACATCTGTTATACTGCTTTTAGCACTTTTGATATTTCATCATCAAATGTTTGGAGGGACCGTGCCCGACCTAACCATCTTTTTTAGGAAAATACGAGACCGTATTCCTTCATTCTGTGTTTACAAAATCTGTGCAAAACTTCATTCAATGTGGTTCACTTTTTCTTGCCCTTCGGGCGTCAACTACCAAAATTTTGGGCTGGGTTCTTTTGAACCTAAAACCATTTTTCCGCAGAAAATAAAAACCAGTATTCCTTTATTGTTTGCGTATTGTAAATACAAAAAGTTTCGTTGCAATTCTTCATGTCCTTTACACACATCTGACATACTGATACGAGCACTTTTGATATTCGTGATCAAATTTTTGGAGGGGTTCGTGGCCCACCCAACCGTTTCCTACAGGAAAATACGAAACCCGTATCTTCATTTACGTATGAAACATCTGTGCACAATTTCATTTACTTCGGTTCACCTCTTCTTGCCTTCCGGGCGTCAACTCTCACATTTTTGTATGGGGGCTTTTTAACCCTAAAACCTTTTCTCCTGAGAACATAAAAACCCATATTCATTTTTGTTTTTGAGTATTGTCCATACACGAAGTTATGTTGCAATTTTTCATGTCCTTTACACACATCTGACATACTGTTACTAGCATTTTTGATTATTCGTGATCAAATGTTTGGAGGGGTCTGTGCCCCACCCAACCCTTTTCTCCAGGAAAATTCGAAACCCGTGTAATCATTACACGAGTTCAATATCTGTGCATAATTTTATTCACTTCGGTTCACTTCTTCTTGCCTTTCGGGAGTCAACTTTCAAAATTTTGAGTTTTGGCTCTTTCCTCCAAAAAACATTTTTCCGCAGAACATAGAAAACCCGTATTCGTTTATTTTTGGCGTATTGTTCATACACAAAGTTATGTTCCAATTCTTCATGTCCTTTATACACATCTGACATACTGTTACTAGCACTTTCTATATTTCGTGATCAAATGTTTGGAGGGGTCTGTGCCCCACCCAACACTCTTTTCCAGGAGTATACGAAAGCCGTATTCCCTTTATGTCTACAATATCTGCGCACAATTTCATTCACTTTGGTTCAATTCTTTTTGCCTTTCGGGTATCAACTTTCAAAATTTTGGGTGGAAGATTTTGCCCCGTAAAAGCATTTTTCCGCAGAGAAAAACAGTACGGTATTTGTTTATTTTTTGCGTATTGTCCAAACAGAAAGTTATGTTGCAATTCTTCATGTCCTTAACACACATCTGACATAGTGTTTCTAGCACTTTTGATTTTTCGTGATCAAAGGTTACAAGGATTCGGTGCCCCACCCAACCGTTTTCTGAAGGAAAATACGAAAAACCACATCCTCAGTTTACGTCTGCAATGTCTGTACACAATTTCATTCACTCCGGTTCACTTCTTCTTGCCTTTAGGGCGTCAACTTTCAAAATTTTAGTTGGGGTCTTTTTCCACCTAAAACTGTTTTTACGCAGAACATAAAAAATCCGTATTCGTTTATTCTTGGCGTATTATTCATACACAAAGTTATGTTCCAATTCTTCATGTGCTTTACACACATCTGACATACTGTTACTAGCACTTTTGATATTTCGTGATCAAAGGTTTAGAGGGTTCTTTGCCCCACCCAACCCTTTTTTCAGGATAATACGAAACCCAATTATCTCATTTTACGTCTACAATATCTGTGCACAATATGTTCACAAGGTTGCGTTATATAGAATAGATATATGTAACACAACGTTGTGAACACACTAACTTATGTAACTGGGATTGGATTTCAATGACACTTTTGTAAGGAAATAAATACTTTACTCATTTTCACATTTAATCTTTTTTTCTGCAATAAAATGATATACCTCACTCTTTCTGCAATATAATGGTAACCAACATTTGGAATATCTGTTGAGGCTTCCGAATATCCTATGCTTATTGCTTTGCTCTACAGTAACCCACATGCTTCATAGTGTTATTCGCGTTTTCTCGAAAGTAGCATAACTGAGGATTACCATTATCTTGCCCACGGGCGTCTCTGGCGGGGGGACGAGGAGGACGCGTTCCCCCAATATTTTGAAGTACAAAATATTCAATATTTTATTCTAATTCAATTTATTTACTTACGACAGAATAACCTACAAATAATAATAATTGTATTGATTTGGAATTTAATATTCAGGCTGTGAAACGATTATAACAGAGTTCTTGATATGTCTCAGGGGCTCCGTGAAGGTAAGCAGAAAGGTAACAAATGGAATCGAATATAACAAACAGGTTGGGCTAGGCACTACCATTTAAATCACTTCCTTTTATGTCCCCCCCAAATTTTACATGCCAGATACGCCAGTGATCTTGCTCCAAGGGGCTGAATTTTCAAAGATTGTCGAGCAACCATTTTTACCATCTTTGGACAACTTCAGATGGATTGACCCATGGGTGCCACTTATGCACAGATTCGCAGGACGAGATACACCACATTCTTGGGCTAGGCGACGATACTGCAGGTGGGACTTTTCGCGAATGATGCCAACACAGCAATGAATGTTGCTTCGTCCGTCGCTGTGCGAGGCCTCCCTGATTTTGGTTTGTTTTCCACCGACTCGGTTTCCTTAAATTTCGCTATAACTTTCCCTACTGCGCTATGGGAAATGGGCTCCCGTTCTGGGTGACGAGTGTTGAAATTGTCTGCGACCTGTCTGCTGCTGCGCTCTCCTGAGGTCAACACGATATCTATCCGCTCATCCCTTGTTAGTGCCATTCCGTGTTCGTCACCTGAAACAAAAGAAATTCGGTTAAAACTTTACAACGGTTGATCGTAGAGCCAAAACCATTTCACCACTGGCTTCCTGGGAAAATTCCAGTCCTACTTGATGTTTCACTCGATAGGGTTCCCATTTTTTTAAAAAAAAGTTCCTGACATTTCAAGATGGCGGATTTCAAGACGGCGGCCGATGGTGCCATTATGTCTCAAAAGATCCGCCCATCTGTTATCATAACTTTTCCTTTTTTCCCAATTCTGAACAGTTTGGATGTTATTTAGGTGTTTCCACACTTTTGGACCACCCTGTAGTATTAAATTTCTAAAATTCTATCTTGCGAGCCATCTAGTGACTGAGGCATGAACTACTGCTAATTTGGAATAATTTGACGATTTTTTCTTATTTTCGCACTTGATTACGAAAGTGTTTATTGCGAAAATTCGACTTTTCGTAAATCTAGGACTCTTTTCGTGAGTTTGTGTAGAAAAAAGCCCTAGATTGATCTATTTAAGTAAGTTGAGGGCTTTTGGTATATCAAAACTTTTGTCTGTCATTTGCCCTTAAAACTCTTAAGCAAATTCTAATGATTATACACTGTTAGGTTGGGAACCGCTGTTATGCTGTGAATTGGTAAAGTATATGCCCCTTGTTCTTACAGTTTTAAAAGTATTATGAATAATAAGTCAGGTTAAGGCAACGTTTGGTTTTTAATAGCTTTTTTCAACCAAAATAAATAATTACAAATTTCTTGTATGTATTTCCAGGTAACATTATGATACGACGGAAACGAAACTAATTTGTTTCTTTTTTTTTAAGTTGTCGCCAAAATATGCCTAATAAAACAATGCAATACAACAATTAATTATTCAAAGTATTTGTGAATACTGTTTCCACCTTTCATTCATGCCAACGTTCGTTTTCTTATCAGCATCGTCCCATCTTCTGCTTCAAATTCTCTTCAAAACATTTCTTCACGTTTTAAAATTAGATTACTTCTTCATTGCCTGGGCTCTCACAAGCGTTTACAATGGTTGTTAAACAACATATTCACAATCTATATATATAAAAGAGAACGCACAAATCCTTTGTTACCTCATCACGCTAATACGGCTGAACCAATTTCTTTTATTTTTGGGGGGTTATTAGGATTTGGACCCTAGATGGTTTTTATCATATCACTTTAATTTTTAATTACCAGTGTCTTGAGATAATTGACCATTCAAGTGTCCATAACGTACAAATCCTTTGTTAGTTCATCATAGGTAAAAATAAACGTATTTATATGCAACCCGCATGACCGTGTAACTCGGCGGGTTAACATAAATGACAGGCGATATAATGTTAACATTTACTGCAATCTACTATGGTTTTTATCATATCACTTGAAAGCGAAAACTTCCGGGGTGACCGCAGCGAAGCGGGGCGGGTTAACATAAATGACAGGCGATATAATGTTAACATTTACTGCAATCTTCTATGGTTTTTATCATATCACTTGAAAGCGAAAAAGTAAAAATTATCTAAGTAACAAAGTTTATTGCGTTCCGGGGTGACCGCAGCGAAGCGGGGTGAACGCTGCTAGTCTTATATATAAAAGAGAACGCACAAATCCTTTGTTACCTCATCACGCTAATACGGCTGAACCAATTTCTTTTATTTTTGGGGGGTTATTAGGATTTGGACCCTAGATGGTTTTTATCATATCACTTTAATTTTTAATTACCAGTGTCTTGAGATAATTGACCATTCAAGTGTCCATAACGTACAAATCCTTTGTTAGTTCATCATAGGTATAAAAATAAACGTATTTATATGCAACCCGCATGACCGTGTCACTCGGCGGGTTAACATAAATGACAGGCGATATAATGTTAACATTTACTGCAATCTACTATGGTTTTTATCATATCACTTGAAAGCGAAAAAGTAAAAATTATCTAAGTAACAAAGTTTATTGCGTTCCGGGGTGACCGCAGCGAAGCGGGGCGGGTTAACATAAATGACAGGCGATATAATGTTAACATTTACTGCAATCTTCTATGGTTTTTATCATATCACTTGAAAGCGAAAAAGTAAAAATTATCTAAGTAACAAAGTTTATTGCGTTCCGGGGTGACCGCAGCGAAGCGGGGTGAACGCTGCTAGTATAATATAATATTTAAATACAATAAATGAAATAGAAGCTTACATACTCCTTCACATACACAGTAGTAGTACAACTAAAAATAATACAATGCATAACATCCACGTGTGATTGCCAATTCATGAAGTCAGTAATAGTTGAATTCATTTCTGATGAACCTAATTCAATAATTTCAAAGACGATGCCTGATATTCTCCACTTCATTAGTTAATAGCTTCCCCAGCAGACCATCATATTATTTTAATATTGCAGGTAAACCGAAATGATATCAGGTAGGTTAGTTTGAGATATATTTTTCCTTCCAAACTTCCTTTTATGTGCCAAGGCTCGGCAACTACATTTGAAATTTTTCTTCTTCTTCTTCTTTTTTAATTTCCAAAACCAGTTTTAAGTGCAATAAGGATTCGAAATATCAGGGAAATCAACTCGTCCTCAGTGTCGGCGTTGCTGTTAGGTAGCCAAAAGCGTTCCCTGTTGTAGGCGTCTGTAGTTTGAGTAGAGGCCCTAAATATAATCGCAGAATTCCCTTTAACTACCGTTGAAGCTGCAGCACAATTTTTTCCACCAAGGTCTCTTTGGCGGTTCTGACTTCGGTAACTCGTCTGTGCTGTCGTTGAGAAAGATTCGCTCCAACTCGGACTCTGATATGTCCTGAAGGATGTCATGCTCGGATAATTCACTTCGAACATCGTGTTCGCCGTTGAAGCAGCAACACAACAACTTTTTCCACCAAGATCTTTTTGGCGTTTTTGAATCTGCTAAACTAGCTGTGCTGCCATTGAGAAAGATTCGCTCCAACTCAGACTCTGATATGTCTTCAAGGACGTAATGGTCAGATAATTCGCTTCGAGCATCATCATCAGATGCGAGTGTGGTGCAAGAATTGTGCGTATGCATACAGGTACCTTTAAACAACTCTTCTTGCAGATCGAATATAGTAAGTTCTTCCTCTTTTTCTGAATTAAGGTTACAAGAGAGATTTGATGAATCATTGCTTTCGCTGTCGAGGGAATTCAGGTATTCTTCTAATGCTTGTATTTGAAGTGAGGGGTCCTTATGAATCTCTCTAAACCGGCGGAGATCAGTTCTTACACTCACGTAAGGAAGCAGTCCTTTCAGACGCCTTTCTTCAAGAGAATACCAAAAGACAGCAAATCCTTGTAAAGTGTAAATAACAGCTGTTCTTACAACCTCTTCATCAAATCTATATGTATATACAAGATTTCCATTGGTATCACGACTCTGGTACTCTCGACACCTTCGCTCGCAACTTATTGTAGACAATGGATCATCTATAAAGGGGAACTTCTGCTCATATTTCTGAAGGAAAGAGGTATTTTCCCATTTTTCCCACTTTCCACAAGATGTCTTGTTTTTGCGCTTAAAGGGCATTTTGTATCAAGAGCAAAGGATCAACACGTGTAATCTTCAAATCCTTGTTCACCGCACTGAATTTCCCAGCTCTTAGTAACGATAACAGTGAGTTCAAGAACAGAAGCTTTTAATTCTATTAACAATGATTTACAATAATTTATATTACGCATAATATAGAGAATAAACTAACAATATTGACTTACTTACGTCACAAATAATTAACAATAACTATCAATAGTAATTTACTTACATTACGAAATATAGCTGGGCAAGCGAAGGGGGTTAGAAGCTCCGCAGGGCTCGTTTTGTTCCACCTTGACCCCATGATAATACGTCACACTCGGGTGGTAAAACTTGAATGGAAATCTAACCTCACCTGTTTCCTTGTGACCAACTTCAAACAGTTGCGTAGATAGCGCGTGAAAAAAAAAAGTTCCGAGGCATATTTGGGGATCCCAAGCGTTTCAGGTATCCTCTGATCTTATTGGTCGATACAGATAGGACATAAAGAGTCATGACTAGAGAACGGATTTTAAGGCGCAACACCTTTACTAAAAATGTAGTTGTTAAACAAACAAAGTTCAAAATATGTATTTTCGGGCATAAAACGAACTGAAGTGAACGCACTTTGTTGCACCTTTTACGCGAATGTTGTACCTTTTTTTTTTTTTTTTTTTTGCTAAGTTAAGAGAATTTCCCTTTTGTATACACTTCTTTTAGCCTTCAGCACCTTTATTGTCCCTTTTTTACTATTTAAAAGTAATTGGACAGAACAATATGTTTTATTTTCAATCTGGTTTACACATAATATTCCATAAATTTAGACGCAATCTTGACGGATTTGCTAGGGACACATTTGAACTGAATTTACAAAACAATCCGGACATAGAAACCTTTGCAACGTCAACTGAACTTCTCGTCCATGTGCTTACAAGATATGCACCACTGGTTTCCGTTGATTTCCAGCGAAGGTTCTCCACATACAAGGATCTCCTGAGCTCCAAGAGACAAAAACTAACATTCGAAAACATAGAAATGTTGTGCATAATTAAGTATAACCAGTTTCTGAAAACCCAGCAGCATGTAACGGTTTCTCAAGCCACAGTATTGCTAAATTAATGTTTTTTTAAACATTGAGTTGGTTTTAACCACAATTTTATTATAAGAATGTTGAATATTGTACACGTTTGAGATTAAATAAAATAATGTTGCAATTTATGTCAAATGTTTAAAGCCAAGGTTTTAACAATATTTGCTGGTGCAATGAATAAAGAATGTTCACGTAACTGTATACTATAGCCAGGGGCGTCATTTCAGACTTCGCTTGAGGGGGGCAAGAGCACCACCGACATAGACTTTCACGTTTTGTATTAGTATATTACTAGACAATCTATTAAAGTATATGTAATCCGCAAACACTTGGGGGGGCAATTGCCCCCTCCTGCCCTCCCTAAATGACGCCCCTGACTATAGCACTTAATAAAGTTTTCCTATTAGCACCCTTTTTGCATCTTTTTGAATGATTTTTCAGCACCTATTATTCCCTTTTTCCTACCACATTTTTGCACCTTAAAATCCGGTCCCTAGTCATGACATACATATAGCAGAAAGCAAACTCCAGCTGCTGTCGGTTCTCGTAGCCAAGCGTGCTAGTAACCGTGGTAGTGATGAAAGTCTCATTTGGCGTGCGTTCAAACCCGACCAAAAGAAAGTTTATTTTTTTTTTTTTCAAATTTTCATAACACTTTCCTCTTTAAAATAAAAATGCAGTTTTACTATACGGATCCATAGTATAAGTAGTAGTAGTAGTAGTAAAAGTAGTAGTAGCCTAGTAGTAGTAGTAAAAGTAGGAGTAGGAATAGTAGTAGGAACCAGGGGGTGCTCTTAACCTTTGTCCCGAACCTTTACTTTCACACTCTCTTCACAGTGACGTCACCAGCGAGGAATTTAGAGCTTGTCGTCTGCTTGGCGCGCGAAGATTTGCTAGTAAGACCACAAACAATTCTTTATTTATGTTGGGTTTTTGCTATGTTGAATTGTGTTGGTTTCTTTTCTAGTGGTGTACGTGGACGAATATTATTTAATAGAGAAAAGGTCTATATCTCGGAAGGTTTCCTTAAGTGGGCTTGGCTGTACAGACATGCAATATTGCATGATAGTGTTAACTTAAGTACGTGTGTACATATGTATTTTTACGTGTATTTGTCTTTCATCTCCAAGTGTTCCACATTATAGAATTAGGGATGTACCGATATATCGGTATCGGTAATATCAGCAATTTTTGGGAGTATCGGTATCGGCATTGGCAAATAAACACCGATATTTACCGATACATTTTTCAAACTATTTTCAGTTTGTTTAAGCTGGATCGCTAGTCACATTTAGGGTAAAACTTTCTCACTAGATGGCAGGGCACATTGCGACACATGCGACGTTGCCACATGAGTTACGAATAGAAAAGTGTTTAGAGACGATCACATTTTATACATGCACAGCTGAAGATTATAAGAGTTCCAAATAAGAACACTTTTACGAGTATCCAGAAACATCTGCAGGATTTTTCCAAGGGCGGGGAAGGGGCAAAAGCCAGACATACATTGATATGCATAACGCGTAATGCAAAACAATTATTATTGAAGCATTTGCATAACTTTGTGGACTACATTAAATTGGCCTATGTTAAATATTCTAATGGATGTAACCAAATATAATATGCCTTCACGTGTGTTTCTGGATAAAAACGTTTCGAAACAACTAAACACCTTTCGAAAATGCAGGGTAAAGCCATTGTCCCCTTGCCTCCGCTGCCCATGGCCTTATCGTTGATAGAGCATATTGCTTTGCTCAATTGTGACATTCACCTAGGAACCGGTTGTTAAAATTGTATCTCCACTTTCATATCCAATACTTACGGAAACAACAATTTTCTAGTTTTATGATGTGTCAAAAACCTTTAAAACTTTTTCTTTTAACATTGAGCGAGTATGAAACACATGAATTTAATTTTTCTATACAATCCACTCTACGCTTAATATAAGTTCTCCATTATTTACAAGTATATCCCAATGCCTCTGCAGAACTTTTTTTTTTATTATTGGCTACGTAACCAGTCATATACCATTTGTTGTACCTCTTCATCAGATTGCAACTTATTTCCCTTTAGTGCCTTTAAGAGATACAAATATGTGAAAACCACTGAGGCGAGATTCGGTATGCAAGGAGGATGAAACAAAGATTTCCAATGATCGCAGCCATTGCACAGGCAGTAATATGAGTCCGAGTATTGTTATGTTGTAGAGGAAATTTGTTTTCAGAATTCCGTGTTACTTCGTATAGTAGATTTACGATATTTTGGAGATCGGAATACAAGCTATTATTGACTATGAGTTCCGTAGGCTCTAATGCTCCAAAATGACCCCCTTTTGGTCCCAGAAGAAAGTACTAACTTCCTTGTAGATGATTGTGTCCGATAATGGATACTGCCTCTATTGCACGCTCGCTTTCTTACTTTAGAAATGGGCCCGTGGTGGTTCAGCGGTAGAGCGTTCACCTCTGGTACTTGGGGCCCTGGTTCGATCCCAGCTCGCGACAAGTAAATTTTGTGGTGGAAAAACATAGATTGCGTGGGTTTTCTCGGGGTTCTCTCATTTCCTCCCACATTCTTCATTCCACCATATCATTTATTTCTCATAATCACCGTTTCCTTTAGCCTAACCGGCATAATCGTGGGACGTAAAACTTAAAAATTTCATATTTTATTTCCGGAATGTAATAGCGCACCCATATTTCATTTCAAATAACGAATCTCTTCTGAAAGTTTGCGGAGTGGCAAAATCTCGTCACACATCAACACATCCTGCTTCAGTTCGTCTATCAGCTGGCATGATACCATCCTGGCGCACACATTCCGAAATCTGAGCACAGCGTGGAAAATGTTATAGATTGAACCGTGACTTATGCCAGTGATTGTAGCTGTTTCATCCAGTCACTCTGCATTGCCCCCTCTCACAATTACATAGAGCAAAGACGATAAGTAATAACAAGCAATTATTTGTTGGTATAGATTCAGCGCCCCAAGCATAGGCTCTATCAGCGCTCCTTATTCTTATGTTGAAACCGCAAGTTGTACACGTATCACTTACGGCCAGAATATTGGATCAATAAGAGCTAGACATAGAGCACTCACTTCTGGTGGGTGAGATTTTTGGCTGGATCCCAGCTCGTACCAAGTTTGGCTTGTAGTGGACAACGGACAAACCATATGTGTGTGTTTCTTCCGGGTCCCTCCCTTTTTTAAATTCAACTATTTCATTCATTATCGTCATCATCACCTTTCCTTCGGAACACAATGATAGGACGTTACAAAAAAAAACAAAAAAACATTCATGTCTCTCGGTTATGCCATGTAGGCTAAACGAGACGGTGATGATAAGAATGAATGAAATGGCAGAATGAGGAAAAGTAGAAGCACACGGGAAACCTCGAGAAAACCCCCACACACATGGTGTTTGCCCACGATAAAGCCCACCTGGCAAAGCTGAGATCGAACCCAGTGACCCCACATACAAGATGTCAATCCTCTACCACGGAGCCACTGCAGCTCCGGAGTAGAAAAAGCATTTCTACATGAGTGGTTGCGTTTCTCAACTGAAGATACATACTTTCTTTACATTATAGGAAAAAAAATCAAGCTTTACGGTTTTATGAATTTTTTAAATACTAACTAGGGAAGGTCGCGGGATATTACTCCGACATCGTATCGATATTATGCTCAGTCGACGCCTTTTTGCATATGAAACAATTAGGCAACCGGAGAAATCCTCGATCGCAAGCGTGTTCGAATAATGAGCGTTAAAAGTTCAAAATTGAACAGATTTTGCAGAAAGTTTGAAGAACCATTTCTTGAGATAGACGCTTCAGTTTTGGCAACAGGGAGTTCTCCTGGATGCCCAACTCAGTAGTAAGATCAAACCTTACGCATTTTGCAAGATGAGGGCAATTATTTGGAAGGGTATGAGGGGTAATGGCGTCTTACACCTTGCAAATTGCCCCCCATTTGGCATACTGGGTCAATAAGCTAATGAAATGTATTTGATATCCCTATTCGATGGTATTGTTATTCAAATATCACTTTCTGTGTAGCCTCCTTCATATTGAACCAAAGCATTTGTCTTGAAAACGCTTTGCAAAGCGTGCAAAATTCAATGAAAACGTCGTGGTATTCACAATTAAACTTGTGATGATCTATATTATAGTGTTCTTCCCAGCCCCGTATCCATGGGAGGTCTAGGGGGCCGGACTCCCCTTAAATTTTTACTGCCGCCCTTAAATTTTCACGGTAGGCTTGCAAATGAACAATAATATGGTGATGAACTATAATATGGTTGGATCGACCCCCCCCTTTCCCAAAATTTTTGGGCTGGCTACAGGCCTGATTCTTCCCCTTCTGTAGCTAGGAGTGAGACCAATATTTTCTCAAAAAGCTCTGTCACCAATGTGTTGTTTTGTCCGGATCAGTTGTTTAGCAAAAATTTTGCACTGGGCCAGACTAAAATATAGTATCATATGTGGAAAACGAAAATCATGTTATTGTTAAAATGAAGTTAAATCAAATAAATTATCTACTAAGGCTGGCATTGAGGGTGAATACGAATATTAATTTATACCACCGGTATTTTATTTATGAGTTAGACCCTAATTGTACGGAAATGCGATCCAAACAGCTCGCGCAGCGCCAGACAGGCCTGCAGCGGAACTCCTGAGCGGTACTTCGAACCCTGTCGGACTATGCTTATGCATGGCAGAATACGGTGTTCTAATACATCATCGCCAGCCATGCACTTAGTTTTCAGCGAATTGGAATGTCGATTGTGGGGAAATATTGGTCAAACTCCAGGAAATATTCTAAGATATTCAATTGACCGAAAAATTTAAAGAAAGAAAAAAGTGGTTAGCGGGAATGGGCGCTCAAAGTTGTGAACCAGGTGACTTTTATTCTCGAGAAAACCGCTGTTTTCATACATCAACGCTAGCCGATTTTTTGTTTCTCGCGGAATACCGTAAAATATTGCCTGAAGTTTGGCCACTACTTTCAAATAATCGCCATTGAAATCCGTTGAAAATTATAAAAAATGGCTATGGATGAGATATTGAAACACCGTCTTCCATAAGGCGCGCCATACACTATAGGATAGATCCTAGGAAATCTCTTACGATTTGTCCTAGAGTCAAAATCTCAACGTGTATGGCATCAGATCGCATGTCATTTCCTGTGTTCTGAACGATCCTATGAGATTTCTCTTGTTTAGAGCACGCTCTATTTCAGAAAGAAAATTCGTAAGATTTCGATTTAAGCGACATCAGGTGAGAGAAAGTGAAAACAAAACAAGTGAAAACACAACTGATGAGGTATCTTTTGATCGTTCAGGTTTACTTTAGGTGTACCACTCGAAATAATTGTTGAAAAATTATAAAAAGAAAATATATTTATCACTGTTTCCTAAATGATTTGCGTTGACCGACATGAAAATTATTCACATAGCATAGATATAATCCCTCAAGGGAACCATCAAAAGCAATTGTTGATAAACTACAATTCTTTTACGATTTGCATACAAATACGGGGTCCGGATATATAGTATAAAAACTCTAGTGCTAAAAACGCAAACCAAGTTGTGCTAGGTGGCCTCTGGAAAATACGAATGCTATCCAACCCGAGTCAGGGCATGGCGAGGCCGGTCAGTCAAGGGATGCGAGCGAAGGAATCAGGCGCGTCAGTGAATGTAATGAAAACGAGCGGGTTTCGGCGATGATACGAGTTTGGATAGCAATTGTCAAGGAATCGTGGTAGTAGTGCTCCACTTGTAAACATAAACTATAGCTTCTGAAAACTATACAGAAATAAACTGGTGGTGGAAAATAGTATCACCGGTCATCTTTCATATGCACTCACTTAGGTAATGTTTCGCAGAAGGTGTCCAGAAGTAGGCAAAACACAAAATTTACAGGAGAAATGGAAGATGCAAGTACTTAGACCTAACACAACCTAACCAAATCTAACCTAATGAAATTAACTAACTTAAACTAACCTAATATTAATAGAAGTAAGCGAAATTCTATCACTTTTTGAAAATTAGCTGGAGCCATACACTAATATAATCTAACGTAACATAACCGTAACTAACCTGAACCAGCCTAAACTAAACTAATGTAAATAGAAACTACCGAAATTGTAACATTTCGTAGAAAAATTAGCTGGACCTTTTCTGCTAAACATTGTCTCTCACCTATTTTATCCGTCGTTAAAACATTTATAATGATTTTACACTAGTAACCCTACAGTTGTAAACATAAAATGTATTTAATTACTTTGTATTTAATTCTGTTGTTTGCAGAAATTTGATCCTTATAAATATGTCTATTCATGCAAAGTATTAAATCTTATTTGTAAATCTTCTAAATTTTATTTGTAGATGTGGTGCGTCAAAAGTATACCAGCACCCTTCTGACATTTTTTTAGAGGTATCCCATATAACAATATAGCGCCTATTATTAATATCAGTGGAATGTGCAGTATGGTTAGCATAGTAATTCTTCAACTTTGTACTTTTATTAAATAGAACTATTTCACAATGTTGATAAACGTCATTCGGTCAGACAGGAAAACTCTTCACGTGTATGAAAAAAAAGGTAGGATTTCCTACAAGATATGTCATAACATTTTTCCGAAGATAAATCCTAAGATATTTCCTAGGATTGATCTCGTTGTGTATAGCGCGCCTAATGAATACCATCATGTCCAATTGTTTTCTAGGGGTACTCCTGTTTCCTCCCTTCTTCTCATTCCATCAATTCTTCCATCACCATTCACTTGCCTTAATCATCGTTTTTCTTAGCCTAAAAAGTATAATTATCGGATGTTAAACTGAAATATTTCATTTTCTCCACAATGCACAGAGGCCGGCTGGGTTGTAAGTCCCGTTCAAGTTAATTCCGCGACAAAGCGTCTCGGAGACAAATGTCATAGTTTAATGTTTAGGTGGCTACACAGAAAAGTGACATTTGAATGACAATACAGTTGGTGGAAAATACATTTTATTAGCCTATTGACCCAGTGTGCCAAACAGGATGCAATTTGCAAGTTGTAAGACGCCATTAGCCATCAATCCTTCCTCAATAAGTTCCCTTATCGTGCAAAATACGTACGTTTTGACCTCACCATTTTGTCAAGCACCCAAGAAAACACCCCAGCACCAAAACTGAAGCATGTATATCAAAAAGCGTGGATACTTCAAACCTTTTTCAAAATCTGTTCAATTTTGAACTTTCAACGCTCATAATTCGAACAAGCTTGCTCTGGAGGATTTCTCCGGTTGCCTAATTGTTTCATATGTAAAAAGGAGTCAACTGAGCATAGTGTCAGTATGAAGCCAGAGTAACACCCAACGATCTTCCCTAGTAAGTGAAATTAATTAGTATTTTTCACTAATGAGTTCAGGCAACTATTCGTGTATTCGTGAAAGCTCAAAAACATATATAAATTATTTTCAAGAATATATAATATTTTACCTAAGCAAAATGAGTTTCAGCAAAAAGAAAGAAAGAAAGAAAATGAAAGAAGAAAACAGAAAGAACACACACTACATACTTAACGTTCAAAATGATCGTCAAAATAAACTACCTTTGTATTACACGTGTGCATAATATTTACGTGGAAACAAACAGTTAAAAATTGAAAAGCGCTTAGCTGTTTCTTCAAATTATTCTCCCTTTCTCTTCACTTCCCTTGGCTCTTCGATCTTTTACTTTGAGTTGGATTCTTCTTTTTTGTATATGATTTCTTCCGTATCCCCATTTTCCACTTTTATTATTTATAATAGTTTTGTCACAGTTCACAGGTTCCGCCTCTGGACTTGAAACGCTAACAAGGAATTGCCCTACTAGTGTGACTGCAGCAGTAGACATGCAAGTTTGGCAACGAAGCATTGTGGCGTCCTGCGCAAGCATGAGATTCAGCCGCTAAAACTATTTCCGTAAACATAGAATTATATTTGGATAAAATGTAAAACATAACACGAAAAATGGTCATATAATATCCATATTCCGTAACGAGACAACTACTTATAAAATAATTTATGCTTGTAAGTAAAAGTTTCATAAAATTGAGCACCGGAGTAGCAAAATCTAACAGTAAGCACCATCTTGTGTACTCATCTTAAAACTCGTCAAGTTTTCCTCTTATATGTTACATTTTTAGATAACAGAATACATAATTACAGGAAATAGTATCTTATGTTGTAGCTGACGCGTAACTCTATTTTATAGTGCAATATTTATAATATGTGTCATTTCTTTACGAGTTGGTTAAGGCAATGAACTAATGCTTATACTGACTTCCGGGTAGTGATCCACCTTAATAATAATAATAAGACTATTCCAGCATAAAAGTTATCAATTGCATCACACTGGCAACAAGCTACGCATATTTTAACTTCATAAAAATTCGTTTCTCACGATTTTCTGGAAAACTACGTATGATATCTTCATTCTGTCAAGTTGTTTATCTCAGTGTGATATATGTATTACCTCTGGACAATATCACAGTAAAACAAAAATTAAACATTAGGAGTGCATCGTACTTTTGGACTACATCTCATTAACCATGGGAAGATATCATACATGTAAGTTTCAGCTTAACTTGCATCATACATTCTTAGGATTACAAAAAGAAAATTTGTTCGTTTGCATTTGAACAAAGTCCTTAGAATTACAAAAAGAAAAAATAATTTTTCTGAAATCCGGAATTTTTCCGAATTCCGGAATTTTTCCGAAATCCGGAATTTTTCTGAATTCCGGAATTTTTTCCGAAATCCGGATTTTTTCCGAATTCCGGATTTTTTCCGAATTCCGGAATTTTTCTGAATTCCGGAATTTTTCCGAAATCCGGAATTTTTCCGAATTCCGGAATTTTCCGATTTTACTTTCCGGATTCCGGAAAGTAAAAATTCCGGAATTGGCCATCCCTAGTCCTGGGGGTCCGGACCCCCGAAATTTCGACTTGTGTGTAAATTTAGCCTAATTTTAGGCTAAATTGTAATATAAAATACCCTCGTATTCAGTTTGGACCCCCCGAAATAAATTCCTGCGTACGCTACTGTCTTACTGCTTTTGCTCTGATGCTTGTCGACTCGAGCGAAGCCGTTCTATGAGTTCCGACAATTATGCATAGTATAATTTGAAAGTCTAAAACTATAAGGGAATTCGAATGATTTGGAATATAGATGTAATTCTATTACGGATTAAGTTCGGATGGTTCCAAGGTCTCACTGCACCCCAAAAACTAGTTGTATTTGTCCTAAAACAATAACTTACGTAATTGTTTATTATAATAATTATGAAATGTAGTGTTTTGTACATGGTGTAACAAAAGTCGTTTGCCGTAGAGGCCCACTTTGTTATGAGTACAGAAACGAAAAAAATGTAAAGAGCTAAGTTTCTGGAAGTAATAGGCATAGGCGGAGTTTGCCATAGCATATTGGGGGGGGGGCATCCAAGGCGTCTAGGTAAAGGGTATTTAATGACTTCAACGGCTTTACTGTCATGCTAATAGTTGGTATGATATGTAAAAGATGTAGTGGAAAAGGGTAAAATACAGGGGCGTCATTTCAGACTTTGCTTGGGGGGGGGCAAGAGCACCACCGACATAAGACTTTCACGTTTTGTACTAGTATATTAGTAGGCAATCTATTAAAGTATATGTATTCTTCAAACTCTTGGGGGGGCAATTGCCCCCTCCTGCCCCCCCTAAATGACGCCCCTGGTAAAATAAATAAAGAATTGCATTAATTTTAAATAGTTAAAATAGTTTAATACTCGTTTAATACTTTAATAGTTAAAAAAAAGTATTAAACGAGTATTAAGTTAAAAGCATTAAGTTAAGGATTTAACTTCTTTATTAGTTAAAACATATTAAACGATAAACAAAAACATTAAGTCATGACATTGAAAATGATAGGTCTAACTATTGCATTGAGAACTTCGAGAAAAACATATTTTTAATTATTGAGTAAATGATCAATACTTTGAGGGTTTAGGCCTATTTTTACATAAGGGTTATCTTTCTTTTTTCCTTTTTTGAGCTGTAGATATCAACCAAACTCTCTATATCCAACTTTCTTACAACATCTGATTCTGAGTATAGGACCATTAAGTTATTCATCCTTTCTTGGTCCATAGTACACCGCAACCAGTTGTGAATCCGCCTCATTGCTGAAAAGGATTTCTCACAGGTGGCACTATTTGATGGCAAAACGAGAGCAATCTTCAAAAGGGTGCCAAAACTTGTGTATGTCTCTGAGCCGGTCGTTAATACAACTTCCATTAATTTTGCAACAATTTCTTTTAGCTGGTTTCTTTGCAAATCTATACCAGAACTTTCCATAACTCTTCTTAAAACTACCATTTCTGCCTTTAGTATATTTCTATCAACTTCAGGTATAGAAAACATTTTGATGAATGGTTCTGCTCCAGCTTCATCTACTCGGATAAACCGTTCGCTGGCATCAGCAATTTCCAAAGCTTCGCCGCTGAACCTTCTTTTAAGCTTTTCTGTTAAAATGTCTAGCAAAGGGTAATAAAAGTCATTTTTGTACTTATTTTTGACAAATTCATCCCTTTTCTGCAAATTGGTGGTTTCAGGATACATATCATCTCTATCTCTCTGGCCTACTGAACTACAAATTACAAAATCATCTAGGGTTTTCGATATCACTCGAGGTCGTTTAGGCTTGGAGCTATTATCTGTAGCTATACCATTCTCATCTTTGTTTTGAAAAATCTTTAGGTCAAACTCGTTATCAAAAGCCTTTATGTCTAGCCATTTCTTGTCCCATGAGACTTGGTTTCGATTGTTAGTTAGCTCTTCGATCACACCCCTAGCAACATTTGAATTTTGTGCAATTGATGAATCAGCTTTTTGTAGAGCTTGGCTAAGTACATTGATTAATGGCAAGCACTGAGAAAACACTGACAAACATACCATAAAATCCAGTGAGGTTACAGACGAAAGCAGACCCTTTGCTTCAGGGTTTTTGGGATTCCTTATGTCAGAAGCTGTAGCTGTGAGTGCAGCGATAACTGCGGAGTAGTTTCTTTTTACAGATAAAACTGAATTGGCTCTGCAAGGCCATCGAGTATCGCTTAGTTTGTGAATTTCATGAGGTCCCTGGCTGGTAAGGTTTAGCTCTCTCTGAACTGTATGAAACTCAGCGTGTGTGTCAGGATAGCTGAAGTATTGGTACAGACATTGCATAATGTTAAAGAAATTGCAGCTTAAATAGTTGTCCTTGCAAGCTGCAACTAGAACTAGGTTTACTTTGTGGGCAAAGCAGTGGACATAGATTGCGTAGGGGTTTTGTTTTTTGACGATAGCTTGTAAACCAGTGTTTATTCCAGACATTACACTCGCTCCATCATATGCCTGGCCAACCATCAACGCACTTAATCCAATATCTCCTAATTTTTTAATATAACATCAGCTAATGAAATAGCAGACCTTGAAAGTGACACATCTTCAATGGCTATTACTCTTTCTTTGATCTCTTGTCCTACTAAATACCTGACGCAAATGCAAAGCTGCTGAGTTCTATGGGATTTTGCTTCATCTACCATTTGTGCAAAAAATCCAGAGCTATTTATTTCGTCTACAATCACTCTTAAAACTTCTGTTTTTATGATGCACAACAACTAGTTTTGGATATCAAGGCTAGTCATGTTAAAATACTTATTGTATTTTTCTTTGAAATTTTCATCGTACTTAGAAAAAAGTCACATAATTCCAAGAAATTTCCTTTGTTGCCTGACATATCAGACTCATCATGACCCCTTAGAGATAAACCCTGCTTTAACAGATATAGCAATATATCTATTAACTTTTTCATATAGTCTCTGTTTTCTAGTACTAGTTCTTTGTGGTTGTCGGACAATAATGTTTGCACGGACTGACATGGTTTTCTGTATTCAACCCATTTTGTCATAGAAAAAGAATGTGCTATACTAATGGCATGCTTAACTAATTTCTCACCAGCCTTTTTCCAATTTTTCATACCCTTTTCAACAAATAACTCTTCTCTGTTGCTTGAGGGAAATTGCCTACAGGCAAAGCAATAAACTGCATCGTTTTTAATGCTGTATTCTACCCATTCATGCTTTTTGTAGAACAAAACAGAAAAGTTGCGCTTTCTACTACCTGGAAAGTCTGTCAAAGGAAAATGCTGCAAGATTGGACGAGCTGGTCCGCTACAAAGATCACCTAGGTCATTTGCTGAAATTCCAAGCGAAGGCGCAAGTCCAGTCTTTCTTCCTTCATTACGAGATGGCAGCGTTTGCAGGTTAGGAGTCTGTTTACAAGCATCACTTTGCACTGCTGGAGTGTTATCCATAGTTGAAATACTGTTATTTGCAATAGGTTTTTGTTCTCTTTGTTTAAAAAACGAACGAATGTCAGGCTTAGGTTTTTTGCTCATTGTTTATACACACATAACACACACTACACTGTCTAAAACTCACGAGATGACGGCTTACACTGAACTACTGAACTGACAAAAATGGCGGGGTTGGCGGCGCGGGATATACTCAGTCTCTATGTTTGACAGTCACTGTTGTCAACGGTAATGTTGCATTTCCCTGCAGCGACAAAAAAAAAAAAAAAAAAAAAAAAATCCCTATACATTGGGTAGCCTCAAAGATGTGTTTAAGCCATTTATGATAATGAACGAATTATATTTTCCAGTAACAATCGTGAAAAATGGTTAGGAAGCAATGCAAATAAAGAAGATGTTATTACTTTTTAACGTAACAGATATAAGTTGATCAGTTGATTAAATAATGATATTAAGCACCTAAAAAGGTTTAAATTGTTTTAGCTCAGATTTTTGGGGGGCCTGGTCCCTCCAGGCTCCCCCATAACTCCGCCCATGGTAATAGGGTTTCTATCTAAAATGTCCGAGTTTTTCAAAGCAGACCTGCATGGTACTTGCCTCAATAGCAATTGAAATATTAACGTTACCGGTCATTGTTACAATAGAAGCATTAGTTTATTCTACAATTGAACGGAAAACAAGCAAAAAATATGTCATAGGAAAGAAACAATACTACAGATCTCGGTTGTAAACATTACCATCTTGGTATTCAGAGAAGAGCGGGGAGAGGAGGAATGAAATGCATACCAAATTGAAAGTTGGTTAAGAAAAAAGCCCATGATGTGAAAAATGACGCAGCTACTTCGGTAACTATTATGGTACCTATTATGGTAACTATTACTTTCTTTTGCTATATACTACTACTAATAGTATTATTTTGATTATTACTAACATTAAAAATCTCGTACTCTTGCTACAGGTATTACTACCTCGTACTGGAATGCCACCAAGCAACAAATAATGTACACACATCCAAAGTACGCATTTCTGCAACTACCATATTTGAATCGTGAAAAATCCCTCTGTCATGAGTTTATGTTCTGTAGAACGCTATTGTTATTGTCGTGTCTGCCAAACCTCCGTTATCTTGAGAACAATGAAAGATAGAAACTGCCGTTTCCGATACTCCACTCCGCATCGAGAAGTATGCTAATCAACTAAATCTTAGATCGCTGGTTCCAAGGGGTCACTTCTGGTCAAGAGTCAAAAAAGTCATTTCTTAACAATTTCTGTAGGGCTATCTTACAACCTCAAACTAGTCATATGTTTACCATTGTAACGTCCTCGAGAATAAAAACGCTACAAGTTTGCTTACCAACAACCTTTCAACTTCGGTGGCAAAAGCAGCAGAGCATCAGACTACAAACAGTGGCGACCGGTGGATTGTGGTTTCGGGTGTTGCAGTACGAACAATCGGAGAGAAGATATAAACTGGACTCATTGACTGATCATCATAACTTTAGATGCAAATGCTATGTGACATGTGAAATTAAATAAAATTCTGTTTTTAAAAAATAAAAAATAATGTAGAATATTTTATCCGAATAGTCACCTTACTTAATTAGTTAAGTCCGTTCTCCTCTCTTTGATTGGAGTAAATTTGTCTAACATGCTGGTTGAACTGCGGTAATCCCATTGTTAGGTCTTTTTCGATGGAAAGCATAACCAATGGTGATAACCATTCTTGGAACTTTCAATTCCTTGAAAATGTCAATTCTTTTCGATTGGAAAAACGCCCGTCTCCTTTTGCTGACGTCATAGGTACAGTTAATATTAAGTTCAGAAGCTTTCTAGATTCACTAAATATTTTTTTCTAGATTATTGCGAACAATTCATTCTAGCAAAGCCAGTCCCTGACAGTGATCCAATTTCCTCTGCAGCGTAGACTGAAGACAGTTCGTAGCAGAGATTAGTGTTATAAAAAATGTAAATTGAACAGACTTTATTCATAGTTTATCTAGAAAAATTTAAAATAAATTATGGAAATATATATAGTGCAAACGATTGCTGCCATAAGATGTCCTGTGAATTTAAACTGGATTTTTTTTTTCGAACACTTCTGAATTGCCCTTTTCTTGTTTGGCTAAGCCTTAATTGCTATTTTTCCTCGGTGGAGAGTTGGGTAAATATTTTTTGCGGATGTAAGTTATTTACAGAAGTCATGGTACAGAATTCATTCAAAATTTGTGGGTTATTTATAGAATTAGAGCACACATAATGCAAGTAAATCTAATAAATAAAAACCAAAACAGCTGATTTAGATATAAAAAAATCTGATACAAAAGGAGTATATGAATCACAAATGTCACATATACACCAACCCACACAGGTGTGTAAAAGAAAAACTACCTTCCAAATCATCCGTCTCTGTTGTAAGCAATGCACCATGAACACAATATACTTCCACACGAGGTGAAACAGTTCTTATTAATGTGATACGTTCTGGAAAGCAAACTTACAGACCTGTAACATGTAGGAGCAGCACTAACAGAAGCCAAATGTCAAAGAATGTCGAAACAAACAGCATTGGCAGTTCTACACCAAGAAATGTTTGCTGGGAGGGGGTCCAAAGTATTTGAGGCGGTCCAATATGTCCAATATGTCTATGTAATGTCGAACCTGTCTTATTTTGCACCCGAAAAGACGATAAGTAATTCTTAATTACTGTCACCTATATTTTTAGAAAAAAAAAATGATAGAACGATTATTTTTTATAAGAAAAGAAAGAGTAGGTGATGAGGCGTAAAATAAAATGTTTAGCCTACATAATCATTTCTCTGTTAAACATGTATAGTTCGTGTGTTTCCCATCATACAGTTTTATGTGGAAAGTTATCAAGAGATAAAATACATTTATTTTATAAAACATATATATATATATATATACAGGGTGGTAGGTAACCACCGACAAACTTTGGGAGGTGATTCCTTATATGAAATGAAAGAAAAAAGTTCTTATAAACATAGATCGAAAAACGTTTCATTTCAGAGTTATGAACCGTCAAAAATTCGAAAAATCATGTTTCGAAATGCCCTGCCTTAGAAACTATAGGTCCTATAACAAGCGGTTTAAGGAATTACACAGGAACAAGTATGCGAACTATCTAAATATCCATGTTTTACCATCCTCCGTTATCGGCGAAACGAACTGTAAAAAGGAGATTGAGGTATAGGGATACTCCTTTACGTACTAATAACGCATTCGTTTCGCCGATAACGGAGGATGGTAAAACATGGATATTTAGATAGTTCGCATACTTGTTCCTGTGTAATTCCTCAAACCGCTTGTTATAGGTCCTGTAGTTTCTAAGGTAGGGCGCTTCGAAACATGATTTTTCGAATTTTCGGCGGTTCATAACTCTGAAATGAGACGTTTTTCGATCTATGTTTATAAGAACTTTTTTCTTTCATTTCATATAAGGAATCACCTCCCAAAGTTTGTCGGTGAAGTTATTACGGTGGTCCAAATTTATATGGGGAAAAATAAATTTAGAAATTTCTTTGGACTCACCCCCTAAAATCGTTCCTTATGGGACCAAATTAAGCCAGGAGAAAAATTAGATCCATTGAATAATTTTAAATGGTGCCCCAAACGACCTAAATTTTTGAATTCGTTTACAATACATAGTATATGGGGAAAAGCTGGAATAAACACTTGTAATTTAGAAACTGCTCAAAGGTATGAAAAGATATATTGGATAATAGAACTAGAGGAAGAGACCAACCTAATCTTGTATAGCGTTATCATGGCGGCCATTTGAAGTCCGCCATCTTGAATTCAGGTTAAAATTTATAAATAGGAAGAGGGTCATGTGACATATCTTTTTGAGGTTGCATTTCGCCAGAGGCACAAATCTTATTATTTTCAAGTTACCTATATTCATGTAAGAGTTATTACGTGTGAAAAACAAAATGCTCATGTAATGTTATTTTATTGCAGTTGTGGAACACAGATTTGTAAGAATTTTGGAAGTCTTTTACATAAACTGAAACAAACTGCTTGTTTCGCTTTGAACTACGAATAAGTTTTTCCATCAAGATAATTCATAGATCATTATGAGGAAAAAGAAAAATTACAACTTGGAAGAAATTGAAATATTCCTTATTTATGTAGTATCTTTTTGGTAAGTTATGAATTTTATTTGCTACATATTTCACTTTGTCGCATATAGGAAAAGATTATCTGTCGGCCTTTACTATCTGCAAAAGAAACTGTTTCTGCTTCTCATTTTTCATAAGAACGTTGTTGTAATCTTCTATTAGTTACACTCCCCTTTCTGCTGCACTGTTTGTTACCTGGATGAATTTAACTATTGTCTTTCCTTGAAGATAGTCATTGTTATTTGGCCATGAAGTCGGGTTACACTCTGGGGGGCGCGGTGGCTCAGTGGTAGAGCGTTCACTTCCGGTGCTTGGGGTCCCTGGTTCGATCCCAGCTCGCGCCGTGTGGACTTTGTGGTGGACAAACACCGTGCTCGTGGGTTTTCTCGGGGTTCTCCCGTTTGCTCCCACTTTCTTCATTCCACCATTTCACTCATTTCTCATTATCACCGTCTCCTTTAACCTAACCGGCATAACCGTGGGACGTTAAACTTAAAGATTTCATTTTCGGATCACACTCAAGAAACCCTTTGGGTATTTTAAATCGCTCGGGGAAAATTTGTGTGTTTGTTGTAACAAAATCACTGATTTCTCTTTTCACAAGAATTTTTATGGTATCATCTCTTTCGTCAAGCCTCTTTGCTGCTTCACAGTTTCCCCTTATAGTTTTAATTCTTTCAACCATTTTTTGTTTTTCATTATGGTAACCCCATCATCAAAAAACCCTAATGCTACGTGTTCCTCCGTCAAGTACCAGAGTTGGCGTGAAAATTTAGAAAGAGCCACTTCAGGTAAAAGAAAGAGTGGAGCCAACACTCCTCCTGAAATGTCATTTGCCTAAAAACTTCTAAAAACATGGTCATAGGGCCACGCAGTCCCCAGGAGTGAAGCAGAATTCCAAAGCGCCAGGTAGTGTCATACGCCTTTTCAAGGTCAAAAAGACAGCAACTAAATGTTCCCCATGACGAAAAGCATCTTGAACAGCAGTTTTCAGATTGACAAGATGGTCGGTAGTCGAACGAAATTGACGGAATCCATATTGAAAGTTCTAGAGTAAGGAATTCCGTTCCAAGAACCACACCAATCGAAGATTAATCAGCTTTTCAAAAATCTTGGAGACACAGCTAGAAAGGGCAATAGGCCTATAGCTGGAATAGCAAGTTGAAATCTTACCTGGTTTAAAAAAAGGAAGGATATGATCTTCTCGCCAAACTACCGGAAGGTGACCAACAAGCCAGATATGATTAAATAAAGTCAATAATGAAGCCTTCCCATGTGGGAGTAGATGGCGTAACATAGCATAATGAATGTTATCAGGACCTGGGGCAGTATCCTTGGTGGTTAATAGCACATAGTCGAGTTCTGCAGGAGTAAAAGGTGAATTATATCATACCATAAGCTTAGTGTTAAACGATAAACATGTACGTTCATCATGTTATTTACAGCGATTGAAGTCCACAGAGTAGTGGGTAAAGCTAGAAATGGAGACAAAATAACTACTTAATTCATTCACTATTTGCTTTTGATCAGTAACCAACACGTCATCTACGTGAAAGGCTGGGATAGAGTGCGGTTCATCAGAACCCTGCTAACGGCGGATTTTCGACCAAACAGCAGTCATGAAACTAGTCGTGGTTAATGTAGAGACATAGTCTTGCCAACACCAACGTTTTGCCTGTTTAGTCAAGTAGCGGACCCGAGCACGAAGCTTACGAAAATGCGCTAAATTGTCGGCTGTTGGAAAACGTGTAAATCGGCAAAGCACGACGCCGAGCAAAGAGCATGACAGATTTCAGGGGACCACCAAGGAACTCTGCGAGAACTTGACCGTCGGGAATAAGAAAGAGAAGAATCAACAGCTGCAAGAATACTTCGCTGAAATAGTGCAGTACGCTCGTCAAGAGAAAGATCAGGATCATCATTAAAGGTAAAAAGGTGTGAGAAATGATCCCAGTCTGCACCATGTAAGTTGTAAGTCGATGGGTGAAAGTTAGGAACAACAGGGAGTTCATGAATGATTATGGGGAAATGGTCACTACCATACGTATCAAGATTAACACTCCACGTAAGAGGGACCCCTAACTGATGGCTACAAATGGAAGGGTCTAGGTGCGAAAAGGTGCCTGTGTCAGTTGTAAAATGCGTGGGACTGCCATCATTAAGTAAAACCAGATCGAACATTTCAACGAAGGCTGTGACTTCACGACCCTTAGCCTCGCTGAGGAGAACCTTACAATCTTTGGTAAACATTAAAATCACAAACAAGAACGACAGGGCGTGGTACCTGACGATAAAGTTGTTCTAAATCATGCATTGTTAAGTGATCATGACGAGTAATAAATAATGCAAAAGGTAATCGGTTGTTGGAGAAAAACTCGAACAACAACAACTTGCAAAGTACTTTGAAGATACAGAAGTGAGGAATAAAAGGTCTTCAAGACACGAATAGCCACTCCTCCTGCAGCATTTTTTTTTTTCGATAGACGATAGAAGAGAAGAAAATATGGTGATCGTGGAAATAATTGAATTTAAAATTTCAGTTGATTCACACAAATCAAAATTCAATTGATTTCATGGTCTCTACATGTCGAAAAATGGACTTTTGGATGTCTGTTCTTATGTTTGTCGGTTTATCCTGATGCAAAGAAGTTCACTCGCCTAAAGACCATACCGTTCAAGGTATCGAGATCAAATTTATAACTTATAAATTTTGTATAAGATTCCCTAGAGAAGTTTCTTTTATGTTCTTCCTACCCCTAAAAATAAGGATAGTTTACTGAAGGATGAAAATTAAAAATTGCTATTTTCTCAAAAGCAACTCTAAGCGTTTCGTTCATATTTCATAAATTAATATTCCAGACATTTTTCTAGGAAAAATCCCGAAAGTGTAGTTTATTCATGGGGGTGAGACATGCAGACTTCTCGAATTGAATTGATTTTGAGTTTAACGTCCCTTTCAGCAGTGAGGCTGTATGAGACGGGACGTACTGATTAACGTGGAATCCGAACCACTTAAGTTTCCAGCAGACTTCTCGAAATAGATACAGGTGATTTTGTTCACATTTCATAAATAAATATTTCTTTAATAACCTGACAATATGGCATAACTCAATTGTCTCGATAAAATTTCATACATGATATAATTTCACATGATAATTATTTTGGGGGTGAGTTTTTCCCGGACAATTTTTGTCACGAACGACGCACGCGATATTGTTTATATTTTATTAATATTGTCAAGTATATATAATATGACATAGCTCATTTGCCCTGAAAAAATTCACAAGGGCAATTTGTTCTAGGAGGTAAGTTTTCCTCAAAGAAAGGACAAAGATGATCGTGTTCATCTCATTACTAACTCCACGAAGTTGCGCAAATCACCTGTCAGAAAACTGTTTATAAGGGTAGTTTCCTTTTTATTATTAATATTATTTACTATGTTCTGAAATACGTCTTATGCTATTTGTTGATATTATACAAAGAAATTTTTCATAAATAACCCTAAAACATGATAGTCATTTGTGATTAAAAAGTCCATAAACGGTAATTTAATCTTAAGGCTGAGTTCTCTTCGAAGTTTTTCGAAAATTATAATTTTGTTCGTACTTCATGAATAAATATTTCAGTAAAATATCCATTGAAGCTTTCCTGGATCCGGCCTGGCGAGTATTGCAGACAGGTCTTCTCGGGTTAGCAGCCAGGTAAATACCGTTGTATCTTGCAACGTTTCGAGGGCTGACATTGTCCTTATCTTCAGGCAAATATAATGGGGCATTAGAGTGCGTGGAATATATACTTCATGTGTATGTGATTGTGCTCTTCTGATTGGTGGTTGAAATGGCGGGAAATGATTGGTGTCCATGTTTGGCTCAGTTGGAATCCTGTGTCTTTGTTAAGGTTCCTTTTTTTTCTTGTGTGATTGCAACTGCGTCTTTATCCTTCTATCCCAAAATCTTGAGCATTTTGTTATTATTTTAGTATCTATGAATAACATCTTATGTTTCTGATTGATGTTATGCTAGCCTAGCCTGCATTTCTTTGGTTGGTTTAGTCTGATATAACTGTTGTACTCTTTGCATTTGGCTTCAATGGTCGTCCTATTTGGCCAATATATACCTTGCCACATTCATATGGAATACGGTAAACTCGAGGTGTTCAAAGGCCCAGATTGTGTTTTGTTGGTCGCAGTAGGTTTTCTTTTTAATTTTTGCTGGAGGTTTGTGTATTGTTCTGATGTTGTACCTGGCGAATAGTCTGTTAAGGAGATCCAAGCATCATTATTCTACAGCTGACAAAGGAAACATCACTGTAGTGCTTCCCACATATATCTGCAATGAAAAGATTTCACTGTTACTTCGGGATCCAGCATATACCACTTGTCACGAGATCCAACACCTGCGGTAGAAAAAACAGCCTTATCACTAAAAAAGTCGGGACTGGACGAAGATACACGCAAACAACTTATACCACATAGCAGCATACTGCCCAGATTGTATATCTTACCAAAAATAAACAAAGCAGTGACACCCATGAGGCCAATTGTTAGTGCAATAGGAAGTCCAACCTTTGCTCTAGCCAAGTATCTCACAACATTACTCCAACCATACGTGGGCAATTGCGAACACCACGTGAACTCAACAGAGTTTGTAAAAAACCTCAAGACGGTGAAGATCAAATCCACTGATATTATGGTCAGCTTTGACGTGGTTTCATTGTTTACCAGATTTACGATCAAGGACACAATACTGCTTCTTGGGAATCACTTCCGGCCTGAGATATTTGATCTCTTTCAGCATGTTCTCAATTCAACCATCTTTTTATACCGTGGTCAGTACTTTAAACAAACAGGCGGCGTCGCCATGGGTTTCCCACTCTCACCCGCAGTAGTAAATTTTTACATGGAGTACTTTGAACATGAAGCTCTAAAGAAAACACCACTTGTACCCACATATTTCTATAGATATGTTGATGATTCCTTTAGTATCTGGCCACATGAACGCAACGCCTTACAGGAATTTCTGTAGTTTCTCAACAACCAGTATCCGAATATTAAATTTAGGATGGAAGTTGAACAAGAAGGTCTCCCAATTTTTGGTATACAGAAGACGGGATGTCAACCTAGGCCATAGTGTATATAGCAAACCAACACATGCAGACTTATATCTGCCTCCAACAGTTTCCATCACAAAGCTCAATGACTTGGGGTTCTCATCACTTTAACACATAGAACATTTTCCATTTCTGACAAGAATTGTCTAACAGGGGAACTTGATCACCTTCAGACCACCATGCTTCAGAATGGATACTGAATAAGGGATACAAATTTGGCTCTGAAAAGAGCCAAAACAAAGGATATTAACAACAAGGAGAAAAGTACAGAAGAATCAACAAGTGAAGAACGGAAGAACAAAATCTGTTTCCCTCACACCGGCAACACTTCTGGAAAGTTTAGCAGACTATTCACCTGGTACAACATGAAAGCAATACATAAACCTCCAGCAAAAGTAAAAAATACTGCGAAGCCAAAGACGATATGGGTCTTCGAACACCTGGGGTTTACCGCATTCCATGTAAACGTTGGCAAGTCATATATTGGACAAACAGGATGGACCATTCAAGCCAGATGCAAAGGACACAACAGTTACATCAGATTAAACCAACCATAAAAAATCCGTGCTGGCTGAACATAGCATCAATCTGAAACATAAGATTTTATTCACAGATACTAAAATAATAGCAAAATGCTCAAGATCTTGGGATAGAAGGATAAAGAAGCAGTTGCAATCACGCAAGGAAAAACAAACCTTAACAGAGACAGAGGATTCCAGCTGAGCCAAACATGGACACCAATCATATCCCGCCATTACAAACACCAATCAAAAGTCGCCATTTCAACCACTAATCAGAAGAGCACAATCACACACGTATAAAGTATATATATGTCACAATATTGCCTCATCATATTTGCCTGAAGATGAGGACAATTTCCTGTTAACCCGAGATCTGTCTGCAAATATTTCAGTAGTAACTCAGTACTGTGGTCCGTACATTTTATTTATAAGCATAAAGGCAAACATATGGGCTTCCAAAAATATTTTAATTTAATATGAATAGTGTATTGGCACTGCTCAGTGTCAAAACCCAAGTTTAAACTGCAAATAATAACAATAATGTGCAATATATATATATTAATCTATGCATGGTGAGTTATTATTGCTTTCACATTCTGGAGCAGGACTTTCAGTTCGCTTATAGTGTGGAAGGTCCGGTTCCTCTGAGAAAGCCTTGGGCAGCACCAAGAAAACCTTACTGGGTACGCCCCTGTTTTCGCTATTTGTTTGCTTGCTTAAAGAGTGTCAGAGATTTATATAACAATGCAATTATTTCGAATTTTTAATATTTTTTGTTCTTTTTTAGGAAATATCGTACATTATCAACAGATTATGGTGACATCTTTGATCCTTACCAGAATTCTACAGAATTTGGAAAGGAGCAGCTCCAACTACCAAAAGTAATGTTGTCTAGATGTGATTATATTTCCACTGGTAAGCAAAATACATATAGACATGGCAAACTTGGAAGGAGATCTTCAGTGAAGTCAAAACAGCAATTATATGTATGCAGCACATGCAACAAATCATTTTCTAATGTATCTCTGTTCAACATGCATTGCAAAAGTCATGACGGTGGTGATACCGAGAAAAAACCATATCAATGTAGTATATGCAACAAAACTTTTCGTGTTAGAAGGGATCGTGACGTTCATGAAAGAGTGCACACTGGTGAGAAACCATACTCATGTCCACAGTGCAACAAGGCATTTTCTCAGCGGGGTAACCTTTATCTTCATCTTAGAATACATAGCGGAGAAAAGCCATATAAGTGTCCTGCCTGCGATATCCGATTTACACAAAAGGGAAATATGGAGAAACATTTTAAGAAGCATTCTGCCAGACAACCTGTTTGTCAGAAGCGTCACGTGAAGAAAAAACGTTGTCCAAAACAAAAACATCTGTCTCTTCATTCTCAAGGAAATGCGTTGAATAATGAAGACCCTGTTGATTTATCTGCTTTCAATATTCCTTACATATGCGGACTCTGTGACGAAAAGTTTGCAGAATCCGCAAGTCTTTCTACACATATGAAAAATCACGACTATGATGACACTACCACAAGTGTTGAAAATAGTCTAGAGGAACAGTTACTTAGCTATTGTAATATCAAATTGGAAAAAGACGAAAATGAATTTCTAGAAGAGAGGGCCGAAAGTGATAACCAATAAATTTCCAGGATAAAATAATGTGAATAACAAATAATAATAGGAAAGTAAATTTTAACTTCAATATGTTGTTTTGAAAGTAAGTGGGAAAATGTTAAAATGCATGAGAAATATACATCACAAAAAGTGATATTTAAGGCAACCTCGTTCAATTACACTGTTCAACAACGAAAATGTAAATTGAACAAAATCAGCTAATTCTTATTGATTTTGTGGTGCTGATCACGAATTTGAAAGTTATTTTCGAATATTAGCTCTACTTTTCGTTTTACAGGCATGTCATAATAACGCTTTAAAAATAAATATATTCGCTTCGTTTGGGGTAAAATGTTACACTGATCCGGCAACACTGGAGAAACTATATGAACGCTTGGATTCATTGTGTTCCTCATTTCAGTAGTGTTCTGCTATTGTTAGAAAAGACAGGTTTAGTGCAGTTATCAGCGTTTTGGGTGTGACGTTTGTGTAGTGCAGGACATAAAAATACAACTACAAGTACGCAAAAATACTGGTATTTCGAATGTATATTTTTAAATAGTTGTCGGAACTATTTCAAGTGACATTTTGAGGATTTCAATAAACAAAAATGCCGCGTAATTGTGTAAACAGTGCGGATAGCTTCTGCTACGTGTGTCGGGAAGTGACATTTTCCTCACAAAAGCAGACTATAACACCACTAATAAGAAAAGCCTATCAATATTACTTTGGTTGTAAAATTGGAGACCAAGATAAATCTTGGGCACCCCACATTGTGTGTAACACTTGTGCCAGCAATCTAAGAAATTGGATTAATGGGAAGGGGCGCTCAATGCCTTTTGCAGTGCCCATGATTTGGAGGGAGCCAAGCGACCACATCAGAGACTGTTATTTTTGTATGGTTCCTTCCGTCAAGAAGGGAATTTCCACGAAGGTTCCTTCCGTCAAGAAGGGAATTTCCACGAAGAAGAAGCGGGCTTTGATCTATCCTAATATTCCTTCTGCAATGCGCCTTGTTCCACATGGAGAAGGACTACCTGTTCCTGACCCACCTAAAGAATACAATCTTTTTTCTGATGATGATCAAGAAATTGAAGCTCCTGAATCAAGTACTTCGAAGGACCCTACGTTTGTTGTAGAAGAACCTCCATGTGAACCACATAGACTTACTCAAGAGGAACTAAGTGATCTAATCAGAGACTTGGACCTCTCGAAAAGCAAAGCCGAAATTTTAGCGTCACGCTTAAAGCAATGGAATTTATTGCAGGAAAAAGTAAATATTTCAGTGTATCGGAATAGGGAGAAGATGTTCACTTCATTTTTTACTATGGAAGACACACTTGTGGCATGTACAGATGTAAATGGTCTCATGAGGGCACTTAAAATTAATTACGAATCTACGGAGTGGAGGCTCTTTATAGATTCGTCCAAGGTGAGTTTAAAGGCAGTGCTTTTACATATTGGAAATGAACTTCCTTCAATTCCTGTAGGTTACGCAGTTCATATGAAGGAATCTTATGAAAACTTGAAACGTTTACTTCAAGCCATTAAATATTACGATTTTCAGTGGCTCATTTGTGGTGACCTTAAAGTAATAGCACTGTTACTAGGTATGCAGTAAGGGTATACAAAGTATTGTTGCTTTATATGTGAATGGGACAGTAGAGATCGTGGATCTCATTACCGCAAAAGCGATTGAATTACCAGAGAAACTCTTCAGCCGGGAGTGAAAAATGTGCAGCATGTACCACTGGTAGATCGTAACCGAATTTTGCTTCCCCCTCTATATATTAAATTAGGTCTTATGAAAAGTTTTGTTAAGAGCATGAACCAAGAGGATGAGGCCTATAAGTACCTAAGAGGACAATTCCCTCGATTAAGTGATGCCAAAGTTAAAGAGGGTGTTTTCATAGGGCCACAGATTAGGCAACTATTCAAAGATCACAAGTTCGACGAAATTCTCCAAGGGGAGGAGAAAGCTGCGTGGGAAAGCTTGAAGAGTGTTTGTTCACAGTTCTTGGGAAGACACCGAGCAACAAATTACAAACAACTGGTAACAAAGTTGTTATTGTGCTACGAAAATCTTGCTTGCAATATGTCTCTGAAACCACTTTCTTCATTCACATCTAGACTTCTTTCCCGAAGATTGTGGAGCAGTAAGTGACGAACATGGTGAGCGTTTCCATCAAGATATTGCAGCCATGGAGAAGAGATATGAGGGAAAGTGGAGTTCTAACATATTGGCCGACTACTGTTGGACTATTGCAAGGGATGCTCCAGATGTAACCTACAAAAGGCAAGCCAAGCGAAGACGCTCAAAATAAAATAAACATAATCCTGTACAAGGGATCACTTGAAACTTTTGTCTACATTGCAGTGTAGTTCTTACACAAAAAGGTATTTGTACATATTTTTCATGTTTTGATGTTAATACTGATTTTTATTACGGAATTGTTAATGTTTAACTTGACCACGGTTACTTTATTTTCTGTATCGCTATGAAACTGGTATTTGCGCAATTTTGAAAAAGGAAGTACAAGGGTATAGAAAGCTATAGGTTAGGGTACTTCTTAACTCCCCAGCTTATCACATCACAGTGAAATAGATAAAAAAAAAGTGAAATGTAGGTTTTTACAAGGATTTTGCTTAAATGTTCTATAAATATTAATACATTTGTATATATACAGCTACTGTTGTACAATAGCTGGCGTTTTTTTTCACAACCTGAGCTAAGAAGATTCTTCTATTATCATTTCCTTTCATATTATGCTTAAATGAATGTAAAAATCGTAATTTCAAAGAATTTACATATTTTGGATCAAAATTTGTGGAACAGTGTTATTGTTTCACAGACATTTAAATTATACGGTTCATGTAATAAATTTTGATGTAATGATTATATCATGAAATATTTCAAATTTGATATTTAAATACAGTATTTTCTTTTGGTGGAATCTTTCATATCTTTTTAGATGTTTGAAATGTTTTATTTTTACATCATGACAAAGCGAACTTCGCAATCAGATAGTTTGAAGGGAAACTAAGAACAAAATAATAGAGTATTAGTTTGAAAAAGTAGGAATTTACTTATATATTACTTCAGATTCAGTGATAGTTGAAGCGAGACTATTTATAGAGAATTAGCGTCAATTACCCGCTTCGTTGGGTTAAAATAAGAATTTAAATCGATATAAACAAAGAAAATATAATGAAAAATCAGAAAATAATAAGTAATGTATATAAATAAAAATTAAATATTACTATTGTGGGTTGTTCACCATAAGTTTACTTTGGTCAAGGATCGAACCAGCGACCCCATGCATCAGAGGTAAGCGCAGTATCACTGAGCTAGCATGCCCCCATTGGTTGCGAAGAGGGTGACACGTAAAAATAATTAAAAACGACCAATATTAGTGTCGAATCCATAGTTTTTGTGGTCGCTGAGATGAATAATGACACTCCTGTTCCCGTAGTATGAGCAGTATTGGAGGGAAGGGGTGACATTCAAAAATTGTTAACGACCGATTTAGTCTCAAAGCTATAATTCATGGTAGCGGAGATAAATAGTGACTTCTGATATCTTTCAAGTCCAAATTCAGACCGCATTGGCGTGGGGCTGAAGAGTAGAAGCAAAGATGGTTGGCAGGTAAAACGACCAATATTATTGCCCAATTCATAGTTTCTGGGTTCGCTGAAATGAATAGTGACATACCCGATGCCGTTTAAGTCCAAGTTGCACCCTATCGACATTGAAGTGAGAAGGAGTGAGGAATCGCATTACAGATTTCTATCATTACATTTTCATTGAAATGTGTGTCCTAACTGGGAAAGAAGGTTCAAATACTTTTTAAACACCTATTCACACGATGCAAAGTACAGGTATTTCAGCTAGTGTGCAGCAGTTATCCATAATTTAACTTTGTGTCCAAATGAGTTTAATTGCCTGTGGAATCGGAGGACAATAAATTTGGCGATAAAGGCCGAACTTCTAATTAAAAACGTGAGGTTACCTACAGAAAGATGATAACATAAGATATTATATTTCTGTATCTGCACCACCAATACGTTAGCTGTATGGCTTGAGCATTAGTCAAAGAACAAATCGACTTATATTCTTCAAGTCGTGGGTCTGCAAAGATTAACAACAGAAAGAAAACGTTGTATCTGATCTAGAAGCTGACCTAAATTCTCTACAAAACTTTTATTATTTAAAAAACCTGTATTTTTATAGCAAGTCTAAGGTATGTACTTATTTCATATTTGTCAATGTGTAGTCATAATACGTACTTAAATCAATTCTACAGACGCAAATAAATATAACTTACATGCACTAAAATCATTCTCTAAAACTTAATTGTTTTCATTTCATCACAAACAAAATGTTCATAAATATTTTGTAAAAATTATCAATGCCTATTTTGTCTATCAATGTCTAATACAATTTTTTTTATTTAAAACAATTGGTTATTGTTATGAGTAGTGATGGGCAGTGGGATTATTCCCGGTGGGAAGGAAAATAAAAAAATGGGAATATTCCCGGGTTCTTTACCTGGTATATAAATTCCCGGGAAGGAATTTATTTCCATTTCTTTACTTTAGCTTTCAAATTATAAAAACCGCATGACTAATTACTTTATTTTCATTTATTATGATTTACTTCTAGGTTTTAAATAATTCGGGGGTTAAGAAAATTAAAATTCGTTGACTGTACTTCATATAACTAATAATAATGATTTTTAAAGTTCCATTTCCATATGCACTAAAAAGTACTATTAATACACCCCAAACCACCGTTAGTAAAAGACGTCGGTCTGTCTCCCGTCTCTGACTCGAATTTCTGAAGAGGTGCTCGAACTTCTCTTACGTGTGAATTAACGCATGAAATTTGGAGAAATAGGTACGAATAAAAATCGTGTGTGGCAATGTTACGTGCAAAATTATAAAGATAAGTCAGTATCTTGTAAATATTGTGAACATAAATATGTATGCGCAAATGTTGATACAGTGGTGATACATGTGTGTTTTAGCAGTTACCCAACGTAACTTCCTTATAACATTTAAAAATTTGATATGTTTATAATATCAGTATTAGAGTCAAGTTTAGAAAATCCACTTATAAATTTAGACTGTTTAGCGGTGTAAAAGTATGTGGACTTAATATACCGTTTCTCCACATATTTACTTGCATAAAACATATTGTGAGTTAATATACATTTATGTGTACTCTCTAAACATGATAAAATATTAATAAAATAACATAACCGTTCAGAATATATATTCAAAGAATCCTCTGGAGACAACAGTAATAATATACGGTGATTAAAAAAACGAATTTAATTTTGAAATCACAATATAGTAATAGAATGCAATTTTCTTTGTGATTGTGCATAAATTCCCGGAAAATTCTCATTTTTGGTAATCTTCCCGGGGATATTCCCAGGGAATATTCCCGAAAAATATCTTCTCGGGAATTTGCCATCACTAGGTATGACTACGATACCTCTCGCTTACGTCCCGTTCTATGTTAGTAATAAATAATCCATAGTAGCCGAAATATGTTCCTCCATCACTTGACCTCGTTTACTTAAAACAGATCACGGCGATTTAGATCGTTTAAACGTTTTTGAAATTTCATGCATCAATTTGAAATGAGTGGGAACACAGATCGAGTTGTAGATTAATGATTTCGAGACAGTTGAGCACAATCGTATAGATGAGAACCAAGCATAACTGATAAACTATTTACAAATCAATATTTCGATTATATCTGAAAAATAAGATCTCTAAATACACGCTGATATACTGTATATGGTCTTTAATTAAAGCCAATACAGACAACCCTTGCCCACTTTGCTGTAGCGCACATTCCGTTAGTATATGAGTCTCGTGTTCGGTTCCCGTTGGTAGAGTATCGAGCGCACTCCAGTGGTTGATATTTCACTTTACTCTATAGGCCTCATCTTATATTGCTGACACATATTCTGAGAAGGGATATGAATACCAATTATTTAATCAGTGGACGATATTTACCTACACATTCCCAGGTATATATTTTTTAGATAGTGTCATACCCACTTAGAAGCATGCTTACCCACTTTATCAGTCATAGGACACCGAATTTTAAATGTTTAAGTTCTTCTTTGTCGGAAATCAATCTCGCTAGAACGCTTTTCTGCAAGTTATCAATAGTATGATATTGCAAGTTATCAGTGGCGTATTTAACGATTTTGTTTCTGGTGGGGCTTTGCTAACTTTATTCCTAGAAATGTGAAAATTCTGCAAGATATTTCATTTATTTTAAAATAGAAAATAAATTTTCGGGGGGCTTAAGCCCTGAAATCTCCCTTAAATACACGCCACTGGTGAATATTAAAGTTCATTTTGTAGCCGTATAGCATCCGAGTAATTCATTAGTAGGAAATCCTTGAATTGTTATTTCGACATAGACTATGAGTAAGTAGAAACATTACATATTTGATTTAACATTTTCTAAACAATTCATTTTGTGAACCCCTGTTTACTACTCCTACGTACGTTTATGCCACCGATTCTGTAACATTTATTGAACATCGCACTAAATTGGACGATAAAATTATAAAGCCGACTATACATAAGACATTGGAAGTGTCGATTTTCGCTGAACAGAGAAGTTTAAATTTCGTAATCAGTAGACTCAATTGCAATATCATGATTGCCTAAAATCAAAAGTAATGATCTCGTTCGCTTATATCAACAAAATAATGCCTTCTCGATAAGAATTTCGAAATTTTGAAATATGTAATCAAAAATCAATATGTTAATCTCAGTGTCTAAAGTATATTGCGCACGAACTAGTAAATCATTTGGTCAATGAAATATTCAATAGTGAAAGCAATGACGTTTCTAAAAAAGACACTAAAAACTGGTTATAACTTACAAAGAATTTTATTTTTAAAATTTGTTAAATGAAAATAATATTGATGCGGTCAATCCTGTATTCAAGGAGAACAAAGGCAAACGATCAACTCAATTTTTACTATATGAAATGTGTTATATTTAATATTAGTTTAATCTCACTCTAGGTATTATTATTTAGTTTGGGTTTTACAAAAATATCAATCACATTAACTTAAATGTTATTTTCTTCTTCTGACTTACTATAGTTACTACTAACTGTATGCTCGTTATTTTCAAATGTGATTAACGTAAATATTTGGGATAGAATCAATTTTAATTTTCTTTATCAATTCATCTTTTTAACAATCGTTGTCCAGTATATTTCACTGTCCAGTATGAATTTATTTGTTCTTATGACCTTATGTATTTATAACTAATACACATACATTTGCTTAACATCCGTACTTTTACCCTTATGCAAACATATTAACGTCCATATGATACATGAAATTATTATGAATTTTATGTGGATATTTAAAAAAGGGGTCAATGAATTAATAAGCGCAATACAATGAAGCAATGGAGGATTAACAGAAATATAAATGAGAATGTAAGTAACGAAGAGTACTTATTATGTGAAAGTTTGCGAATATGACATAAACTTACCAAATATATTGTGCATGAATGTATTTTTATGCTTTTCTATATATCTTAAAGATAATGCTTAGAACAGAATAGCTTCAGTAACTGTAAATTATTTAATGAGGTTCTATTAACATACTAGACCAAGATGTTAAATTTCAGTATAATGTAGTGTATTTCGAATGTCATGTAATCTAGATGCTCTGTACAAATTTTTATTTTGAAACATGTTGAACGCAATTTATATCATTCTTCTTGGTTCGTAGACTATACTAATCTTTCCTTAACTATATGTGACATTACTAATTTGTGCTTAATTGTGAGAAGCGTGCACTTCAGCCATATGAAGCTGAAGAACAAGGAGAGTTTTTTTAAGTTTTATTTGCTATGAAAAGCTTTCTAGTTGCTGATGTTTAGTCAATGTGATGATGTAATCTTGTATAGATGTGAAGAATTATAGTGACTGTAATCTTCTTGTGTTCTAGAGAATAATAAAATATGATTTTAGAATTTTCTCGATTATGATTTTTGTATTGTGTATGCTCAATGTCAAACTAATGAAACTTAAAAAAAAGGAGAATTAATAGAAAGAATAGAATATAATACTTTATTTGTCATTAGGCTAGATAATAGTAATAGCCTTCGGTAAGAATATAAATTTAAAAATATTAATACATATTGAAGTACTACACCTTAAAAGATGCATATAACAAAATTTACACCATTTCTTAAATCTATTGTTCAAATGTACTAATATTACCATTTACAATACTATTTATTACTTAGATTGTTACGAAAGTATTCTTCAAATTCCATGACACTAGTTATACAATTTCGTACCAACATATTATGTTTTGAAAACTGTTTGTTTTCTAAATTACTCGAACGTATTAATACCGGTAGCAATTTAAATATTTTCATTGCATTGTATGTAAAGTTTTGTTGACTCTTGCATAATTAGGCATGCGGCGTTTCTAAATTCTGTTTGTATTTTGTATTATATTCATGTACATTGGAACACAATGTAAAACGGTTGTGTGGTTTACTTTTATATGTATTAAACTTTTGTGTGTATTATTGTGGGCACTAGCATGGTTTGATATTCTTTTCAATTTCCCTAAATGGCTTACTTTGTTAGTATCAGGAATACCTTTAATAAAACGTATTGATTCTTTTGTCATTTAAAAATATCCTTTGCATCTGTAGTTTCCCCATAATAAATTACCATACAACAATTATATATATATAGGCAGAATAGGCTATATTATTTGTAACAAAACTGAAGTATTTACGACACTAATAAAAATAATAATTCAATGAATATAAACTATATGATAAAATACATAAAAATAACATATACTAAGTTAAATCTGTATGTGCACTCTGTGTTTACCTCACCATATTAATATTCGGACATCATATAACAAATCACTATAAAATCCTCAAAAGTTATTTTCTCCCTTCAAGTTAACACAGTTATTATTTAATGTCAATCACAAGATGATTTATAATTTCCTTTAAGAGTTTTGGCATGGTTGTTACCATTCTTTTTAGTATAGTGTGGGGAAATATTGTTCCACACTGTGCGTAATGCTTTTTTAAAACTTTCTTTCACCATAATTCCTATATGTTGACCTTACGTTGTAATTCGTTACAAAGATTCTCACACGGGAGGGTCTTACAAGTTGTCGCTGAAATCTGATTGCCACATATCACATCTGATAGAGCATCATGAGAAATGAAAATCGGCCAAATTTAAGGTGCTATGTATGGACTACAAGGATAGGAGCTACGGGGCTTCAAAATTTGAATATCCCAAAAATTGTATCATGGAATTATGTACGTTTAAAGTAAATATCTTGAAAACCGTTAAAGCAATCAAAACAAAAGTTGTATCAAAACAAGAGAACAAAATGCCCTATCGAAAACCACAAACAATGTTGCCATAGGTGAATCAGAGTTGCCAACACAGCATACAAATATTTTCATTGAAATAGCATAATATACAAATATCCACACATTTAAAACGCACTATTATCTCTAAACATAACAGTGAAGTATAGTGGTACAGTGTTGCAAACTGTTGGAGCTACGTGTACTAAAATGTACAGTGGAGAAGTTTAATATATGGCAACAGAGTATAATAAAGGAATGCACTACAAAAAGTGAGAGATCTGCATTACACTTCCGTAACCCCGGTGAATAAGTAGACAACTCACGAAAACAAAATGATACACGCGATGAAAGAAACACATGTTTTCTAATTCTGTAAACTGGTTCTCCAGATTATCTTATCAATATATGGAAGAGTACTTTCTTAGTTTATGTCTTTCGTGTTAAGTGACATATTCTTTTACTTCCTCTCTTCCATACCATATAACTATGTTTGTACACTGTAATATTAGCATATTCACATTAGAAATAGTATAATTATTTTATTACTAGGACCTACCTCATTTCGTATTTAGTCGGCCCGGATAACCGTGTGGTCTACTAAGCTAGATAACTGGCATATTATTGACAGCGGGTTCCAATCCCGCCTCGGACATTTTTGTCGTACCTTACATTTCATTCTTATCTTTCTCTTTCATAATGGTTCGGATCCCACTTTACACTATAGGTCCCGTCCTATATATCCTCGGAGCTGACACAGGACGTAAAACTGGTATCACTCAATTTAGTTTTCCAAATGCGTCAATATCTTGTGACACTGCTCACATTTTGCTATGTTATACTATCGGTGTTATGCATTTGAACTAAATTCATAGAATGAGACCCAGATTCCTTTATTACCTCTTACTGCCACATATCAGACTTCTCCATTGTACATTTTCCTTTGTTGCCACATATCAGACTTCTCTATTTACATTTTCAGCACATGTAGCTCCAACAGTGTGTAACACTGTACCACTACACTTCACTGTTATGTTTAGAGATAATAGTGCGTTTTAAATCTGTGCACATTTGTATATGATGCTATTTCAAAGAAAATATTTTTATGCTGAGTTGGCAATACTGCTTCACCTGTAGCAACACTGTTTGTGGTTTTCGATAGGGCATTTTGTTTTCATTATATTGTACAACTTTTGTTTCGATTGCTTTAACGGTTTCCAAGGTATTTACTTGAAACCTACATAATTCAATGATATAATTTTTGGGATATTCAAATTTTGAAACCCCGTAGCTCCTATCCTTCTGGTCCATAGCACCTTAAATTTTGCTGATTTTCATTTCTCATGATGCTCTATCAGATGTGCTATGTGGCAATCAGATTTCAGCGACAACTTGTGGGACCCTCCCGTGTCAGTGGGGTTAACGTCGGTATTTTGGTGTGGGATTTCTCGTACTTTTGGGCAGTTGTAAAACAACTATTCCTTTACAACATACACTTTGTTTCAAATCAATACCTCGATAAAATTAGTTTTCCTCGTTCCCAATTTTCCGCACTTTGATAAAGATTTCTAAGAACGTTAAGATGTACTTCTTTTTTCATAATCTCATCAACACCCACTTACTCTCCAACACCTCATAAACATACTGTATATAACCCAAACCATTACACTTCCTCCTCCGGGTTTTACAGTAAACTAGAGGTTCTTGATATTTAGTTCTGTATTTATTTGTCGAAAAGCTATTATTCTACCATCATATCCATGCAGCTTGAATTTAGATTAGTCGGTAAACAATGCATATTCCCACCAATTTTTGGGCTTTCTGCGAAAGCTATAGAAAATTTAAGCATCGTATATTTCTTAATTTGGATAATATATGGTTTGTTTTTAGCTATTCTACCATTATACCCTTCCCGTATTAACCTCACGCAGCACACTACACTGACTAGTCGTTGAGCTTTACTGAATGTTTGAAACTTTGCACATTAAGAGCATTCAATTGTTTTATATTCGTAAAGTAAAAATTAACAACAAATATTTTTACCATTAAAATATGTTGCTGTCCTTAACACACACCATAATATTTAACAATCTCAAGCGAACGAACATAAACGTGAAGACCACGACTAACGTTCCTCGTTATTCCTTGCCTGTCTCGATAGTTTCTTCTATTAGAAACAAATGCAAACGTAGCACACGCTATCTCGTAGACGAATGACGCTCGGTCAAATATCCGGAATTCAAGATGGCTGTCATGATGTACAGTAATTATTCAATGCAGCATTTTACACCGATACCAACCTACAACATTGGCTTTTCCTCCGTTTACGAGTCTTTCTGTGCTATTCTGACTTTTTGTATTAGGTACAAATGTCATAAATGGATGGCGATGATCAAAAATGAGTTTACATTCTCATTTGTGGGAATATTCAAGTCTAAATTGAAGTATAAAAGCATATCCTTTTCCGTTTAAAAAATGTATGTAATATGCAATATGGCTGATTCAAGATGGTTTCATGATGGCCACACTCCCAATCAATGCATTTTTGCATTATTACCAATTTTATGATAACATTTGCTTTTACTCCGTCCTCGTACATCGTTATTACTGGCCTGTCCCGACTTTTCCACAAGTGTATTCTTACAGCAAAATTAAACAAGTCCTCTCCACAGAATATTTTTCATATTGATAAGGATTTTGTACTTTGATCTAGGGATGGAAATGAAATTTTAGAACTAAAAGAGGACAGTCATTAATAGATATTGTCTGATCGGGCTATGCTTCGAGAATACAAGCCCAAAGAGATTGGATGCAAGGAAATTTTTATGGGGAAATGACTTAAGATATGGCGTTTGTTGCAGAACAAACAACAAAACAAAATCAAGATCACCATCCAAGTTTCATCACAAAAGTAAAACAATTCTCAACTTTCCTAATTTTGTTTATTATGGTTCGTACAGCAAAAAATTGTAACCTCCCTCTTGGCTATTTCTTTCTCTCCGAAAACGAATGTTTTATTCGAGGGTCTTTTTTCCCCTCTTCTCGTCATTCCTAGTGTTCTCATAACAAAATCTTTTCTCTGCTCATGAAGATGCTCGCTGAAGTGCGGCAGTTTCCTAAAATGGTTTCATTTGGCCGGCATTCACTTTCATGACCTTGCATGTAAATATGTTCTTAGCCAAAATGTATTCATGGCTAACTTTTCTCTAATAAATAGGGATCTAAATCTTTTGGAAACATTGCGGCAGATATATTTTTGGGTGCACAAAACAGACACACTGCTCTAACCCAGGCCTTTTGTCCTGTTTTAAATGGCGTTTTCTACCCTTGTTGTAAAATTTCTTGGAGGCTTCATATTTCTTTTGTTGCGTTAAAATAGCACAGTTTCGGGCCGACTTCAAGCTCTTCCACGGATTTTAAGTAATCGTAGTGAATAACCTCATGTACTTCTTCACTGGTCTCTGATATATTGTAAGGAAATTTAAATTCTTTGCCAAAAGTCATTTCAAACCAGTGGCGTAGGGAAGGGGGGCCAGAGGGGGCGGGACCCAAAAGAGGTCCGACAATGTACTTTGGTACTTTGATGTTCGTAATTTTTTATACATTTTTATGTTTATATATTTTTTGTTTGTAATTTTTCTATATGTACCTATAACAGCACTTGCCCCCCCCCCAAATACACATCCTGGCTACGCTACTGTTTCAAACGGACTAAAACCAGTAGCCGAACAAATTCTCGAGTTGTTAAAGCAAATTCTAATAACTTTATCTTTTGACCAGTCACTGTATTTTTCGCTGTATATTGACATACTTGTTTTGCATTGCTTAACCCAAATCTCGCTTTTGTTAGCGCAAGGTGTACAAGCTGAAATATACACAGCATTTGCTCACAGCGTTTCACAGCATTGCAACGTTCCCTTCCACAATCTACTGGTAAAGACAGCATGATTACCTGAAATAACAGTCTGATAAAATGAATTGTTACAAAAGAATTTTATTAGACAATCAGCTACTCTCTTTGATGTGACTCTTCTAAGGGGGAAAATTTTACTAATCGGCTGTAGGCATCAAGAATTACGATACAAAACTCGTGTCTCCCTGTACTTGACCTAGTCAATGGACCTAGGATGTCAATATACGCACATTGTCCTCCAGCCTCGACAAGTGTGCTGGACTAAAATCCGTATTTTGCTTTACCGGCTTCTTTGAAAATACTAGAAGCGACACACACCTCTGAGAATTGTTTAATATCTCTGAACATCGTCTTCCAATAATATTTCTTTCGTATTCTCAAGAGAGTATCTTTAAAATTTGAGTGCCCAGAATATATCCTATTGTGGGTTACACCACCTACCATAGCTCTCAGCTTAGTAGGAAGCGAAATGCCGTCTCTATCCAAGCCTCTAATTTTTTAGAATTTTCATCAAAATTTTATTACTTGAAGTAAATGTTGTTCTCACTAGAAGTTTAACCTTCTTTCTCTTTTCCTTGCTGCAACTTGAAACATCATTCTCTAAACATCAAGTTAATTGTGATAAGAGTTTATCCTCTTCTTCAAACTTTCTAATTGCCTCACTGTCAACTAAGATTTGTTCTGTATATTTTTCTTGCTCTTCTTCACTTTCACATTTTTGGTCCGTACTGCCATCTACAGCCAAGCTCTGACTCTGACAACATATGAGGTTTTTCCTCCAGCTTAATCTCGATGTTTTCACTAAAGCTTTGTTCTTACTCTCTTTCTATTTTTGATTTGTTGTTTGAAATTTTTCATTCTTATACTATATTCGAAATCAATAAATAAATTCTCTTCTTTTCTAAAATCATCGTAATTCACAAGAGAACCATCCTTATCTCCTATTTTAAAGTAACCTATATCATTTTCTGATTCCGTGGGTAATTTTCGTTAGCAACTTCCGAACCTTCAAATTCCATAGGCTCTGTATGTCCACTTTCGATTCTCGAGAGATAATCTACTTACTATTTAGTGCCCTTTTTATACTTCAAAATAAATGAAAATCTAGAAACTCTAGTCATCCATCTTGTAAGAGTAGCAGAAAGCTTACAAGATTTAAGCATTGTAATTAATGCCTCATGATCAGTAAAAACGACTATTTTTTGGCGAATGTGTCAAATACAATTCAAATATTGCTAGTTTGAATTGTATCTGTTTAGCTAGTGAAATCACTAGTAGTTCTCTCATTGTTGTATATAAACTTTCTGTGACGACGTTAGCTTCTTTGACCCGTACGACACTTCCCAGAGCTTTACACATAAAAGGTTTAACATAAGGTTTTATAAGGTTTCAACATAAAAAACTTCGTTTCAGGAAGTGGTCCAATATACGTTTCGTTTTCCTTGGTGTTGAGGAAATGCGGAAATTATCCTTTGGTTGCAGGTAAATTGAATGCTTTTGTAATTTACTTAATGCCATAAATAGGAAATACAGAGTCAATGAATGTCAGATTATTTAGTGCTAAACTTAGAAAATCCTATTTATGCTGGGACGGCGTTCCCGCAAATACCGAAGAAAATCATAAATTGGATAGTTTTCTTGAAACATATGCTGTCGTTGACCACAAGTATTGCAAGACTGTTGGATATGATCATTTTCAAGGCATACATAACATACTTGTTGTGCAATCAATAAATTCGGGACGTGCATGAACGTGTTATCGTCAATTTTCTTGTCCTGCATGGATTCTATATCATAAAAAATCAATAATACTTTCTTTTCAAGCATAAAAGAAGGACCACCACGTTTCAAGCATTGCCGATCAGGAATCATAAAGCATTGATGTGATGCTCGAGCAATCTTATTACATACATTACAAAAAACCTCATTACAGTCGTGAGTGCGTTGTCCAGTATGTACAAAAGAATATACTCTCAAAACATTTAGTACATTGCTTCCGTTTTACAGACGGGTGCTTCTTCATGATATGGAGCATTCGAATGATTATTGAAATATTCTTCGCCATAAAATTCACGATTGTAGTCGTTGCACAACATTAACGTTTGATTTTGTCACATCCAGGTCTTTGTAAACATTTCAAGAATGTTACAGGATAATTTTTCATATACTCGTTACGTTTACTGTATTTTTATGGCATACTTCACAGTAGAACTTGTAGATGAAACAAGCAGTTAAAGATTGAATAATATCAAAATGACCAGCCAAACAAATTAAATATATGGGATTGCGATTTTCATCGCTAGCCCCCTCGTACAGTGTATCACAGCCTGAGAAACTGGTGTACACCGTAATTTTATACACTTTAAGGTAAGACTGGAATTGCCGAATTTCATTTACATTGGCCTCATGGTCCAAATTGACTAGTGCATTTTCGTACTCAAGGTTGAGGGGGAAGGGGTGAACCCGAACAAAAATTGTAAACAAAAAATTCTTAAAATAAAAGTAGTTATACTTCCCCTTAATAGAAAACTATTAATAGAAAACTATTACTCTAGTTTAATTTCCGTTTCTTATTATCATCTCAAATCAGCGACAGGACACATACTTTACATAATATAGTGACCGCGGTGGTTCAGTTGTAGAACGTTCACTTCTGATGCATGGGTCCTTGGTTTGATCCCAGCAAGCGTCAAGTGAACTTTGTGGTGGATAAACACCGTGTGCTTGGGTTTCCTTGGTGTTCTCCGGTTTCCTCCCACTTTATTCATTCCACCATTTCATTCATTTCTCATCATCACCTTCTCCTTTGGCCTAACCGGCATAAACCTTGGACATAAAACTCAAAGATTTCACATAGCAATATACTGTATAATTGTTGACAACTAAGCAAACCGGAAGATGAAATTCCTGTGATATTAAAGTGGAATGTTGTACAAAATAATCATAATCCATTGTCCTTATTTCTATCAGTATTTTGCCACACACTCAGAGCTACAAGACTAATAGAACTAGAAATTAGAGATTTCATACTTTTTTCTCTCATACTAAAAGACCTGCATTTTGCTGAGAAGATTGCCATTTTTTAAATACAAGTTTCCATTTTCTGGCTAATTCGGACTACCGGAATTTCGAGGTAATCGGTACCCGAAAGTGTAAAGTTTGTCGACTCTCAAATCCAGACAGTTTGTTAAGAAAGATTTCATATTTCATATTCTTCGTTACAAAAACACTTTTGGTTGATTCCATTCATGGTGAATTACTTAACTTATACATTTACAATTATTAAAAAATGAATAATTATTTTTAAACATAAAAAATCATTAAAGTTCAGTAGAATGCATTAGTAGATGCACAAAAATTGGAAGGGACTGAAAATATAATTTATCTGTTGAGATGTGCAAACTGAATGTGAATAATAAGTGTTTATACACCCGTACTCTTGTGTGGCGGAATTTGAAGACATGAAGCTCATGTGATTACTGATCCTGCTTTCTAGGGATGTCCATAGCCAAGTTTCAGCGAGTTGTATTTGAAACTTGACTCGCGAAATTTTCTCCAACTGAAATCGAGTCCATTCAAAACGAAGCATACTCTGTGCATAGTTTTAAATTTTCTGGAAGGAAGATATAAGGACGTGAGGCACAAGAATATGAAGGATTAGACAGGATTTTAAGATCTACTACACTGTAATTATACCAATAATAATAATAATAATAATAATAATAATAATAATAATAATAATAATAATAATAATAATAATATAGAGGATGCTTGAAACATTCATTATGTCACTTTCAAAATGAATACCAAACTTGGCGGTCAAATAAAATACTCAACTTCCTGTAGAACTGTAGATCTCCGAGACATCTAAGATAATGTCAAAAGTTTAACACATGCTTTGTTTCCGCGTGGTTTGGTAGCAAATTCGGCAGTGTTCATTGGACGGGACTCATCTGAAATACATTCTAATAAACCCAGTAGGTATCGTAGATCATATCTTCCATTCCAGACTAGTAATGCAAACTTTAAAAAAATAAAGAAAGAAAAGAAAAAAAGAAAGAAGAAAATAAATGAGTGCTATTTTACTGCTAAATTTCTATCAGAGACAACCCTATATTAAAATCCCAAACTGTATCATAATGCAAAGTTGCAAATGTTCAAAAGGAAAATTGGGTGAATCCCTGGTTTCCCGGCGTATACATGTGACTTCACATATCTACAGACAGGGATGTACGCAGGGGGGACCTGGGGGTCCGGACCCCCCCCGAAATTTCGACTTTTTAAAAATTTAGCCTAATTTTAGGGGCAATTTTAGGAATTTTAATATAAAATACCTTCATATTTAGTTTGGACCCCCCGAAATAAATTCCTGGGTACGCTACTGTACTACAGAGAAAATAATCTAAATCACTCGATTAATCAAATCATTGGCTTCAAATCGCACGAACGAAGTGGTCAGTTAACAGACCCATTTCGTGAAATTAATCATAGTTAAATATTTCTTTCAGTAGATTAATTGTTGCGTGCGCTGTGTTGCATGTGGCGCCGTTCTCCTTGAACCACATGTCTGCAACATTAATGTCTTTCACAATGTTTGAAGTGGGAAAAAGCAGAGGAGGTATGTTTCATTACGATTTTGACTCAACATATCGGGTATCTAAATGTTGAAATCCAGTGAGAGTATGTTACCTAAAACATTGCATTTCTATTTACATAATGACTGAAAACCATTGGAGAGCTCTCTGTAATAACGGGGGGGGGGATATGCAGAAACTTTGGTCGCCCGACCAAAACTTTCTGAAAAAAATAAAAGGTATCACCTTATGCTGTATTGTAGAGAAGTATACAATAAAGTTGCTTAAAAACCGGATGAGGATATTAACAATTTCCTGTGGGAAAACTCCAGGTCCCTCTTCGACTGTGGAGTATTCCAAACCCCGGAAGGTTCGCCCCCATAGCAGACAACCCATAAATTTGCCCATGCTCAAAACACGGCATTTATATGCATTAAGACAAGAATACACATTCATAAGAAAGAAACAATTCAATATGACACATTAAAATATGAACTAAGTGAACTTCTTTGAAAACACCTCATTTTAGAAACAAAAGGTAGGAAAAAGATAACAAATGTTGGTGTTGTCATCTAAGAAATTATTTCTACATAAAAAATAAAATCTTTCTACGTGGAAAGCTATTCGTCAAAGCTGTGTATAAAAATGGATTTGTTAAAGGTATTGAGCATCTGCTTTCCAATGACGGTATGTTTTAATCATTGAAAAACCAGAGATAGTATACCTTCATCACTGAAAAACCAGAACCATACCACCGCATACCATCTCACTTCGACCACTGGTCTTTCAATTAAGACACGAGAAAGTTAGTAATCATGTCTCTGTACTGCTCACTGTTTACTGTAACGTTCTGACCAGCATCGTTTTTTAAGACATATGGACCAATGATTCCACTGGTCCATAGAGCGCACTGGTTATCTTATGGGATGCATATTATCGTTTAGAGTAAACGTATTGCGAAAACGATCCATAGTTTCTTGAATTGATCGCTCTGATGGACGATTATGAGCACCGTAAAATGCACATAATGTCCGATGAGTTTGTCGAATTGAACCATAGTTTTTAAAATAAATTTGCACAATTTACAAACATTCCTCCGGCGTGAGTCTATTCGTAATGAATTGCCAAACCATCATGACAAAGAAGAACTGCAATATCAGCTGTCAGGAAACAGTGTTGGCAGTTTAAAGTTCTCCGCCTCTAAAAAAAATACCCTTTACAATATTATTTCATTAAACCCAAACTCAAATTTAATGGCCAATAGCTCGGGAACCAAATGCCTACACACCATAACATTATACATGTTAACGAATCTTGTCCAAGTCTAAACTCATGCCAATTTTGGACAAGATCGAATGAGTTTCATCGATCGCTTATGATGTAGCTATACAGTGAAACCTGTCTATGTTGGTCACCATCGGTTCCATTGAAAAGTGGTCAACTTAGACAGGTGGCCAACTTACAGAAAATAAGTGTAATTGGTGTATTTTTAGAATAGGATTTCTAATATTACTTGATTGTAAAATTTTGATAAGCAATGGCACAACAGCTACTTTTAAATATTATATATAGAGTAATAATAACAATATACAGTACTAGAAAAAATACTACAGTATGTTTAATATATGCAAATACCTTTATTTCCTGAAAACTAGTCTGGTACACTGAATTATTCGGGTTGAAAACACAGTAACACAAACAATCATAAAATAGAAACATACGTACGCAGTTTGTTGAATTTGATATTGTAGCACACAGTTATTCAGATTGAAAACAAGAAAAGCAAAATTATAAATTGACCAATTTATATGCAGTTTATATGACTCTTTTTCAGTTGTTATTGTATTTTCTATTGCAAAATAGTTCCCCATTTTTGTTTGCTTTCTTTCCATTTTGAAATGCAATGTGCTTCAATTCTGTTCTGCAGTATCGTCTACCTCTTGTTAATTAGCTACAAGTGTTTCCCTTGGAGCAAAAAATGTTTTGAGGAAATCTTAAGAGAATTCATATCTCAAAACCTACGCTATCTTTCGATAAGCCGTCAAGTGCCAATAGTTGACAATTGAAATGGTTAGCTTTAACCTTGAGAATATTCCGGAATTACTAACGTCCCCCACTCATGAAAGGAGCCGATATAGCTAATGGATTTACGGAAACAAACATGGTAAAGAAATATGTATATACAATCATTTCCTAAATTACTGTACGTGCCTTTTCTTACATCTTCCTTCAACCCCTTTATAAGAGCAGGGTTCTGGCCATTGACCTCCAAGAACAAATCGTGGGAATCCCTGCTTTTCTGTTTCCAGTCACAAGTAAGAACACCTGCCTCTCATATGGGAATACGAATCTTGTCCAAGTCTAAACTCATGCAAATAACAAAATAGTATTTTGCCTGGCTAAGATACGCAGGTAAATTTATCATTATCATCATCACTATCATTATCATCATAGTGAAGACATTGCTTCAATGTGGCCAACTTCCAAGATAGACAGGTGGCCAACTTACAGAGTAATAAGTAACGAATGTTTTATGGGAAAATGCAGGTTCAAGACGAACTAGGCCAAGATGAGCAGGTGGCCGACTTAGAGAGGTGGCCAAGTTGACAGGTTTCACTGTACTAACCTTGTTTGATTTTTAAAAGGAAAAATCAAATAAAGGATTATTATTGATATTTTAAAAGAAAAACAAAATAAAGAACAAAAAACAAAACAAAGAAACGAAAAAGTTTTCTGATTTTTCGAAAAACCATTTTTTTTGAAAAGCAGAAAATGAAAAAAATATCAGAAAAATGAAAAATCGGAAATCAAACTTTCCGAAAAACGAAAAACTGAAAATTTTCGAAAAAGGGTTTTAAAAAAATGAAAAACGAAACACCGAAAGATAAAATTTCCGAAAATCGAAAATCAGCGTTTTATAAGACCATCCCTGCTATCGATATTTTGAAATGATAAAAGTGAAATTTCAATATTTGAAATACATATTTAGATTCTTATATACCGAAGGGGGCACGGTGGCTCAGTGGTAGTGTGTGGGGTCCCTGGTTTGATCCCAGCTCGCGCCAAATGGGCTTTGTGGTTGACACACACCGTAGGGTTGCCAACTGACTGGTTTTTTACCGGCCCGGCCGGAAATATTGCTGTTATTTTGATTAAAGCCGGTGACTGGTACAAACTTCTTACCAACCCGTCTTATGACCGTCTTTTTTTTAAATTTGCCTCTAGTTCCAAGCAATTTCATCTAGTTCGAAGTATAAATTTAAAAAGTAAGTTTCATTCTGTTAAGTCCATAACTGTCACCTTTCACCATCTATCAACGATTAATATATTTTGTTCATCTGTTTAGATAATTTTAAAGAGATGACAGGAACTGTCATGGAAAATTTGAAATTTACTTGTAAGAAACTTAAATGTATTGAGAGTAGAAAAGGACTTCTTAACCCTCGAGAACTCGCAGCGCGGTCTTTTCGACCGCACCTATAAATATTCTTTGATTTTGTTTAGTGACTTTGAGCATACTTCCCCTCACCCCCTCTAATACTTCCCCAGACTGTATTGTTGCAACACACCACCGCTTTTGGCAAGTATACAATTCATTTAAAATTATATAATTCATTCCTTAACGTCAAATTTTACAGCGCGGTCGTTTCGACCGCGTGCGAGTTCTCGCGTGACGGTCTGTGCGCGAGTGCTGAAGGGTTAAAGCAGTTTCCTGTAGTTGAAGTATAAGTTTAAAAAGTAAATTTCATTTTCTAAATCCAAAATTGTCACGTAAAGATTAGTATACTTTTGTTCATCTGTTTCAATAATTGGCAGAAGTGGCAGTTACTGGAAAATATACAATAAAGTGATACATGCCGATTTCAGTTTCTCATTTATAGCACAATGTATCTATTAAGTTTATTAGTGAATGTACTAAAGATAATATGCAGAATATTATAATATGCACTTTTGTTCACAATAGTACATTTCCATCCCATGAATGAGTCTGAACATTTAGACCTATATCACAGGGAATTTTGAATTGGTGCCGTTTTTTTATTTTGCAGAGTTGGCAACCCTTACGCACCGTGTTCGTCGTTTTTCTCGTGGTTCTCCCGTTTCCTCCTACTTTATTCATTCTACCATTATATACATTTCTCATCATCACTGTCTTCGTTAGCCTAACTGACACAATCGTGGAACATAAAACATTTCATTTCTTTTTGTTATATATCGAGTTTTTTTTACAGTTCACTAAAAACGGATACTGCTAGCCACTGGCAATACTGTTTCAAGCAAGAGGGAGGTCAAGCGCCATACTTGAGGAGGGTTGCAAGCTATGAAAGCTACCTTGCACTTTTGTTATTTTATTTAATTTTGGTGGCATCCATCGTTGGTTAAATCGTGATAATGAGCTTTGAAGTAGTGGTAGTAAGTCAGTTAAAATCGAGGAGTATCGGAGAAGATTATACTAATTTGTGCAGGTTTTGTTTGATGAAAACAAGCATGAAAATAAATATATTCGGTGAAGAAAGTATTCGTCGAGAAATTCCAACGGCGTTATTAAAATGTTTGTCACTTACAGTAAGTATTCATAGCTATATTTAGAAATATGTTTATAGTGTGATATATATAATTTTATTTGGAAATAATGGAAACGAGGTTTGTTTAGTGATAGAAGCTAGGGTTGAAATTGAAAGTTTAATAATTGGAACCGGTAGGCTACATGGTATGTCTGGATATTTCAAAGTAGCAATATGGAATTACGATCTGAATTATGCATTATCTTCATTTGTAGAAATAAGGTTTGTGCTGAATTCTAGTGGGAGATGGAACATTTATTTTAATTTTTAGGAATAATCATGTTTGCAATATGCCTTGCACTTTAAATTGGCGTAATTTGTTTACATGGTCACGGAGTAGTTTGTTTATATTGAAGTATTTGAGTTATAATGTTAACATGAGTCCATTTATCGAAAATAATTTAATTGTAGATTAGGTTAAGTCATATTTTGGGGTCAATGTTCCGTTAAGGGGGTCCAGTGTTTTTGACACCGCTTCTTTCTATTTATTTCCGTTTGATTTCATAATATAACGTTATATTAGGTTCTATTAGCTTAGGTTACGTTAGGTCAGGTTAGGTTAGCTTAGCTTAGCTTAGCTTAGCTTAGCTTAAGGGGGTCCAGTGTAGTTTTGGACCCCCTTAACGGAACATGGAGCATATTTTGGGTTGGTGAAAAAAAAAGCGCTGACTTACGAGGAAGTAGGGCCTATCGAAAGATTTTGGTTTGACACTACTTTCACAGACGATTCTACTGATTATGGCCTATACTTTTTTTTTTTTTTTTTTTTTAATATCACATTTTCAGCCAGATTGGTTAGTTACATTCATTGAGTTTAGGTAGGTTAGGTATCAGTTATTTTGGGTGCCTACTACAGTATGACTGGTTACTAGGTTAGGTTTAATTATGTATCATCTCTAAATGTTTAATCTTAGTTGGCTGGCAGATATGACTGGTACATTTACGTGTCACTTTGGTGAAGAATCTCACAAATACCCAATTCTACCTGCAAATGTTCTTTTCGCTAGAACTATCTGCGGAAGTAAAACTTTTACATATTTATTATGAGTTCTTTATTCATTTATGAAGTTCACTTTATATTTTATTTATTTATGTATTATATATTATTTTATGTGGTACAGGTTAAGTTCAAGGAGACCAAAATTTTGAAAATTTATAGGTAAAACTGAGTACTAGACATACGTTAATGTGCATTGTAAAACGATATTGTACGTTATATGGTTAGCGTACGCCCCTTTTGCGTGGGAATTCCGAGTTCAATTTCCGGCGCGAACTCACGTGGTTTGGATCTAACGCTAAGCTAAAGGTCCACGTCTCATATAGCCTCACTGCTGAAATTCTGAACTCTAATTTAACCAACCCAGATGCGGAGGAAATTGCCCGGAAGAAATAACCCTTTCAATATGTGTACAATTTCGTGTAAATACTAACATACAGAGGAGAAACGAACTGAAAAGGAGAGAATAGAGAGAACAGTTGCACAGAACTCGATACATCCACAATATTAAATAAAAACTTCTTTTAGCGATATTCAATGCCGGACTGGTCACTTTAGCTACTTGGGGGATCGCCAAGGGCCCGAGGAGTCCGGAGGGATCACGAGGCGCAGGACGTGTAGGCTTTGGTGAATTTTCGCGATCACCAATGTTTTCTTGAGTCTTCCTCCCAAAAAGATTGCTTCATCAATTGAAAAACCGCGTAAAAAACTGTCAAAATAACTGAAGTAACTTTACCATTACGCAGGGTTGGCAAAAACCATGGTTTTTATTGAAAAAAAAAACAGGTTTTTTTGGTTTAAACCCGGTTTTTTTTGTTTAAACCAGGTTTTTTTGGTTTAAATAATTTACTCTATGTATTTATATCACATATGGACAGAAATAAGCTTGTTTCGCCTTAGTGTTAGTATGCAACAACCGGGTTATGCTGGAAGGATTCACATAAGCTTAAAGCGGAATCCAAACCGCTTCACGGCTTACATCCGAAGCAAATTGTCTTCCATTAGAACTCGAAACCGAGACTAATTGGCCACAAATGTGATACGTCTGCCGACTCAGTCACGGAGGACTCCTGATAAAAATACATTGCACTCATTTTTACATACTTGTTAATATAATTGTCAGAAGGACAAAAAGATAAACAATTGCACAGATGAAACCATTATACAAAATTACATATGGACAATTTCAAAATACTGCATAGTACAGAAGAAGTAATTTAGTCCAAGTTAATTCACTATAACTTTTATTAGTCCAAGTTAAAGAAATATAACGACTTCCTTTGCATATCAGTAAGAAAAGTGAATAAAGATACGAATTATTTGAGTCCACTTTTTCTCTGACCCATTTATACGTAAATAGTTACCAAAGATTCTTGTTATTTCAATAATTGGCTCTCGTGGGGTTTGTATGACCCCCTCCCCAAATGGTACGGCATTTCGATGTATTTTATCAATAGTAAACATTATTAAAACGAAACAATGTTTATAATTTTCCTTTGGTTGCATAACAATAATAACAAACTATTAAAAAAATCACATAAGAAACATCCATAAAGTTACATAAAAAAGTTGCTTTAGTAATATAATCTCTTTGAGTAAAGAATGGGGAATTTAGGTCTGAATATAGTATGAATAATATATGGGAGTGAAACGTGATAACCCACAAATGTGTGTTCATCAAGATTTTACGAATAGTTACACTTTTACGGACATTTTTCGTTTTTTGGTTTAAACCAGCCAACCCTGCCATTATGTTTGATTGGTTCAGTATTATTGGAACTTTTTGCGATCTGTTTTTTACTACATATTTATTCAATACCTTTAACATTAGTTGTAATTATTATTTTCAGTAACTTATTCTTTAATTTTACGTCTTTCAGTTTAACGTTCCATGATTTACCCTTTAGGCTAAGGGAGACAGATGATTAAGGCAAGTGAATGATAATGGTAGAATTGGTGGAATGAGAATGTGCGAAGAAACGGGAGTACCACGGGTATTATGCTGTCCACCACTTGGGCGGGGGATCGAATCAGGGATCCCGCACGCCGGAGGTAAGTGGCTTATCATTGAGGCACTGGGCCCCCTTTTTAACTGTACAGCAAGTTCTTTCTGGTACGGAAGCCGAGGCGTAACAACGAAACTCTAAAGTTAATGATGAATTATTTTTTTTCTTTCCTTCCCTCAAAATTTTCTTACTATGTAATTTATTAATAAGAAAAGCTTAGAATTATTTGAGTTCTACGAAGTAAACCATTCAGTTAATGTTTTCCGCAAAATTTATAAAAAGTAAAGTCTTAAAATGTTCAGATGATGAAAGATTTCTAACTCTTGGACCATGTGACTAATTAGTAAGAAACGCCAAAAAAGTCTTTCACATGAATAAAGTTATGAAAGTAGCAAAATTTCGTTCTGTAAATTTATATCGAAAAACGAAACATTAAATTGTACTAATATTAAAAGTAACCTGAGAAGAGAACATGAACGTGAGACGTAGTCAGCTATGAGAGGAATAGGAGAAAAAAAAATGTCAAAGATATTGCAATCAGGGAAACTCAGAGAGCTTAAAACTAATATAACTGCAGAAACCCTAAAGCTTATATTGTCGTACTTAGCGAGTTAATCCTATGCAGTGGTGCTATATTTCAGTAATAATAAAGTCATTTTAAGATCTATTTGATGCCAACACGTAGTTGGAATAAAACGGAACATATTTATTCCATACCACAATTATACTGTTTATAACCGGATAGTGCATTATTGTGTGATCAATATATATATGAGGTACTGCTGAAAAGTCAGTAGCCCAACCCAGAAGGGAGTACACGTGGAATGATGAAATTTTACAGTTATTCCAAATACTCCCTTTAAAGTTCTATACATTTCTTTGCACGCTGCTCCAATTTTTGCAGATCAGTTTAAAAAAAAAGAAAAAAAATATGAAGATTGTCTCCTAGCACTAATCACCTCTTTATTAGATTCAAAATAACACCCTTTCAAATATTGTTTGAGTTCGAGGAATAAATAATAGTCTGACGGAGCTAGATCGGGGGAATAAAGAGAATGATCTAGTCATAGAAACCCTACATCATTCATTGTCAGTTTTTCTGCGGTGCTCGATGAATAGCGGCATTGTCCTGCTGAAGGAACAGAATTTCTTTTTTCAATTTTCCGCAGCGTTGAACTTTCAGTTTGTCTTTCTGTTTTGTAAATAATGCAGAGTAATTTACAAAACAATCTTACAAAGACTTTTCCAGCCAACTTTTATCTGTTAAACTTCTCGGTTATTTAGTTTCAGCATCGTAGGGGTACAACCATGTTTCGCCTATGGTTACGATTCGAGATAGAAAGTGGTCAGCATTGCGGCCAAAATGGGAGATAATTTCCTTTGATGTCCTCACTCTCACGCTTTTCATCTGCTGATAGATTTTTGGAAACCAATTGTGCCGAGAGCTTGCTCATGCCAAGTCATTATGAGTTATATACCGACACAATCTCGGCCGTACGTTTTGCTTAGATTCTACGATTTTGGAGAGTAATGTTAAGAATTTCATCCACAATTTTGGGGACAAAAATTTGATAATAGCCCTGATCTCGATGTTCGTGAAATTCACTCGTTGGTTACACGTGATCACTTCAGCGACCTGGAAAACACAATAAGAATTTCGTTATTAATATGAAAATTTGTATTTGCATATGCAGAAATGTTCCTTAAAACTACAATTTCACCATTTTACCTGGACTCTTTCTGAGTTGGGCTATGAATTTTTCAACAGCCCCTTGTGTTTATTTATATATATATATATATATATATATATATATATATATCACTTTAAGTAGTACTCATATTAAACTTATTTCACCTTGTTAGTTTCAGTGTGATTTAAATCGCGAATTAAGCCGCGATATTGAGAAATTATTTACCGTATATTATTTCGTAAGCTAATAAAGCACCGAGTTCAGGAATGTCGTAACCATGACCAGAATTTTTAAAACAGGGAGGTTTTGAGATATTATTTTACAGAACGACACACAAAATTATAATTAATTTTTGAGTGCATTCTCCATAAATCCGGATCATATCTGCTGTTTCTGCGTTTATAAACACCATCGTCTTCACTCCTAGCAATACGACTGCCTACTATAAAATAGCACGATATCGTGGTTCGGCAATCGCAACTTGCTTCGCGTTAGGGATATCTCTGTCAGATACCTCAGACGGCAAACATATCGAAGTAATGGCGGCCAAGTGGGTCACTTGTCTTTCTGTTTACAATCATTACCATGGCCATATCTTCGTTACTATGTGCAGTAGAAGCATAGAACAAACGCCATTGCACTTCTTCGCGTGTGCGTTTTCATGCTATTCATGCTTTTGTTTATCATTCCATTAGAAAAAGTTCACTTTGTTCCTGATGTTCTTGTCGATTTTTTCCTTCCACACCTAAAAACAGTTAGTCAAATCTTTCTCCTCGTATAATACAAGTTGGGAACTGGAGAAAAAAAAGTAGGAATTAGTATTAAATGTTAATTATGCCATTTAAGTGGAAGTATTGTGGTTGAATTTTGAATTAACCCTCAATCGTTAACCTATTTCAATCCCAAACAGTGTTTCTTAAGCATTAAGAAAAAAGTACAGCAACGTTTATCAAAACTACACTTTTTTTTTTCACAAAAGTTACTAATATTTGGCAGGGGCATATTTTTAAAAAATCGGAACTAGCTTGTGGCACGAAATATATATATAAAATACGTAAATTTCGCCTAAAGTTATAAAACCAAAAAAAATTTTACGTTACGGAGAGGGAATCGGACCCCTCTAAATACGCCTCTATTATCTAAGAACAAACAGATGTACAGACAAAACAATTTTCTTCTTAAATGTCGAATAGTGATTTCCCCGGTGGAATAGTTAAAAATTTACAAACCCTATGTTACAAAGAAAAGAAAGCAGGATTCGCCGTTACTCGTTCAAAACAGGATTTTCCCTAATCATTCTCTGCATGACACTCGTTTTTATACAGTGCTGTATATACATTTTAGTCTCATTGTATTATGATTATTATCTTCCATAATCGAAATAACAGAACAGAAACGAGATTTTACTTATTTTCACTTTAAATTAATTTATTTCGAAATTTGATTTAAATGAACGATTTTTATTAAATAAATCAAGTGATTTAAATCATTCAACCCTGATACTTCCTCTGCCATTTAAATCCAAGTGCAGCTTCATTAGTACCCTTGGGTGGGGGTGGAGGGGGTGATGGCATGAAAAAAATAGTCAAAAGCGACCGATATTAGTATTGAATCCATAGTTTTCGGAGTCCCTGAAGTGGTTGGCAACCCTCCCTATACCATTTGAGTCTACGTTACTCCCTATTAGACCCATAGGATGATAAGGAGTTGATGTCTAAATCGAAATCAACCTATGTTAATATCGAATACATAGTTCTCGGAGTCGCTGAGATAGATTAGTAATTACATTTCCCATAGTGTTTAAAGTTCAAGTTCAGCTCCCATCCACATGAGGGGTGAGAAAGGATGAAAAGTAAAATGTCTCAAATGACTGATATTAGTGTCGAATCCATAGTTTGGGTTCGTCAAGCTGTTAGGTTACAATCATGATGACTAAACCCAAGTTTAGGGGTGAACGGGCATATCAGCTGGATTGGGATTGTATAGGAGCGATTCCAGCGTAACTCTAGAACGTCTGGAGCAATTTTAACCAAACTTGATAGACATACGACTTTAAATCTGGATAAAAATTATGTGGAAGTAAAACTCACCAAGGGGTGGGAGTTGTAAGGAGTGACATGCAAAAATAATGCAAAATAAGTTATATTATTTTGCAATCTGTAGTTTTCGGGCTCGATGAAATGAACAGTGACGCACCCAATGCTGTTTAAGTCCCATTCATCTCCATTCAGCAGAGGATGTGGCGGAGATGAAAAATAAAGTGTTAAAAAAAATTAATAGAAATTGTATTGAATTTATAGTTATCGGGTCGGGAAAACGTCTAACCCATTTGAAATGACTTTTAGAAGGTAGTTATTATATACTCACTTAAAACTGGGATTTTTAATTATATAAATTTGATTAAAGATTTATTCTGCGGCGGTAGGACGTTTCAATAATTATCCCAAAAGTAGAGTATTTTGTAATTTTATCATTACACTTTCACTGAGATAAATATTCTAAGGGAAAGGGGATTCAAATATTTCCCATAAAGTTATCCTCCCCGTGTGAATAACGGGCATTTCAGCTAGTGTATGTAATACTGCCACACTGGAAATAAACCGTTCGCTTAAATCGAAAGGAATAGTAAATGCAGTCAAGTAATCCTTATTCTGAGTACCTTTTCTGGTAAGCTTTGAATTTTTTGGTACAGGTATAATATTTGTCGATTTTATATCGCGAATTTGAATACAGGTGGAGAGTAAGTAAAACAAGTGTAAACTAAGGAAAACTGAAAGAATGCTTCTTTAAGCCATCAGGCTTTTTCAACGTTCAGTAAATAAGTACGTTCATAGTTAATAAAAAATTGCATAGCTTTAATAAGGAAAGTTTCCGATAATGTAAATCTTCAAGCAATGTGAGTTATTACGGAGTTGTACTCGTGAAGACGAAATGTCGTCGTTGAAATCTACGGTCAAGATTACCATTGCCTACTAGTCGGGTACATATATAAGTACAAACTACATTTGAATCTTAAAAAATTAATTAAGTATGCACAAGTAAATTACATAATTGTATATTTTCTTTCTTTCTTCCTTTCCACAGGTGTCTGAAAATGATAACTTGCCTAAGTATATATGCCATGCATGCGTGTATAAGCTCGAAAACTTCAGTAATTTCAGAGATATTTGCAGCCAATCTGCAATTCTCTTGAATACATACCTTTCTACAGTAGGACGATTCTCTCATTGTAGAGGTACTTCTCAGGTAAGTAAATCTTTCTTATAATATTTCATAACGTCAAATTGTAGGATGAGAGTTGGAATACCTAGATATTTGCAATTAGTAACCAAACTTTTGTGTTGCTGTGTAACATATTTGTATGGTGCAATCTTTAAATTTGAAAACTGATTATAATATGCACATATTTTCCATTGTTGCTAAAGCTGAAAAGCAAAGGTTGACGTTATAGATGTGACTTTATATCTACGTAGTAGCAAATATCGCACAGCGTCTTAGCGTATTCGAAATTGTGCGCCTCCTCCTCGTCTTTGCTCATCGTATTAAATTTGTACAAGTGAGTGATATACATATGTGTATCCTCTATCCCGGTGGGGAAACTCGTCGAAAAAAGTGTAATGCGCGCCATCCTGAGTGAGATTTTTCTCATCCACACCAGGAAGATGCCGGGATAGTACCTCACGTAATGGTCCTGGGTCACTTTCTTCCTTCTCCATTCCGTTTTTCTTCTAGTCTAGACATCAACTTGACAAAAGTGCTCTCCTTTTTGAGTTTAAGGGCAAATCATGTAATAATTTGACATCCGATATTATTTGAATATATACCCATCACTGATCACAACAATGCCAGATGCCAGAAAACACCTCATGGGAGGGGAGAGGAAAGCCGAAATTTTTGCCGTTTCTATTATTCACTATATCTCCGTAACCATTAAAACTACAGCATCAGAACTTTTATTTTTATTTTGTTTGTCTACTTGTCTTCTACAATTTAGTTGTAGTGCATTTTTGTGCTACATATAATGGTTTTGTTGTTATTTTCATTTCGGTGTTAGTTGCACGTGATGTCAGTTTTTTAGCCATAGATTCTTTACAAGCTCGAATTCGGAAAAATGTTTCCTCTAAAAGTTCTTCATTTTATGCTCTTTCAAAAGATGTATACTTATATTAGTGTAGGACTAATGGTGCCTGAGTTATAAGCGACATTATTCTGTCGTGTGCGAAACTGATCACGGCGGGTCCAAGTGTTACGTATGTGCCGCTTTCTATTCATTTTACTGAAGAAAAAAAACTTTTTAACAAGGGCTGTTTTTGCTATAAGACCTTCCATTTATGTACTACAATGGTACTGAACGAAACCAGGTTTGAAAATTGCCTTCCAAAGAGGTTCATGAACAAGTTGCCATCCACTTTTATCTATCTATCTATCTATCTATCTATCTATATATATATATATATATATATATATATATATATATATATATATTACCACCTTTCTCTCTTAATACTTACTGTAACGGTAAGGAGAGGAGGCCGCGGTGGCTTAGTGGTAGAGCGTTCACCTCTGATGCATGGGGTCCCGAGTTCAATCTCTACTCCCGCCAAGTGAACTTTGTGGTGAAGAAACACTGTGTGCGTGGGTTTCCTCGAAGTTGTCCCGTGTCCTCCCACTTTCTTCATTCCACCATTTCATTCATTTCTCATAATCACCGTCTCCTTTAGCCTAACCGGCATAACCATGGGACGTAAAACTCAAAGTTTTTTTGTAACGGTAAGGGAAAAACATAAAATAAGATATGGCTAATATACTTTAAAATGATCAGTTTTAAAACTGTTACATTTTATTTACAGAAGAAGCAGTTGCCTATTATTAAGATTGTGTACAGTTGCTATAATACAATAAATCTGCAATAAGAAACGTAATAGAAGAAAACTATATGCTTAACCCTATATTGCGCAGTGTTAATCCAAATTAACAAACCGTGTTGAGTGTGATACTTTGAAAGTCATACCGTATATGGTGCCACTTCTGTTTCAGATGGTTTCCTTTATGCCGTGCCATCTGTTATGAACACTCATAATTGCATCTCTTTCGGAAGGAGAGGTTTTCCAGCAGTTTCTGTTGCGAGGGCGGATACAGCGTGGGTGAAATGCATTGCTTTGTATATTTTTGAAGCAAGAGGGGTCGAAAACAGGGAAATTTTTCTTTGAAAAAATATTTTTCTAGAATGTATGTGTCTGTTGTTTATTTTAAGTGCTTGTAACTTATCACACTAATTTCGTTTTGTATTTGATCGTCCGAAATATGTTTGTATATTCTGATTAACATTGAGCAACTACGAACCTCTTTTACTAAGAATCAAACATTTCTTCGATAGGCCTAATGGAAAGTTTGAAAGGTTGGTTTCTTACCTTCTTTCCTTTGAATTTTGTTGGAATTTTTATTGGCTCATGGAAATCATTGTTGCGTGCAGTGTATGCTTTCAGTGTTACCAACTTATGAATAAAAATAATATAAAGTTGAACACGAAAAAAAAATACTAAACGTAACAACGTCATTTCAGACATCTTTCTCTATTTTTTTTTTCGATTTTGTGTTATTTTGAAAACCTCAGTTACTCTTTCTCTCTCTTTCCTTTCTGTTACTCTTTAGTATTATTTACCGATTTATTGCCCGATAAAGATTCTTGAAGACTGTAAAAGCTTATATTACTTTAACAGATGAGCAAGAATATGTTTCGGAAAAACGACTCGTTCAGCCATACATACCTCCTGACGACAGTGAGGATGAGCAGCTCCAGGTAAGCGATAGAGTTAGGAGTTCTAGATTCAGACGATGAAGAATGGCGTCCTAAATCTGAAACTTCAAATGGATCTGAAGATATGTTCAAAACTATTGTACTCCAGTATTTTACATTGATTTCATTGAAATAGATACTTTTATAATAGTAAATTGAAAGAATCGTTTGCTTTTTTTCTCTTTCTTCAGATGAAACAGCAAATGTCAATTTCAGTCAGTCTACAACTGCTGCCAGTCGTCAGCCCCAATGGAAAAGAATAACAAGAAATTATCCACCTCTTCAGTCACCACAATAGAAATCGCGTGTGTCTTCTCCAAATGAAATCAGATCTCCAATTTAATATTTCCAAATGTTTTTAGTGCTGATATTCTGGATTTAATCGTTCGTGAAAGCATTTTATATTCTAACCAGAAGGACCCCAATAAACCTTTGGAACTAACTAAGATAGAATTAGAAATATTTAGGAACCATAATGTTCATGTCCATTTTCGCATACCAAGGACAAGATTGTATTGGAGTTCGTCCTATAGAATTCGCCAAGTTGCTAATAACATGTCTTACGGCATTGTGTTTCACTTCAAAGAAAAATTGTTTACTGTCATTCTATACATAATAGGTGTGATCCATGAAAGATATGTTAGTAATTTCAGATTAAACATACTATGTTTCAGCATACCTTAGAATACATATTGTTTACTAAAGCATGTTATGAAAATCTGCGCAATACTATGTGTAAAGAAAGTCTGTAACGTCTAAAAATTCCGTATTGGATATCAATGAAAAATTAAACAAATAAGGTTCATAGTTGCGCAATGTTAATTCAAATACACAATTCTCCTGACGTCATATGGTAAATGTGAAAGTCAAAATTTATTATTAGTTCGGTTTAGATACGCGAATGTAGTAAGAAAAAACATCTAAATATTTTTTTCTCGAAACAATTAATAAATTGCGCAATATAGGGTTAAGAAATATCTACACAAGAGAACAAATTATTTGATTTCTAGAGTAAGTTCTCAATAATATCATATCACTATTATATCTCGAAAAAGAGTAAGAAATTTGTGATGTCGAACTGAATTTCTACGCTCGATCGGACAACTACACATTGGGGTGCACAAGAAACAACCAGTCTTACATTTGCATTTCAAACTTAGATACTCAAGTTTCTGACAGCTACACATGCTAATCTGTAAACAAGTCTTGGGAATATCTTCAAATGTTTCCAAAACTGGCTTTAGAATTGGTCCTCCAAGTACCATCTGGAGTCTTCTGGGCTTGGTAGATCGATCTCACACTTATCAGCATTTCCCAAATTGCTGTTTGGTAATGGGATCTCTTTATATGTTGTTTCAGAGCATCATTAGTTGGAAGTAATCTCCCCAGGCCGTATTTTCCTAAAAGAAGGAGCCTAGCTTCATCACAGGTTTTCGCATTAACCTTGTGGGAAATATGTGGGAAACAGTTCTAGATTCAGTGGCGCTTGTTTCTGTCCTAGGGGGGAAAAAAAGGTCACAGTTTTCAGAGTAAGTAGACCAGTTCTTGATCTTTGATGTTTCAACTGGATATGACGTTATATTGCAATCCAAGTAGAGCGTGATAAGCCATTATACATCTCTTCTCATTCTCAGATAATTGGTGGCAAAAGTAGTGAACTGGAATAAACCTTCTTGTCTTTGAAGTCCACGCCATAATGTAGAATTCTTTACAAGAAATTCTGTGATAATGGTATATCAACAGCAGGAATACATAGGTGTCTCTACTCATCACAACAATTATTTCTGAATTGTGATTCAAATCGTGAAGCATCATTCTATAATCTGCTTCTTCATGCGTTTCTTCAAGATTTTGAACATCGATCTCAAGTTAGACTTAACAGTCTTCTGATCTTTAAAACTACCGGAAACAACAAGAGTTCTGAAGGTAATAATTCCAGCAATGCATTATCTACTTATGGTCTACTTACTCAGAAAACTGTGACCTTTTTTTTCCCCCCTAGGACAGAAACAAGCGCCACTGAATCTAGAACTGTTTCCCACATATTTCCCACAAGGTTAATGCGAAAAACCTGTGATGAAGCTAGGCTCCTTCTTTTAGGAAAATACGGCCTGGGAGATTACTTCCAACTAATGATGCTCTGAAACAACATATAAAGAGATCCCATTACCAAACAGCAATTTGGGAAATGCTGATAAGTGTAAGATCGATCTACCAAGCCCAGAAGACTCCAGATGGTACTTGGAGGACCAATTCTAAAGCAAGTTTTGAAAACACTCGAAGATATTCCCAAGACTTGTTTACAGATTAGCATGTGTAGCTGTCAGAAACTTGAGTATCTAAGTTTGAAATGCAAATGTAAAACTGGTTGTTTCTTGTGCACCCCAATGTGTAGTTGTCCGATCGAGCGTAGAAATTCAGTTCGACATCACAAATTTCTTACTCTTTTTCGAGATATAATAGTGATATGATATTATTGAGAACTTACTCTAGAAATCAAATAATTTGTTCTCTTGTGTAGATATTTCTTAAGCATATAGTTTTCTTCTATTACGTTTCTTATTGCAGATTTATTGTATTATAGCAACTGTACACAATCTTAATAAAGGCAACTACTTCTTCTGTAATTAAAATTTAATAGTTTTAAAACTGATCATTTTAAAGTATATTAGGCGGATCTTATTCTGTTTACAGTAAGTGGATGGCAAATTGTTCATGATTCTCTTTGGAAGGCAATTCTGAAACCTGGTTCCTGTTCTATTTCGTTCAGTACCATTGTAGTACATAAATGGAAGGACTTGTACCAAAAACAGCCCTTGTTAAAACATTTTTATTTTTTCCAGAAAAATGAATAGAAAGCATGTTCGTGCATGTTTTGGAATGTATCGAAGACACGCAGTCTCGCTCATAGTGTGTACTAGAGAAGCTCTCTTTTCATTCTTTAGAGAAATTTTTGTTTTGACAAGAGTTATTTTCCAAAAAGCTCCTCAACTTATATTAAAAATGGGTATTTAGTAGGTTATCCTGATGATAGACAGACTCAATCATCAGGATTATATACTTGCAGGCAGACAAGATTACGAGGTTTAAAAAAAAAAAAAAAAAAAAGTGACTAAGTGTGTAGCTTGAAAAAAAAAATGGAGTTGGCAACAACTGTTTTGGTAACGTCATCCAACACACCTCTATCCATGCGGCCAGTTTTGACTAACCGATCACGCCAGTTGGGAGTACTGCGTCATTGAGTGAACACGTTCAGCTACACTCTGCCGGAAAAATGTTTAATGTAAAAACTGAACAGCGAATCAACATCAATTTTCTTGTGAAACTTAAGAAATCAGCCACGGAACCGAGGCTTATAGAGATGAAACTTTGTCTCGTGCACGTGTGTTTGAATGGCATAAGCGGTTTTCAGGGGGAAGAGAAAATGTTGAATATGATTAACATGCTGGGCGCCCAAGGTCAGAGATTACAGACCACATTGATGGAATTGTAATGATTGAGTGGGTTCCCAGTGGCGAGACTGTTAATCAACACTACTACATTGAAGTACTAAAAAGACTTCGTGAAAAAAATAGGAAAAAAACGCCACAGTTGTGGGGTGATGGATGGGTGTTGCACCAGGAAAATGCACCCGCTCACACGGCCCTATCTGTCAAACAGTTTCTGAGCAGCAAAAACATTAATGTGATGGAGCATCCTCCTTATTCACCTGGTTTGGCTCCATCATGCGACCTTTTCTTATTTCCCGAAGTTAATCTTGCTTAAAGGGAACCCATTTTACATCAGTTAAAGAGGTAAGGCAAAAACGGAGAATCTCCTGAAAGGCCTTCCAAAAACCTCGTTTCAGAACTGTTACCAGCAATGGCAACACCGAATGCAGAAGTGTGTGAATGCGGAAGGGGACTACTTTGAAGGTGATAATGTTACGGAGAACTGAGTCTGTAAGTACAATGATTTATTGGACTACTCTCGTTTTTTTTTTTTTGTTTGTTTTTTTTTTTTTGCCACACCTCGTATATATATATATATATATATATATATATTAATCATCATCAGCTTCTAATATCTACCGTTTGTGGAAAGGTAACTCTTGGGTCGCGCCGTGATCAGTTTCGCACACGACAGAATAAAGTTGCTTATAACTCAGGCACCATTAGTTCTACACTAATGTAAGTATACATTTTTTGAAAGAGCAAGTGGAGAAGATATTCGTGTTGTGTGACGAAGACTCATATTATAATCTTATGTTTTCCAATTTTGAACAAATTAGTTACGAATATTTTCCAGACAGTGGTTGTATTCTGTTTATGCGTGACGAAGTTATAAAATCTGAGTATTTAATTTTAATTAGTTCGATTGTGAGTTTTGTTTGGCGTTTTGTTTTTCTATCTCCATACATCGTGAATGAAGAAAGGAATAGAAGAGTTCCTGAAAATTTTCACAAGATAAATACAATTATTTTCAGATATAATATTTTTTTTATTAACTTCATATTCGTGTTTGTGTATCCAGCAACTTTAAGATATAATAATAATAATAATAATAATAATAATAATAATAATAATAATAAACACGATTGAATGCAGAAATGCAGAAGAGTTGCTATGATGTATTTATAATATAATAACATACATTAATGCGCACTGCTGCTAACGATGTAAAAGTATCACTTATGTTTCCAGACAGAGAGATTGCCTGGAAAATGTAGCTTCAACGTGGTAAAATAGCATACACTTCAGTTTGTAGGTTTCACCATACATTAGAAGTGAACTAATGCAGTTATTGAAGGAGACATAAATGTGCGATTCTGGAGTGCCGTGAAAGGGCAAGTGTGCGCATGTTTTTTAACACCGACGTTTTTAGGGAATTTTACAGCTTCTGATCTTTTAGTTCAGAAGATCTTCTAACATGAAAAGGGAATTTGCAAATGCGACAGACAAAGAGACGTCTAAGGTAGCTTTAGCAGGTGATGACATCGACTCGGAGATGGGAAGCCATGAAAGCAGGGATTACAAAAGGTGCCGTCGAGCACATAGGAAGAGAAACAAGAACCTAATATAAACCCTAGATAGCACTAGAAATATTGGAAATGATGGAGCAAAGAAGACAGTTCAAGATAGCAAACAAAGAAGAGGAATACAGAAGGTGCAGAAATCACATCAACAGAGAAGTAAAGAAGGCCAGAGAAAACAGGCCAGGATAAACAACTTGTGCAAAGAAATTGAGGAAAATATTGTCAAAGGCAATACAGAAACGACATATAGAAAGATTAGAAAACAGTTTGGTGAGAAAAAGAAACGCACAGACATTATCATAGACAAGGACGGGACAACGCTAATAGAAGAGAAGCAAATAACTAGAAGATGGAAGGAATACATTGAAGAAATCTACAAAGGAGAAAGAGAGAACGAAGAAGAGATAGAGAAGGAAGAAGACATCGATGAAAATGAATTAGGATCATCAATTTTACAGTGCGAATTTGACAATGCTTTGGAGAAAATGCAACATGGTAAACCCCCAGGAGTAGATCAAATACCAACGGAAGTGATTAAGAATCTCGGAATAGCAACAAAGAAGAAACTATTTAATCTTATTAATGAAATGTAAGTGTCAGGAAAAATACCAAGAGACTTCGAGAAAAGCATATTGTTGTCCATCCCAAAGAGAAAAGGCGCATGAAAATGCGAAGAACACAGAACGTTAAGCTTGCTTTCCCATGCATCAAAAATACTGTGCAAAATTATCGCACAACGAATAGAAGGAAAAATCAAAGAACGGCTATCCGAGGACCTGTTTGAAAATGAAATGAAATCTTTGAGTTTTACGTCCCACGGTTATGCCGGTTAGGCTAAAGGAGACGGTAAGAGGACCAGTTCGAATTCAGGAGTTAAGGGGGAACAAGGGAAGCAATACTGAGTCTACGGTTGATCATGGAACAGCACACCAGAATAAACAATTCAATTGTGATAGCCTTTGTAGATATAGAGAAAGCTTTTGACAACGTAGATTGGAATATCATGTTCAGAGCATTGACGAATCTGAAAGTGGATTATAGAGCCAGAAAAATAATATACCAACTTTATAGGAACCAGACAGCTGTTACAGGAAGAGATCAGAAGGAAGCAAGAATAAGTAAAGGAATGAGGCAAGGATGTGGACTTTCACCTCCCAGACAGAAAATGCAGGTAGTTTACAACCGCCTGTAAAACATGCATAAACAGGCATATTTTTACAGGCGCCTGTACATGCACCTGAAAATGGAACACTTTTAAACGCATGAGACAGGTACCAATTTGTTTCAAGATCATTGCATGTTCATATCACGGAAACAGGTAGTTTTCATGTTGATAGGGTTGCAACCTGTAAACAACATGTAGAGATTGGAAGGACATGTATGTAACCGGTATATTCCATGTAGTTGACATATATGTTACCTCATGAGGATCTGACGACAGCTGCTTTTCATTTGATAAAAATGTAATTGACATGTTAAATACATGTGTAATACAGGTGTTAGCGAATTAGTGGGCGTGTGAGCGGAATATACATGTGAAGTACATCGCATTAAGTGTACATAAAATGTGTGTGTCACGGGTGTTGCACACGCATAAGACATGTACGTTCCATGTATATATACGACCCAAGAGATATGTAGGTAACATGTACATGGGAGCTACATGTAACATGCAGTTTGCCTGTTCATGAATTGGGTATGTATTGTATAGATCACATGCATGCTAAACGTTGATCACATGTACATGTAATATACATGAGACGTGCGTGTTACAGGCGAATTACTTCTACCTGTGAGATATGTAGGAAATGTATGTTACAAGTGGATTACTAGAATATAGGCTGCATACTTTAAGGATTAATACTACTATTTGATCAATCTAATTCAAGGGTCTGCGCACGCCTCTGTATATATGTGTCAGCACCTTGCATATGTGCATGTCAAAGTGAAGACTTGATGCCTGGATATTGCATGTTCCCTACGCCTGTAACGTGAATGTTTCACTCTAATCAACCTTGTCCATCGCATTTACCTGTCTAAGCTATTTACTCACTACACATATCTGTTTAATCTATTTATTGGCAGTCATGATCATTACATGTTCCCATTCATCTGTACATTCCCTGTACACTGCATATAGGTGAGGTCACACTTTGCATGCTACAGGCAATGTGTCCAATTCTATTCCAATGTACTATACATGTGTCAGCACCTTGCATATGGGCATGACAAACTGGATACTTGGTGCCTGAATATTACATGTTTCCTACACCTGTAACATTAATGATTCACTCCAATCAACGTTGTTCATTGCATGCACCTGTTTAATCCATTTATTGGCAATCATGATCATTGCATTTTCCGTTTACCTGCACATTGCCTGTACATTGCATATAGGTGGGTTCACACTTCGCATGTACACGGAGATAATACAGGCAATGTATTTAATTGTAATCCCATGTATTATACATGTGTCAGGACCGTGCATATGTGCATGACAAACAGGAGACTTGTGCCTGAATATTGCATGTCTCTTATGCCTATAACGTGAATGTTTAGCTCCAATCCACCTTGTTCGCCACACGTATCTGTTTAATCCATTTATTGGCAATCATGATCATTGCATGTTCCCGTTCAACTGTACATTGCCTGTACACTGCACGTACGGGAGTTATACACTTCGCATGTACACAAAAATGATAAATGTAAAATAAGATATTCTACATCATTCGTTTTCCATGCTATACGCTAATACATGGTATTTACATGTAATGCGAATGTCACACATGTATATTACATGTGTTGATAAACAGGCACCTTCCTTGTACTTTTCATTCTTACTGTATTGCGAATGTTGTCAACAATCCATTCAAGGTACTTTATATGCATATATTCCCTCCATTTACTTGCATGGGAGTGACTATGTGTACATTGCATGTTCTCATTTTAATGTACAGGCTCAGTACAATGCGTTGTTTCCGTGCAAAATTTCCAACAGAAGTTTAATATTTTTTCGGCATGCATATCACTTGAAGACAATGTGCCTATATAATGCCTGTCACAATCTGACAGGCTTTTACAAGCAGTTCCATGTACAAAACATTGCATGTTTCCACAAAAATTTTCATAATAGCTCTCCTGTCCAACGTCTATATGCAGTAGAAGAGGCTATGAAAGAAAACTGATAAAAACGAGAAAGGCGTAAAAGTAAATGGTCAGGTTTTCAGCACAATACGGTTTGCTGGTGACATAGCATTGATAGCGGAGAACGAAAAGGATTTACAGGGAGCACTTTCAAACTTGAAGGACCAACTGGAAAAAACATGAAAAATGAAGATAAATAAGAAGAAAAGCAAAGTGATAAAGTGCACAAGAGCAGGACAGGAAAAGGCAAATGTATGGTTAAATGAAGAGAAAATCGAAGACGTTAAGACGTTCCCCTATTTAGGAAGTCTAATATCATCGGACGGAAGGAGTGAAAAAGACGTAGGTTTCAGACTATCGCAGGCGAAACAAGCTTTCAATAGGAAAAGAAGACTACTAACATGAAGAAATATGTCGTTGGACGTTCGTAAATGATTTATTAAGACCCTGGTATGGAGCGTGGGGCTTTACGGATCAGAGACGTGGACATTGAGAAAAGCTAAAATATCCAAGCTGGAAGCATTTGAAATGTAGTGTTGGTGTAGAATGCTGCACATATCATGGACCGAAAGGAAAAGGAATAAAGACGTACTAAGGGAAGCTAACGGAGGACGACAAATCATGAAGATAATAGGAAAAAGAAGAAACAGCATGCTTGGCTATCTTATTCGACACTCCGATTGGATAAACGTGCTGATAGAAGGAAAGGCAGAAGTAAACCAGGAAGAGGAAGACCAAGGATAGAATATCTAGACGCAGTTACGAAGAAGAAGCCTGCATGAAGAAATTATAAAACAGCTCTCCCAAGCGAAAGAAAAGTTTTAAAATTTCCATGTTGCCCACCAACCTATGGTTGAGGTGAACAAGAAGATCTTTTAATTGCTTTCAAAGAGATACATTCACCGTTGAACTTAGAATAAATCATTCAGATTTCAATGGATAGTCCCAATGTAAACTTTATGTGTCTACATACCGTCAAGTAAAATATCAAGACGTCACCACATGACCCTGTAATACTTAATATAGAAAGGTGTGGGTTACTAACTTTGGATGGAGCATTTAAGGCTGCAATTGACACAACGAACTGGAGAATCGTTGAATTTCTAAGACCTCTATATAACTTATTTAAAGGTGTCTCATCACGTCGTGCCGAGTATATGAAAAGGCGCAGAAAATTTGCCAATGAAGTTTTGTTGTATGTTGGCTTAAACAATAGTAGTGTTACTCAGCGAGCCATCGACATTTATCCTACTTTCTGTTATATATTCAAGATGTTAGGAAAAATAAGAAAGTTCCTAGCTTTTCGAGCTGTCAGTTGGTGTCAGGAATGGTGCAAGAAGATAAAATGCTTAATTCTAAACTTACATTAAAAAAGAACTTGCTTCAAAAAGAGAACCTTTCCTTACTGGATTTCAGAATGACGCTCTTCTCAGTCAATTTCTTTACATACAATACTTTATTGGATATAATGAAAGATGTGATGCAAGAGTTTGTAAAACCATCAGCTTGTAGTTGTTAAGAGTTCATGTATACGAATTGATGTGAAAAATGAAGAAAATCTTCCTGTCAAAAACGTTGACATTGATTTCTGCTACACATACTGCCTTTATCAAACGTCAACTAATGACAGATTTGAACATTTTGAATTTTCGTCAAAATAGCAAAAAGTGTCTACAGAAATTTGTTTATTAACTCTTGGATAACTCTTTTAAATTGTAAATTGATTACAACTCTTTCTTGTTTGGATCTTACTGTTTCTGCAGGACCTGATGCTAGAGTGAATCGCATGAACTCTCTTTGAGCTGAAGTAGTTGAAGATAATTGGTTAGGTGGCACTAGGGTAGCGGTAGTTGTCAGATAGTTAAAAATTTTTATTCTAATCCGAACTGTCAAACAATTATGAGTTAGTATTCTGGAACTGGTCAGTGTTTGAATGACTTTCGGCTAAATAATTTGGATCTTTAAAGTGTAGTAATTTAAGAGATGTTAAAGTTGTTTTGATTTCTCTCATGAAAATTCAAATCTATAAAGAGGGTTTTCAATCAATGCCTAATGTGTAGCAAATTATATAAAGGAATAAACTTTGGTAGCACGCAGACTTGTGTGCGATACAGTAGCTTCTTCTTGTGACCTTGGAAAAATCTATCCATAAGGAAATCCATGATTCGCTATGCACAAAATGCTGGTGCTCGTTTTGCAGAAGCTACTAACCAATGACAAGAGAAAGGAGACAAGAAAGAAAAAGAAGCTGAAGACAAGAAAATAAAGATAATTCTGAACACGCTTGAATCTAAGCAAACTAAAATAATGGAAAATGTGCGCAATATTTATGAGATAAGAATGCGTTAGGAGAAGTGAAATGAACTGCATAATACTATTGATTTTTCCTAAAGATATGTCGGGAATATAAAACAGGCAGTTTTATGTACACTTATGTCCAAAATTATTGTCGCATGTTTATAAATATGTTGTTGTAGGTTGTTCAGTCTACATTTGGCCAATTTCGACTTACCTAAAAATTTAGAAGAATCCATGGCGCCAGATCCGTAAGTGCTCGATGTGTTTCCCTTGGTTCCTAACAATAGCCCGACAGCGTAATTTCAACTGTAATAGGCTTCTCTAAAGAACTGGGAAGGGAATCTTGTCCCATTCCCTTTGCACAGCTTTCCAAAGTCCTTCCACAGTTGTCACACGCCGCCCGCTTCAGTAATCCAAATCCACAATAGTCTATAAGACTTGCATCTGGAGATTTAACAGATACCTCATTGAAAGGTATCACCTTATACCACTTGCCTCCTCCATCTCCCTGTAGAATGCGAGGGACGATCGTGAGGTATCTGATGAGGCCTTGTTCATGTGAATGCGCACCAGATTGGCGTCATTTCCGTACATTGTTGGAATCTCATGCTCGTAGGTCGGCCGCATGATCTGCTCCTGAAAGTACTGCAAATTTATTTTGCAGTTCTTCGCCACTCTACGTATCTTCAGTTTACGTTGGTAACAGTAGCCAATAATGACCATGAAGCCTTTTGGGAAAGATTCTTTACAGATACCGACCCACCTTCTGAAGTTCTTGGCGCCTTTGTCTCGGTACATGATGGCTCTCGGTTTGCCGCAGTCGGAAAGGTAAATCCATACTTGATCGAGCGTTACGACGTACATCCACCTTTGTTTTGCCAGATGCCGTTCGTACAGCTTCCGGGCGTTACATTTTCGTTCCTTTTGGTGGGCATCCGTGAGAAGATGGCCGCGAGCTTTTATGATTTTTCCAGCTTGAGTTGATGGTGTAACGTCCGGCTCACAGTCCCCAAAGACACATCAAGACAATTAGCCATACACCTTTGTGTTGCATTGCTATTTTGCGAAGTTTGCTCTGCATGGTGGAGGTGGCCTTTGTGCATTCCCGCTTCCTAGGCAACTTCGTTGGTGATCCAAATGGTGGAGCTTCGTTGCCCTTGTACTTTTTGATAACATTTTTATTCCACTTAAACTGATGTTGCAACCATTCTTCTTTCACTGTTTTCTAATGACAGAAACACTAAAGTGGGCGTCATAAAGAGCCGCAACATAGCCTTCCCAAAACCGGCTTAGTTTGGGCGGCATTTTGGTCACAGAGCGGAAACCTACACACCTGGAAACAAATTTAACACAAGACTCACAACAATGGTCCTGTTTTGTGCGTTATTGTCGTCCGCGCGAAAAACAACTCCGTTCCCAAGAGGCCACTGCACAACACTGCAGGACGCCACGAGCCAAGTCGGGTGAGTCGATTCTGCCCGGGAGGGGGAAGGAACGAAATCGGCCAAACGTAGGCTGAACAACCTCTGTATAATTTGATAACGAATTCGCCCGGTATTTCTTATAATGCATAATCGGCAAAGATATGTATGTGGCAAATTTTATGTCAAAAGAGAAGTAAATAAGAACAATAAAACTTTCTTGTCCATTTAGCAACATTTTGTTTTACTCATTCTAATTTTCGTATTTATAATTCTTTTCCTATGAAATGTACGACAAATATACACTTCCCGATTATATACATAGTGTCAGTATTAAAAGTACCCTGCAAAATCTATATCAAATTATATTCTTACAAAAAGACTGTTATATGTAGATATGCGACAATCATGAGTGGACATGAGTGTACATACCCCATCCTTTTTCGGTTAAGTGTCTCACTGTGACATCTTTCCTTTCATATGTGACGAAACATCGATCATGTGACTAATGTGCAGGAATTTTTTGCTTTGTTTGTGTGCAATTTTTGCTTTGTTCAGGAATTTCTGTTAGGTAGGTGTTTTGAAATTTCATAATAAAATACGTTATGTTTGTTTTATATTATTAATTGTTCTAGTTGATTAAGGGAAAATATATTACTTCTGTATTATCGTTGCTATGTATTTTTGGTCGTGTGTTTCCATGAACATGAAAAAAGTCTGTGTAACTAATTACGTATCACGGAAAATTTCAAAATACGAGGGCTAGTCAAGAAAGACTTGGACTGATTTTTTCTAGGCAATTTATTATTACTCAGCAACAGGCACATGATCCTTTTCAAAGTAGTCCCCGCCCATTTGAATGCACTTTTTCATTCGAGTCTTCCAGTCCTCAAACACGTGTCGCAGGCCATTCTTTGAGAGGTCCTTCAAAACCGCCTCCGATGCCTTCAGAACCTAGGAATTATCGGAGAAGCGGCGTCCACGCAGTCTGGATTTTAGGGCAGGGAATAGAAAAAAGTCGCACGGTGCGGTAGGCCTCTCCACCATCCTCAAACCTTTGCAACAGCTCCCTGCAAGTCTCCACTCGAACGGCCTTCTGCTCTGGTGTCAGGAGTCGCGGAATCCATCGCGCACACACTCGGCTCATGTGGAGGTGGTCATGCAAAATTTTGAAGGCACTGCCATGAGATATGCGTAGTGCGGCTGCCAGATCGTCGATACTGATGCGGCGATCTTCTCTAACAATGACTGCTGCCGTGTTAATGTTCACCTCAGTAACAGCTGACGCTGATACACCTGGTCCACCAGCTTTCGTGATTGTCATTCGGCCCTCTTTAAACTCTTTGAACCACCAGAACACGGTACTTCGTGGCAGAGCGTCATCTTTGTAGGCTGCTCTCAACATTCCTAGAGTTTCTGTTGCACTTTTCCCCAGGCGATAGCAGAACCGTATAGCTGCAAATTGTTCATCTCGTAATGACTCCATTTCTTCTACAGGCGACTTCTAGAGGCGGCGCAGAACATCACCTGCAATAAAAAGTCGTGGTTACCAAACATGCAATGATTCCTTAACAACATTTTATATATATGCACAGCAAGACCCACCCTACTTGTATGCCAAACTATGAAGCTCCAGCGTTAACAGAACTGCCGGGGAAAAAATCAGTCCAAGTCTTTCTTGACTTGCCCTCGTATGTTCTGTAAACCGGGACAAGTCAGTGAATTCTTCCCTGTAAATTTTGTCGTCACCCTGTTTTAAATAATTCTGCATTTGTAATGTATGAAATAAATATGTATACTATGTAAAAGAAGTCAACATCACTATTACAATGAGTATTCATAGAACCAGAACTGTTTTGACATTGATGTTCAGACATCGAAATAAAGATGGTGAAAAGAGCTTTTTCGTATTTTACAATAACGTTCGTTTATTTATAGCTTCCTGATAGGTTGATGCTATTCCCTTTCTCCTTAGAGGTTTACTGTCGCTGACCTTGTTCTTGCACTGTGCCTTATCCGTACCTTAATAAACATTGAGCATATATTTGATTAAAGTTCTTCGTAACGAGGTCTTGAAGCTAGTGTCATACATCTTACGAACACCGTAACGAAGGCGTAAGTCAAAATGACAGCTCAGGCGACTGAGGAAGACATTGATAAAAATAGGTTTTCAGTAGTGTGTGTCAATAGTGCTGAGCGCCGAATTTTGATGTTATTTTAAGACAAACCAAATCCATACTTCAGAATATAACAATATTTATTCTGTATTGCATTATAAAGTTAGTTACTTGGAGGAAATCAGGCTGCTTTGCATTGGAGAAATTTTAATTTGCATGAGAAGTTGAATATCAATGTAATGAAACCATAATAACTTTTTCTTTTCGTAATTAGTAATTTACAAGAAGAAATGCATATTTGTTACCAGTAAATAAATATTCTCATGCGTTAAAACTTAAAAAAGAGAGAAATCGAGATACTCGTCACTTCTTCCTCAGCACATTTAAAGAAAACTTGTTACTAAATAAACGACATGGTTCACGAAGCTCTCTGCTCGTCCATCCTTTAAAATAAAAGTGGTGAGATAAGTTTCTAATTCGATAGTAAAATTTCTACCAAATTTATGAGCAACGAAACGTTCTTGATATATACTTGTACGTAATATCATAAATATCAGATCGTCGAAAAATATTGAGCCCTTTGCGCAGAAGATGGTGTTAGTGTCTCAGATCTCAAGGTATATGAGTCGCAGCGAATCAGACTAACGTCATTTAACAGCTGATAGTTAAATCTAATAAATGTGCAAAAAGTGTTGGAATTCTAATCAGACGTAAGGTTGCCTGCCGTGAAGATGTGTGAACTTTCTACAAAACTGGACTATATGTTACAACTTTATTTTGATAAAGTGCAAATGCTGCACAGGCCTATGATGAAATTTTTGCGGTTTATTGGCAAGATACGTTATCAAAAGCAAGAGCCAAAAGATGGTTCAGTCATTTTCGTTCTAGAAATTTCGATGTCCAAGATGCTCATCACATTGGACGACTAATTACAGGAAAATTTGATGATATTCTTGCAATGTAATAAAAAAAAAAAAAAAAAAAAAAAAATACGATTGCAACAAAAAGAAGCTTTGTTCTGTTAGCTTCAACGAGGTAAAGGAATTTTGTTTCTCACAAACGTTCACTTGTCACAAAGAAAGAGTTTTTGTATTATATGCAAAAGGATTTTTTTTTTTTTTTTTTGCTTAGAATGAAAAATTAACTAAAATGAAAATGTACTTTTGCTTAAGTTGCCTTGTGTAGTCAAGATCAAAAGGTGCTGCTGCCACCTTTTACTATACGGTGCGCTACTGCCACCACGCAGAATGGTAAACTTAGACCTTTACTGTCAACAATTAGTATGAGTGCATCTAGCAATTCAAAAGCAACAACCGAAACTGGTCAACAGAAAGGGTGTCGTATACCACGCTGACAACACCAGGCCGCATTCGTGTTTAACGACCTATCAGAAATACAGAGAATTGGGCTGGGAAGTTTTAATGCATAGCCCGGATAGCCCGGACCTAGTACCGTCAGACTCATTTGTTTCAATCACGGCAGAACTAGAATGGTGCTGTTAGTTAGTTTCAAAGAGACCTGTGAAAACCACGTCCTACAACTTTTTTCCCAGAAGTCAGAAGTTCTATAGCCATGGGGTAATGGTGTTGCCAGAAAAATGGCAGGTCATCGAACAAAATGGTGCATATGTGGTTTCATAATGTTTTTTGCCAAATTACGTGGGTTTTTTTTTTTTTTTTTTTTTTTTTTTTAAATTTTTACCTCAAAGGCTTAATACTTTTTAGACAAACTGATAACAAACGCTCAATTAACGATGTTGAACTAACATGAGAAATGCTTCCAAACTGCGCAAATTTTTACCTTTTGAAAATTTAGTAAATGAGAACTTTTATTTACTGGTAAGGTCTTATGCATACTTATTGGTAATTCTAAGTCTGTCGTTTCAATTGGTTCTCTAATTTCCAGTATCCCATAAAGTAACAACAGAGGAAAGAAGTAGACTATCCTTTCCGTTCTCTTCTAAGTTTAACTACCTCGTTTAAATACGACGTGTTTTACGAAAGTGTGGGGATAATTCATCCCGTATCCGCAGCTTCTGGGAAAACGCCCAGATAACAGACAACTAACTTTTCATCTTTTATGAGATGATAATATAATATATATATATATATATATATATATATATATATATATATATATATATATATATATATATATATTATAAAAAAAAACTAAATCTGATGATGATTATATTATTTTTGCAAATTATAGAAGGCAAGTTAAATTTAAATTTCGTATGGATAGGAAAATGTATATTGCAGACATTGAATATTCTTTAACCAAAAACCCTAAAAAATTCTGGGATTTTGTGAGCAAGTATAATAATCGCTCTGTCTTCCTCAGGTATTATAATCGATAATGAATATGTAGATGACTCTAATAAACTTGTCAATGCTTAGGCTAAGCTATTTGAATCTATATATCAAAGACGTTCGTCTTATGATGAAACTGAATTATTATGTAATTCTGGAAATAGTAAATTTTTTCCTAGTTTTACAGTTGATCAGGTTATTAATGTTATTGAAGTACTGAGAATCAAATCCTCTTGTGGAATTGATGGTGTACCAACTTTTATAATTAAAGGAATTGTGTATATTATAGCCCTTATTCTTGGGTCATTATTTAATTGGAGTATACAAACCTCTACTTATCTTGAGAGTTGGAAAATTGTTCTTGTCTCTCCTATCCCTAAGGTTAATGTGAAAGATTATACGGATTATAGACCAATTTGTATTATGGGAATGTTACCGAAAATTTTTGATAAGTTTGTATACAATTATCTCTATAATCTTGCTTCTCCAGAAATTATGGATCAACAGCATGGCTTTATAAAAAATAGATCTACTTTGTCCAATCTAATATGCTTTATGTATGATATTATTCCTCCTGTAAAAACTCAAGAACAAGTAGATGTAATATATTTTGATTTTTCTAAGGCTTTCAACAAACTTCCTCATGATATATTAATCAAGAAACTTAATTCATGTGACCTATCACCAATCTTTATTAGATGGTTTATCTCATACTTGTGAGAAGATTTGTTGTAAAATATAAAGGTCATATTTCCGATATACATAATATTTTTTCTGGTGTTTCTCAGGGATCTAATTTAGGTCCACTTTTGTTTCTTTTGTTTGTCAATGACCTTAAAGAAAATATTAATTGTTAATTTCTCATGTATGCTGATGACTTGAAAGTTTACCGTTCTATAAATGATGCTAGTGATTGTGCTAAATTACAAGATAATATGAATATCATTGTTAATTTGTCAAAGACTAACGCTTTATCTTTGAATTTCAACAAAACATGCTTGGTATCTTTTACCTTAAAAACAAATCTTGTTTATTATAACTACGTGGTCGAAAATGTCTTGGTTAAAAAGCTTGTTTCTGTAGAAGATCTGGGTGTTACTTTTGATGCCAAATTGTTATTCAACAAACATTTGGAAAATATAGTTTCCAGAGCGAGAAGGAATCTGGGAATCACAAAATGGATCTCTAGAGACTTCTCTTTAAAAACCTGTTTAATTTTATATTATGCAAATGTTAGAAGTCAACTTGAATATTGCACCAGTACTTGGAACAAAGGAACCCAGTATTTTCAAAGGGATATAGAAGTAGTACAAAACTTGTTTCTTTCATGGCTAAAATGGAATTTAAATTTCTGTCAGGAAAAACTCATTATGAAATTAGGTGTCATCATGACCTATTAAAATTATCTGAAAGAAGAACTTTATTTGACATTAAACTGCTTCATAATATTTTATTTGGTAAGTTACCACTGATTGAGACCGTTAGTCTTGGTGTTCCTAACATGGCTAGAAGAAACTTTAAAATCTTAAATATAATCCGAAGTTTAGTGATGCGCCTATACTGTATATAAATGTCTGTTAAATGCAAACAACTATTTGCATGTCATTGATTTTTTTTATACCTGATTTTCCTTCTATCCAAAGAAAGTTTACGACTTATCAAATTTCATCACTGTATGTGCATGCCTTTTGCTTTGTTTTTTTAAGTATATAATTTATTGTAATTTTAGTTGTGTTTCATGTGATATGTTTGCTCCTATTGTATGTAATCTTTATTTTTTATTTAATATTATTGTATGTATGATTGTTTTTGTGTTTATGTACTTTATTTGGAATTGTAAATGGACTATTAGTCTGTAATTTCCAATTAAGAGGGAGAAGGAGTGCGCCACAGCGGCCGGAATATTGGTGTTCAATTTAACATGGGATCTCAACCATTTTTTAGGCAAATCATGGTTTCATTTCGTTCTTTCGCAAAAATGTCTCAATAGCTCACTCAATATGATGCATCTCATTTTAAAGGTGCAATTTGAACGCTGTGCGTGATATTTTCTTCTTATAAATACAGATAATTATAATCCAAATTCCCATAAGAAAATGATCAAAATTAGAGGGAAAAGTCTTCTGTTTTTTTACAGTAAGGAAAAGAGCTAAAAGCTTCGGACTTTTTTGAGAATGGAGTACTATCTTTGTATTTGTGCGCTACTGTTCTATTTTTTCGCGGTTTCCAAAGACATTCATTACACAATCGATGAGAAATTATATCCTTCATTATTGAATCTACAGAAATCAGAAATCAGATTTTTTCGTGTTCACGTACTTGGCCGTCTAACTGCTAGATGGCACTATAGTCATTCCTCATCCCACTTTCCTTCTCAGCGGGAGCCAGTCCTTTTGAAAACCTACTTTGAACTTCTTAACAGGGGCGGGAGGAAGGAAGTCGTTGTGAAGAATGGGAACTTCAAACACGAGGAATGGCAAAATTTATGACCTCTTTAGTTGATGGTTTCTGTTTCAGCAGTACAGTGTATTTGTAGATGGTTTCTATGAGAAGAAGTAATTTGTGTTTGTAGCGATAAAGTCAACCTTTCGACAGAGATTTGTGAAGGAGAAGCCGAACCAAAGTCTTCGTTTATCTGTTCCAAGAAAGAAATGAAAACTTCCTGCAGGACTGAGAATATACATACAAGAGAAAAGATAAAATACATTATTATAATCTTATTATAATAATCGAGTAGATTAATCCCCGAAAAATTCTTTGTTTACCTGTCAAAAAATCAAGAGTAATATAAAGCTCTTTCATCAGCTTCCATCCTACAACATACTAAACACAAACATTATATATATATATATATATATATATATAGTGGCGGATCCAGGATATGATCAAGGGAGGAGCTAAACCATAGTTTGTCACTTTATCCAGAGTAAACAGGATTGAAGCCCATTTTATCCAGTGTGTACCTGAACGTCAAGGGGGGGGGGGCTATAGCCTCTATAGCCACCCTTGGATCCGCGCCTGTATGTGTATACTGTTTACAGTGCCGGATTTACGTATAAGCTAAACAAGCTATAGCTTAGGGCCCTGCTCTCTTGGGGCCCAAAAATCTAAAGAAAAACTGGATATACATTTCTAAAATATAAGAAAATTAAAAAATAAAATAAAATGTATATATACGTAGCAACAATGCTTCCTGCTGTGTAGCCTACGTTCATGTAATTAATGGGGCTCCTTCTGCTAGTCTGCTTCCTAAATTATCTCTAGTTTGTTCATTTCTGTATGTAGGGTGCCTATGTTCATCTGGACACATAAAGGACCCCATTACCTTAAACAGCTTAGGGCCCCACTAAACCTAAATCCGACTCTGACTATCTATTTATGCATGTTTGCTTCCTCTCTTTTCGAAGCAGTGTGATATTGCTTCCAATTCCGGCAGGTTTTACCAAGGGGGGAAGAGTCCTTACTCATTCCAGGCATTCAAACTAGGGACTGGACTACTTGCTTCCAACATTGTCCCCCATGTATCCCGGTCTGAATCAATTGCCTAAATCCCATAAAACATTCAAATTCAAATGTAGATGTTGTTCATCAGTGTCGACACCGAAATATTTCTCAATCAACGGTAGGGGTGTTTGGTATCCTCAATCTGTCTCCCTCTTATTAGCGGAGAAATACTCTATATTCGGTAGTAATTTTTATTTTTTAAAAAAAGTGTTGTTTAATGTATCGCATAGGAAACTAAATTTTAATATACCCTAGTAGTATAGAAACGCACCATACGGTACCTTACCAAATAAACATCCTATGCCAAGGATGCAAACATTAACAATAATAATAGAAAAACACACTGATAAACATTTTAAAGACATTCTTTCATTAATCAAGTCGCACTTAAAAGTAAAAAACAATTTTGGTTATGCATGACTTAAAAAAAAAAAAAAAAAAAAAAAAAAAAAAGGATGCGCTCTAATATAGGCTTACATACAGTTACTTTATAAATTCTTAAAATGACGCGCCCCATTCTTTTTATTTAGGCTTCCATAAATAAAATTATTTTTAACTTTTTAGTGCGAATTGATTAACAAAAGAATGTCTTTAAAAGGTGTTTTATCATTTTTTTTATTCGTTAGACACATTTTCCAAATCCTAAAGTGATATGCAACCAGGGAAATAAGGGCTGGTTAAAGGCTAGTATTTATTTTAGGATAAAACAGTTGAAAATAAAAACATATTAAAATTTGCTTTTAAAATAAATAGATATATTGCAAAGTATGAAAGTAAAAATGAAATATTGTATTGTCGCCGGACTTACGTCGCTCTGTGACAGTTCTATGACGTCAGGAAATAAGTTCAATGTATACGAACACTTATTCAATGTTTGAAACAAACACCTGTTACGTCCTTGTACACTCATCTCCAAAATGATTGTCGCATATCTATAACTGTCTTCATGTAAGAATATAATGTAATACTGATTTTGCTGGGTACTTTTAATACTGATACTATGTGTATAATCGGGAAATGTATATGTGGTAAATTTCATAGGAAAATATTTATAAATACGAAAATTAGAATGAGTAAATCATAATGTTGCTAAATGGACACGAAAGTTTTATTTTCGTTTTATTGTTCTTATTTACTCCTCTTTTGACATGAAATTTGCAATTTGCATACATGTTTCTGCCGATTGTACACATACTAACATTATAAGAAATACCGGGTGAATTCGTTATCAAATTATATTCCTACAACAACATATTTATAGACATGCGACAATAATTTTGGACATGAGTGTACCTTCTTGAAGAAGGTGAAACATCTTTTAATTCTATTGTTAATGAAGTGGTCTATTTCCCCAAATAAAAACCAATACCAAGCAGGGCATATGCTCCCTCCTGTCCTTCTAAGCCGGTACCCAAGGCTAAATGTAACATTGCGCCCCTTTCCTGTTGTAATAGGAAAAATTCAGGATGGTCAGCTACTGGTATCGATCCCAGGACCATTCGAATGTGAAGGCGAGACAGAGGGTAAATCTGGTGATCACATTTTGAAAAGAAAATAAAGAAATGGATTCCACTAAAAAAGAGTCACATTGCCAATACATTTTAGATCTTTGTCTGGGTTTTCTGCCTTTCAATTCCAAGTTTTTTTTTAAACCACGAAGGCCCAAAATAAATTAGAATATCGACTCTCCCGTTTTTTTAAAAAAATATTTGCATGGTTCTTCATTTTATATCAGACTCTTCCTGCACTATTCCCGCGTTATTTGCCATAGGTAGAATCCTTTGAGAAAGAGACAGGCGACAAGTGTTTTAGTTCTCTATATGTTTATGACCGTTGTAGATATTTGAGTGGCTCTCTAGACACGGGGCTGATGTCATGTTGGTCCCTCTTATTTATTTATTTCTTCAGTTCTGTTTCTCTTTTAGACAAAAGAAAGGAATTTCACTCTTCTGTCCCATTTAAAAGCCGTAACCATCCCCCTCCTGCGCTGTCCAACTTTGACCACATGCAGGGGAAAACGAAGGAAAAGGAGGGGTGCCATTTGCTTTCACGGCATTTCAGCAACAACCCCATCTGTTGCCAAAATAAGGAAACACTTTGCACTGCAATATCTTCGATTTGTCAAAGTCACTTGACTCCCGCCGACTCTTAAGCAATAAAAAAATATATTATTGTTACCTGAAATGCCTGTTCTTCTCATGCAAAGAATAGCTTTATGGAAAGATTTGGATCTTCCCCATCCCCCTAGGATATACGTTCCAGTGAAAGTGTAATGAAATCGTTATGATAATTTAATTTTGGCATAATTTTTTAATACTTTATCCACTTAGAATACACCCTTTAATCTAGTGACATGATAAGAGTTCAATTTGAAGTAGGTACTATGTTCTAAAATTCATTTCGAACGGGCAAATCGTTTTCCCATGATGCAATCACAAACAGCAAACAAAATCGATTTCGGATGTTACTTTTCAGCCCTTCTCATCTCCATGCCGACGGGGCTGAACTTGAACTTGGAAGGGCATCGCAAATGTTACTATTCCTCTCAGCGACTTCGAAAATTATGGATATGATATTAATATCGGACGTTTTTGATTATTTTTACGTCACCACTTCCTCTCTCATATGTGATAGCGGTATTTTACACAGCATAGGATCGTCACTGTTCATTCCAGCGATCCCGAAAGCCATCGATTCGACACTAATATCGATCGTTTTCAATTACTTTTACAAGTAACTCCTACTCTATAAACTCCTAGGGATGCTAGGGTATCCTGCCCCCAAGTATATATATATATATATTGTAAGTCATAAGTGTACCAAGGTTGTTGAAATTGCTTCAGGTGTTCCAGAGTTATGCTGGACCATCCATCTATCCATGGTATTTTTATTATATTATTAGTAGAGAGCGGATTTTAAGGTGGAGCAGCTTTCCTAAAATGCAATTGTTAAACAACCAAAGTTCAAAATATGTATTTTCGGGCATAAAGCAAACTAAAATGAACACACTTTGTTGCACCTTTTACGCGAATGTTGTACCTTTTTTGCTAAATTAATAAAATTCCCCCTTATTTACTTGTTTTAGCCTTCAGCTCCTTTATTATCGCTTTTTTTTTTTTAATTAGGACAGAACAATATGTTTCATTTTCAATCTGGTTTACACATAATATTCCATAAATTTAGACGCAATCTTGACGGATTTGCTAGGGACAAATTTGAACTGAATTTGCGAAAACAATCCGGACATAGAAACCTTTGCAACGTCAACTGAACTTCTCGCCCTTGTGCTTACAAGATATGCACCACTGGTTTGCGTTGATTTCGAACGAAGGTTCTCCACATACAAGGATCTCCTGAGTCCAAGCGACAGAAACTAATATTCGAAAACATAGAAATGTTGTTCATATTCAAGTACTCCTATCCAGTTTCTGAAAACCCAGTAGTATCTAACGGTTTCTCAAGCCACAATATTGCTAAATTAATGTTTAAAAAAAAAAAAAAAAAAAAAAAAAAAAAAAAAAAAAAAAAAAAAAAAGTTGGTCTGAACTACAAGAATGTTGAATGTTGTACAAGTTTAAGATTAAATAAAACAATTTTGCAATTTATACCAAATGTTTAAAGTCAAGTTTTTAACAACATTTGCTGGTATAATGAATAAAGAAAGTTCACATAACTGTATACTATATCAATTAATAAAGATATCCTATTAGCACCTTTTTGAATGATTTTTCAGCACCTTTTATTCCCTTTTTCTTACCACATTTTTGCACCTTAAAATCCGGTCTCGAATTATTAGTATAAGTATTGAAGATTTGAGAATTCCATGCTGCATCTGAAATTACAAAAGAAGTCAGACCAACAACATCGGAAGTCGCCTTATTAATTACAGTAGTGTCGAAACTTTTACAACCAATGTTCCGTAGTGAAGACAGCTCGTGAGACGTTGGTGGTGGTTTGAGTTGGAGATCCGAGTCACTCTCAGCACCGAGGCTTATGAAACATGGACCTACAGCTTAAAATGGGATCTGAACCAAATGAACTCCCATGAGTCTCCGGCGCCGAGAGCAAATAGCCTACCATATAGCCATGAGGGAACTCCACTTCCCCAGTAGATGACTTGCGATCCTGCGTTGGGATCTACAAAGTAGTTTTTTTTATGGAAAGCCAGCTCGATCATATAGGCAAAGTAGGGAGTCCCCTAGGGCAGAAAGGTTAGGGACAGAGGGTGATTTGTTGTACTTATCATTTTGCTTTGCGGAGTTTCTAACATTAATAGATAAACAATTATGACAAACCATGTAAAAGTATTAAAGCAAGCTATCATATATATGGTAATAAACTTCAGCGCGAAACTTGATCGAAATAGAAATTACATTAACTTACGTTGAGGTCAAAGGAGTAGTGGAGGGTATTTTTTGCTTATGTAAAAACCCTTTACCTAATCAAAAAGCATAATATCACCAAATGTGGGGATGCCGAAATATTTCTCGCCTAGTGTCAAAATACCTTGAGCTCGTCCTGCTTTTATGAATGTCACAAACGAAAGTGCTTTTAGTGTGGGAGGCCCGGATTCAATTCCAGTCGGGAGCTCATGTAGTTCGGATCTCACGTTAAGCTGTACGTTCACGTCTCATAGACTCGCTGCTGAACGGGACGCTAAACTCAAAATCAAATCAAACGAAAGTGCTGAAATTCATATCCGAGCCCATTCGTGACTAAGTGGCTTTGTTAGCCGCTTGCTTTGTGTCAGTGTAGTCAATGGATTTGAACCCGGTGGAGATATGTGCCTCAGATATAAATCTGAGATTGGTTTGGTACTCACAAAAGGTTTTATAGATCATCTCTTGTGTAACTTTAGTGCTGAAAATTGACAAATATCAATCAGAAAAATTAAAATTTTTGTTTCTTCTGCATCATTCGCATTAGTGAACTACAAATCATAGACTGAATATCAAGTAGCTTCCACATAGGAAATTTTTGTATGTTTGTATCATGCGGTTTGAACAAAATTTGTCATAATAATATTGTTATTCCCGTAAAAGAAAAATCTCCAGATAATTTTTGTATTTTTTAAAACTTATCTTTGTCCGCAAACTAGGCTCTGTTAATTATGAAGTCCACAGGCTTTTGTTACCCAAATATTCTAATTGTACTGAACTTATCCCAATATTGATGGTAACAAACATATCAAGCTGTTTATAATGCTCCATTATTTTGCCGTCTTAATAGCTTGAGTGTTAGGCTCTGAGACACAGGCCTTCCTAAGAATGCTGACCTTTTACTATATATATAAACCTTGAAACCTAGAAATACAAACATTATGTATCATACATCACTGGAAAGTTTGATGTTTCCTCTTTATTTTGGTGTAGAAAATTTACATTCCAAGAATAGGGCAATATTTTGAAATGTGCTATGTATTGCATAAAATTTACAAAAGATAAAACGTTGATGAGATATGTAATACACATAAAATAAGCACGTGCATTATATTTTACTTATTGTATTTATTTGTAATATCTTTTTCTTTAACATTGGATTACATTTGCAGCAACTTCACTCTGCTATAATGTGTCAATTTATGATGTAAGGTCTTTTCTTGAATTAAAAAAAAGAGAGAGAGAAGCAGGGTTCCTTACAAAATGCGACTTGTGTGGCTGACTTTTGTGTAAAAAGTGTTTTATTGGAGTCAGCCCAGTAATTGCAGATCTTGAAAGTTTCCTGCTTGAATCCTTTCTTTGTATACAACCATGGCTCAGAAGTATTTTTCATGAATTCAAAAGGTGTTTCTGGTAGTTTTGTTGTACAATATGCAAAAATTGACTAAGCCATTTGAAACATATGTAATATCTTTACATCATAAAGATCACTGTCACTTTTGCTAAATTCCTCTTTCAAATTCAGGCGTATGGCATCGTTTGGACAGATATTTTCTTGCCATTTTTGCTGTAAATCAACATGCACATCGCTTTCAGACAAAAGCACCAACGGAACAGTTAGCAAGGGTTTCGGGTTTTGAGAATCAATATGGTGCTCTCACAGTTCACTGACAGTTCAGATATGGGTGTGGAATATTACTTAGGCTTAGCGGGAGTCTTTTCTCGGAAAATTTTGAAAATTTACTCTCCAGAAAATGCACTTTTAGATATTTTAAAATTAAAATAAATCTTTGTTTACGTGTGCGTTTTCCTTTTTCTCAAGTGGAAAGTATGTACCCTTGAGTGAGAGTATAGCGGCGTAACCATGAAAGTTCCAAGATTTTGACTTCTGATCTAAGTTCTCGTCTGCATCCTGAGCGCTGACTATTTGATATAAGAAGTGTATAATATTAGCTGAAAATATCACGGAAAAATTCTTGTTCAATTTGTCACCTAAAAAATCCACAACACCACAATTTCGAAATTATACGTACGCTTGGCAAAGTCTGTACAAACTTTGTATTTTCCCCCTCTCTGGTCAATGGAAATGTCAGATCCTATTATGATTTAAGAAATGCGGTAAAATGTTAGAATTCTCCCCTTTTTTTTCCTCTTTTTTTATTTTTCTTTTTATGTGGGTCCTGACCACCCCCACAACAATTCAAAGACTAAAGGTTTGTTTATACTTCCTTAGGAATATTACTTGTTTTATTTCTCAGTTTCAAAATGAGTGTTTGCCAATACAAAACCTACTTTGTTTTAACCTTGTTTTTAAGTATTTTCATGTTTCTTATTGGCATAATTACGTTTCACATCATTGGAAAGCTTTTATTCAATGTAAGAGTTAAAAAGTAAAATGATCTGCCTTAATAGGCGCAGATCTTCTACTACTAATCTACTTTTAAAGGTAATGGTGAGGAAGTTTCAAAAATACTTCTTTATTATATATTGATACGATTTTTGTTAATGCTATCAGAAAAAATAACGATTAGCGTATAATTTAATCTTGTTTCATCTTTCGTCTTAATTACGTAATAAAAGTAATTGGAGATTAGAAACTAATAAAAACTTGGGTAAGATAACTAAAATTTGTGAACATCAGAAAGTCAGTAAATTCACTCTCTGAAAAGGTTGACAGGTTTGACGTTTTCTAGCGTGTAAGCATTTTTACATTTTCACGATAATCTCTTGATGTTATAAGTTGATGTCTCATGATGTACATTTTAGTGTTTTATATCAGTGTTATTCACTATAATTATTTTGATATATCAGACTTATTGGGTTATCTAGAAAAGCACACATCAAAGCGTTCAGGTATCGAGGGAAGAAAATATAAAGAAAAAAAAAAGGATCAAATCAGGTAGCATTTATATTCACTCATTATATATTCGGAGTATGAGATAAATGTATATGTCTTATTGCAAGAAATTCTGTGTAAAATATATATGTTATAATGTATTATTTGTTTATTTCAGTATGGAGAAGGTTCATTGCCATTTCAGCGAGTAAAGACGAAGAAACAGACCGCTGATGCGAGCACCGACACATTTGATGTTGATTATTGTCTTCCTTTACAAGATGTTCCTGTTCCTGTTTCAGAAGTAGCTTGTGAGGTAACAAGTTCTGATAAAATTGAAAGTGAGAAGACTTCATCAGCAGCACCCGACGAGAAACCATCTGCTGAAGATACCCAGCAATTACCGCAACAACATGCTGAATCTCAAGTAAATCTAGGTTGTCCTGATGCTGTGGTGGAGGAAGCATCCAAACTTGATAATGACGATCACTCATCACATCCTTCTATTCATGATGATCAAGAGGATCCTAATATATTTATACCGGAGGTGAAGCTGGAAACTGAAGATAGCGAACACAATATTTCTACAGTGGAACCCTTTGTACCAAGTGACACAGGGCAGTCGCATGAAGAGGTGGCAGAAAAGAGTGTCAGCAGTGATGCGTGTATTAAAGAGGACATGCCGAGTTCGCCTAAGAGTCATTGTGACTCGCAGATCAATAACTCATTTTCTTTACCAAGTGTTTCACCAGGGTAAGCAGAATCGTATCTTCATTTAGCCTTTTTTCTTTTAACAGTAGCTTTATATAATGTTTTTGTGTATTTATTGTAAACCCTTAACATTCTATCGTATTCATAGAATACTTTTCAGTTCATTACATTATAATTACTATTTATATATACACCGGATGTTCCAGATAAGACGTCGAGTTCTACAGAAACAGTTGGAGATAGGAGGATGAAACGAAACGTGAGATATGAAAATGTTATAGGGCGCATTGAGTGGAGCCCTCTGCTTGCTCCACAGGGTTACCCGAAAACTTTAAACTATATAATATTTTATGTCATTGAGATCACGGAGAACAAATAACTTTTGTTGGAAAAAGCTTTTCCTATGGAATACCGTTTACGAAATAGCCACCGTATATTTTGAGTTTTTGCACAGTCAGATAAAACGTTCCTTTTTAAGTCACAAACTATTGGAGATAAAAGGATGAAACAAAAGTTGAAATAGAAAAATATTCGATGGAGCATCGAATGGAATATTCTGTTTGCCCTACAGGACCTCTATCATAGCCCACCCGAAAGTTATAAATGGTGAGGGAAGTAATTTAATACATCATTAACAAATAATCATAAAAAACAAACAACTTTTATGGAAAAAGTTTTTCGTGTCGGGCTCCATTTATATAGGACCCTGGGAGGCTATAGAGCTCTTCAGTCGATGTGCCCTTTGACATTTTCCTATATCATTTGTTGTTCCATCGTTCCATTCTGTTTTTGATTTATAAGCACTAGGCATTTTATCTTAAACACCCGATCCTGTTTCTCTATCGTGTTATATATCTATTTAAATCTAATATATATATAAGTTCCGAGGAAAACATGGCTGCAAGAAACTTCAGTTTGCTCACAAATAGGATGAGAATGAATGCTTATGAAAGACCTAGCAAAAATAATAAATCTAGTCCCTAAAATTTGGTACTCCATAACCCGGCAGTTCGGATAACTCGGCCACACCCTAGCAGGGCGAAAAACTCTCGCGCGCACACCCATTCAGGGTCGTTGTCCGCTTGCATGTGTCTCCTCTTCCCGCATTCCTTTTTCTCGCTTCACATTTCCATTCCTCCACCACGTGCGTGGCGCTTGCGCGCGCTCAGCCGTTCATTTTATCTGTAACCTTTGTCAGGGTTAGTCGATTTCTTAAGGGTATTACGGCAGTTTATTCTCTGCTGTATTCCCAAGCAACCAATACATACAAGTACAGTACTGTATTTTCTGAGGAAACACTCTTATTCTTTTTTAACCCCACTCCCGTTAACCCGGCATTTTCACGAACTCGACCACCCTTCGGTTCACATTAGGCCGAGTTTTCGGTACTTTACTGTAAAAATAATTTCCATTTCGTCCAAAAGTTCCATATCGATATTGGCAGTTGCCAGCAAATAAAGACGTATAACTTTCTACCCTTTGAAGTCTTTCTGTTAGATTTCCAAACTATGCTGTGCATAAGTGTCGGAAGTCTTAACGACTTTGTTGTCTGTTCGTCCGTTTTTCTGTCAACATTTATTAGAGCAAAAATGGTAAGAGATATTGAGATGCGGTTTCTTGTAATCGATTTAGCGTCCCAAGGGTAGGTTTGGTCTCCTCTGTTAACTGTATTCAAATCAGTAATTTTCAGTTTCAGTGTGTATGGTCTAAAACGAAAACGGTAATATATATAGCGAGAAGCGTTCTTCTGTAAACAAATCAGTATTTTAAGACAACATATCATGACTACCCACAACACTCTACCAAAACCGAAACTGGTTCAAATTTACTATAACTTCCAGTTCCAATACCGATTTCGATGTTTATCGCCGCAGAACGAAAGTGGTAACAGAGAGCGAGAAGCGGTTTCTCGAAAACGGTTCAGCGTCTTAAAACAACAAAGCGTGACCATCCACAACAGTACCAAAACCCGAATTAGAAGTGGTTCAAATTTTCTGTTTCAATAGTGATTTTCGAAGAGCAAAAACTGTAAATGCTGTCGAGATGTAATTTTTTACAATCGATTCAGCGTTCCAAGAATAGATTCCATCTGCTTCATTAACCATTTATTCAAACCGGAAGTGGTTGAAATTAGCCATTTTCGGTTGCAACGTTTATCGTCATAGAACAAAAACCGTAACAGGTAGCAAGAAGCGGCTTTTGCAAACGATTTAGCTTCTCAAGACAAAATATCACTAGTATCCACAACACTCCACCAAAACCGGAAGTGATTCAAGTTCACTGTTACTTCCGGTTCTAATACTGATTTTCGTAGAGCAAATAGGTAAAATATATCAAGAAATGGCTTTTTGCAATGGATTCAGTGTCCCAAGAATACATTTCATTTCATCCGTTGAAGCTCTATTCAAACAGGAAGTGGTTAAAATTAGCCATATCGGTTTCAATGTTTACCGCCAAAAGAAAGAAAAAAAGTAACAACGAGAAACTTTTTTTAAACGATTTAGTGTCTCAAGACAACGATCGTAACTATCATGACTATCTACAACCCTCTTCCGAAACCGGAAATGGTTCATAGTTACTAATTTTTCCGTTTTTAATACTGATTTCTGCAAATACGGTAAATATGAACTTTATGGTAAACATGACGTAAGTTCTGTCTTCTTTCTTAGTCCTCTATTCAAACCAGAAGTTGAACTAAACGATTTCGGTTTCAACCTTTTTCTGACATAGAAGAAAAACAATAAGGGATAGCAAGTAATAGTGTTTTGGTATGGCGTCCAAGGAACAGGTTCTATTTGATCTTATTACTCTATTGAAACCATTATTTATAGATGCATTACTTCAAGTTTTAAGTATTGAATTCGCATTCGCTTAGCTTCACACTGTGAAAGATACTTACTTGTCTTGTTTATTTATTTATTTATTTATTTATTTATTTATTTACATTTTTTACAATGATATAGTTGAAATTCTGTTGAATATGAGTAGTTTCATCCAATATTTTTCTTTGCTAAACGGAAGCATTTTTTTTTTTAAGTCTTAACGCTAAATTACTACCGTGCGTAAAATCTATTTGCAGTCATATTTCTGTTCGTCCTCTTCCCACAACCGCGTCGCTTCCGCCGTCACCAATCCTTCCATTGGTTAGTTGGCCTTGTGACGGCAAAGGTAAGATTATATAATGCTAGCGTTTCGTGCGCGTAAAAGTTGCATATCGGTAGTAATAGTGACGTAAGAAAACACGGTAGTAAACTAGGGTTAAGAGTTATGGTAACTATAAGACAGCCCACACAGTGTTGCTAACTTTCATGGGAGGAACGCGCTGTATCAGGGAGGGAGTGAATACCAACATTGTTTTCTAAACTTTCTAGAAATAACAAATATTTGTATGGCATTTCAGTCACTCAGGTGCCATTGGGAAGTATCAAGTTATTATATAGGAAACTGGGTATAGTGTGAAAACCTGAAATGTGCCAGAGTAGCCAGAATAGTACTCCAGTCTGCATAATTTTTATATGTCAGATTTTCATATTTTCGTTGTTTGTACAACCTGCTGGCTCGTTTTATTGGGTTCGGGACCAAGCAAACCGTTAATATCAACTATGTCCACAGAGAATCGAAACCGAAAGAATACCGATTTAATGCGCACGAGATTAAATCTAAAAACTTATTTAGCCCCATTTGTTTTTCCATGTTCATTAGAATATATACGCGTAGTTGGTACTCTAAATTTTCCAGTTTAATAAAAGTGATCAGATGTGTAACAGAATCACCAAATTGGCAAAAATGTTGTTGTAAAATACACAAACATTTTATTGAATTAAACTATCTCAGTTTCTAAGGCAGTTTTTGGAGAGATTTGAGTGTGCAACGTCTAAAATTAATAAGGTAAGAGAAACATTTCGGCTATGGCTGTTCAGAGATAAATTCGTAAAATGTGTATTTTAGAAAAATAAAAGACTATAACTGTCTTCATTAATGTAAAATACGTATAACATTAGTTCACGTGCTCAGGACGTCCACTCTATATCAGCAGCGAAGTATTGTTTTCTATGGTGCAAAGGACACACAGCTACAGATATCCACAGTCAAATGGAGCCGGTTTGTGAGGACAAATGTTGAACAGTGCGACGTGTGAACTGGATGTGCAGAGAGTTTGAAAATGGACGAGAAAATATCCAGGACAATGAGTTATCGGGCCGACCTATTTCCTCGCTGACACCAGGCAACATTACGCCAACGAAAGAGGAATGTGAATCGACGTATAGTGGTTCATATTGTCCACGATTCATTGGGATACCACATGGTATCATGTTAGTGGGTTCGTAAACTTCTTAATGGTGTCAACAGAAGCAAGCGAATGATCATATTTCAATTACGACACGTTTAGTGATGTAAAAATATAGTTTATTATTTCATTTTTATGATATATATAAAATATTTTTAGAAAAATCATTTTTAATTTCAATGGGAATGGCGGAGAATTAACAGTTACTACAATGGGTCCGCGACATTAGAAAGATTGGGAAATGCTGATATACTTTAATATACACATTAAGTTGTCCAAGCACAAGTATTGGTCATGCAGTACATGTGGTATGAATAGTTGTTCATCTGTCTGAGGAATGGAAGTATGTTTCTATTTCAAGTTATAGGTCAGCAAGTTGCCTCCAAGGTATTGTAATGGCCAAGGTACATATTGTAGAGCATGCTACCACATTTTAATTATTATTACTTTCTTTTAAAGCATAAGTAATGTTTCTTTTCTTTCTTTCAGAGAAGAAAGGAAATTCTCGTCAATCATTAGTGGAAAAAGATCATTTGGCTGTAATAAGTGTAGAAGAAAGTTCTCGAAGAAATCTGCACTTGGCACTCACCTCAGAAGTCATGCTAGAGAGATCTCCTACGTGTGTCCAATATGTAAACGAGCATTTTCTCAGAGATACAGTCTTCAAATTCACTCAAAAATTCATGCAGATCATGACTTGTATACGTGTTCCAAATGTGAGAAATCGTTCACAGAGAGAGAGAAATATGAGAAGCATTTCCGTATTCATGCAGGCGGACAGGCGATTGTTTGTCCCCTGTGTAAGAAGTTCTTCACCCATCGAAAGTATTTAATCCCACATTTAAAAATCCACAGTGATGAGAGGCCGTTTCAGTGTCCCGTCTGTGAAAAGAAATTCCGTCAGTCCGTTCATCTGACCAATCATATGCATACCCACACAGGCGAGAGACCCTATGAATGTTCAGAATGTGGGAAGAGATTTGCCCAACGGGGGCAGCTCGCTAAACATTTCCAAACGCATACCGGTGAACGACCTTTTCGGTGCACAGAATGTTCCAAAGCCTTTCGACAGAAAGCACACCTTTCTAAACACATGGAGCAACACGCATAAGCTACATGCCTCTTTAACAATTAATTTAAAAAGCGTATTTTTGAGCGGGTGACCAGAGGTCTTGTTTTCTTTGATCTGTGTATCAAATTATCGCATGAGAAAATTTTTCAGTGCTTTTGCGGAGTGCTTCATGGTAATATCTAACCAGTACAATTAGATTTTAGATCATTAATGTGCAAAATAATGAAGTTAACGCGCTTTGTAAAAATAATAATGAAGGTAGGAATACTCGTTATTCTACGCATACTTTTGGGGTCGCGGTAGCTTAGTGGTAGAGCGTTCACCTCTGGTACGTGGGATTCCTGATTGGATTCCCGCTCACGCCAAGTGAACTTTGAGGTGGACAAACGCCGTGTGCGTGGGTTTTCTCGGGGTTTTCCCGTTTCCTCCCACTTTCTTCATTCCACCATTTCATTCATTTCTCATCATCACCATCTCCTTTAGCCTAACCGGCATATCCGTGGAACGTAAAACTCAAAGATTTCATTTAATTTTTTCTACGCATACTTTACAAATAGGAATACTCATTATTCTACTTACACTTTGCAGTTTTAAGCGTTGATCGTGGGACGATTTGAAAAAACGAATTCAGCTTACAAAGTCCTAGAAGGCCATGTAGACTTGACGAATTTTTACGCACTTTAGAAATTTAGGTTTCTCGTACTTCCCATTTATAGTTTTCAACAAGGAAATTCTTTGTGCATGAGTTATATCTAACTTAGTATAACCTAGAATTTTCTTTCGAATAATTTACTTATATTTGTTAACTGAAGTTGTGTTTGCACCTCATTATGGTTTGAAAATGTTCATCATAAAAGTCACACGTGCTCTGTTAGTTCGTGCAGAGCACGGTGGCTCAGTGGTAGATCGCTCACCTCTGCTGCGAAGGATTGCTGGTTCGATCTCCGGCCACACAAGTATGTGACGGATAACGTCTGTAGCACCCCTTGTAACAGTTACTCAAAACTGTCGGTTACCATTAACAACAATAAATAAAGTAATGAAAAATAATCCGAAGTTGAATATACGGTATTACAGGGCGCTTGTTGGAAAGATGCGTCAAGGTGCATTTTCATTTACCAATTTTCTAACAAAATATAATTCAAGCAAAACTATTCTAAAATTCAGGAAATGATCAATTTATGTATTAAAACAAAGCACTTTGGTAAATCCAAAGAGTATATAATTTATTATTCAGCTTTAATCCAAAGAGTATATAATAATTCAACTTTAACCAATTAAATTAACAATCCCAGTTTAATGCTGATAATAGTAATAATAAAATGCAACAACAATAATATTATTTTAAAGCAGTAATAATAGCAAATAGGGCAAACAGAATGAAACTTATTTTGGTCAAATACACAATTGGCAACATACAGAGTCTGACCAAAAATTCCAGTGGCGTATCCTGTGTTTGCGGTGCCATCGCCACACATCGTGCCCGCAGGTTTTCTCGGGTTCTGCTGTCTTCACCCACATTCCCATTCAATCAATTTCATAATTATTCACTTTCAATAATCATCCGTCTCCTTTAGCCTAAAAGATAATAGTGGGAGGTTAAATTATAGATATACCACGTTGACTTGACACCTAGTCTTCCGTTCCAAGCGCTGCTATCGGCTGAAGGAATTCCACTCCCTTTTGTCATCCGTAGAGCAATGTTGCCGCACTTCGGAACATAAATCTTGCGGTAAGTACAGATCATGCGAATACTGTACTATAATTTCTTAGTATGTGTTTTTAAGCTTACAAATTGAGTTTTCTAGTGCGTATAAAGGAACAATGATTACTACTCTACAAATCTACATAGAATGGTTTTGAAATGTAGCTCTTAACATTATCCAGGAAACACCACATGGAGGTCGCTACCCGTACTTTCTCCCGTGGATTTTATTTACATATATACATACTATTTACAAAACAAAAAATATAAACAGAATTACTGATTAGTAATACGGCCAATATTAGGGTAATGACTTGGTGACGGTGGGAAAGGGATAACGCCACTTATGCCTTCTTCACTGTCTGTTATATCTCTTTCTGAAGAAGACAAACTATCGTCACTCTCAGTCTCTTCGATAACTAGCCTTTCAACTTCCTACTCCATGAGACCATCTCTTCCCCAATATTCCAGTTAATTCTTTTCTACATGTTTACAAGAATTTTTCCACTCTTCTTCTGTAATAGATGAAACTGTATTCCGAGTTATGCCCTTTATTTTCTCAGCTGACTTCTCCGAGTTCCGTTCGGCAGTTCTTTTCTTTATCGTCCCTCAAATGAATTCAATGGCTGATAAATCACAATGGTATAGCGGAAGCCTCAGGACCTCATGTCCATGTTCTTTCTAAATATTGTCCACAACGTATTCTGGCCCTGAATAGTTTTTCACCAAACACAACTACTCACTTTTCGTTAATTCATTATCGAATGGCACATTATTAGCACGCAGCCATTCTTGAATTTCGTGCTTTCGAGAAGTTGCTGTTGCTGGTTTGCTCAAAATCATGCTGTGGAACAAGACGTTGTCCATGCATACGATGCTGTGTGTGGGAGGAAGGAGGAGGGATCCTGGTATGAATTGTTCCCTTAACCACTCAAGAAAATTCTCTTCGTTCATCTCATTGTGATAAACGCCACCTTTGTTTTTAGCTTTAAATATTAGAAACGCTCCTTAAACAAAGCCTGTGTCACCTCCTGCGTGCACAGTTATCCACCTTTGACCAACACTTTCATAGGTGAACATACCATCAACCCCCTCTTCTTGCAAATATTTGGTTACTGCACAATTTTGATAAACAAAAGTTTAATCTAAATAAAGTATTGGTATGTTCGGTTTCTTGTATGCTCTAATTTTTCCGAGATATTGCGCCCTTTTTGCTCGAATATCATTCATTTCGATTAAAACCTGTTTGCAGTTTTTGCATTTCACAAATCAAAACTCTGTCATGAAACCGTTTCGCACTCTTCTTTAAATTTATTTTCACGTTTCAGTGTAGCAAGTAATTTTATTACTGTAGGAAACACCCTTCTTACAGTGTAAAACTTGTGAATTAATGGTCATAAACTACACTTGTCCATATCATCGAGAGTAGTTTTCTGTGGCCTTCCTCGCGTTGTTTTACCGGCAGTGGACAATTCACTTTTATTTATTTCTGCATCACGAGATTCTTTCTTTATCCTCTTGATGGTTGTCAGAGATTTTCCAATAGCAGCAACTGCTCTCTCCGTTTTTTTAAATTTAATTTAATTTATATATATATATATATATAGGAAACATCCAATGGCCGAATCGTCTCTCCTCTTCACAAAATTTGATCACATGACTTACTATTTTTCCCCTCTCACTGCGTAAAACAGGTTTCTTCTTCCCAATCATCCTTATTGCAGTTGAGTAAAACTGACTCTTTTACAATAAATAAATAAATAAATAAATAAATAAAATAAAATAAAATAAATAAATAAATAAATAAAAAGTATTTTCGTTAAATCTGGCAGTAACGTAGATGGCTGCAAGGCTCTCTCGCTTAGCAACAGCTGAACCCTTTTTGGCTCAACGCGTTGGTGTGTCTAAGGTGTGAGCTTTAGTTCGCATTTTTTCCACGGATCAAGTAATTTTTGGCAGCACAATAGAACTTTCCTTTCCAATAATAGTTCGTTAAAGATCTGAATTTATCTACTTCTCAGATTCCTTATGTTCTATTTTCAAATTACGTATTTTTCATCTTGTTTCAGATGCCGGCAATATCATAAATTTGATATTATTTTGGTTTACTATTAGTCCCATTTTTTGTTTCTTTTTCCAGCTCTGTCAGTCTCCGTTCTGATTTTGCAACTATTACTACCGTCATATATCTGTAGATATGATGCACATATATGATTAAATTTTGTAAATATTGTGCCCCGTTGATGTATTTTGGCTACTGCGTAGTGTAATGCTAATATAAATAAGGTCGTTGAAAGTCCGTCTCCTTGCTTAACCCCGGTATTGATTCTACCTTGCGCTTGTGAGTTTCTCATAGTCATTTCTATCAATATGATTAATTTCTTTGGTATTCCCATTCTGGTCATGGCTGTGAGTAGCATTTTTCTGTCTAAGTTGTCGAATGCTTGTTTGTAATCCACAAACAACATGTACAGATCTGTGTCATGCTCTATGTATTTTTCTATCATCTGTGTCATCACAAAAATTTGGTTTGTAGTACTCCTATTTGGACGGAACCCACATTGGTATTCTCCCGCTATTTTCTCTTGTGTACCTTCATTCTTTTGTGTATTATTCCAGTCCAGTATTTTGTATGCTGTGTTTAGCAGTGTTATTCCTGTGTAATTTTTACATGCTGTTTTAACTCCTTTCTTAAAAATTGGGCAAATAATTCCGGTTGTCCAATTTCCAAACATTCTTTCATCTTGCCATATTTTTACTATCAATCTGTGGATCGCGTTGATTATGGTGTGCCCCTGTATTTGAGTAGTTCTCCCACTACTTCGTCTTCTCTATTCTTGAGTTTATCTATGCAGTTCTGTACTTCTTCTCTAGTTGGTGGGTGTGGGTTACCTCTTGATTCCCCTCATTCTTATCTTATCTTATCCACTATTCCCTTGCTTGTTTTGAGGGATGGAATCTGGACCATTATCTTTGCAATTATGTCTGTATAGTCTATTTTATTGTGCAAAAGCCTGTGTAGGAAAAGGAGGTCGTTCAACGTTCATCTTTGTTCAGGTGTCTGAAGTGTAAAGTCCCAAGTAAATTATCATACCGTTCATATTTGGGGGTGAAATACGGTCCTTTTGTATGTTACAAAACATAATAATTTGCTTTGTATCTGCTTCATTTGTTGACGATGTGTTTTCACAGAGGTGTTCCAAATAAGTGAGACATATTCAAGTTTGAATCTTACGTAAGAAAAGTAAAGCGCTTTCAAAGTGTTACCATTCATAAATTCTTTGGTTGCTCCGGTAAGGCTTGTTTCTATATGTATCCTTGGTTATAGTTGCCATATGTTGCAAAAATGTTAATTTTTTGTCAAATATCACACCAAGATCTTTAATTGTATCTAATTCTCCTAAACTTATTCTATTGATCGAGTAAATGAAGTCATACGTTTTTTTACGTCTACTGTATGTCGTCGTTTTACATTTATTAATATACTTCAAGTCTATTGCTAGCACACCATTTTAGTATATTGGTCAGATCTTGTTACAAGAGTAGACAGTAGGGTGGAGCGAAAAAAACTTTTTTTCACCAAGCAGAACGCCTGGGGTCCAAAAAGTTGCGTAGTGGCCTGTTGACAACGGGTGTAAAATATTTCCTTGATCGGTTATCTTCAGGTTGCGCATGCGCACTGAAGTTTGGCGAAAATGAGGGAAATTTGAAAAAATAGGATATTTTAATTTATTTTCTTTTTTTGCCACCAAGCAAAACGCCTGGGTCCAAAAAGTTGACAACGGGTGTAAAATATTTCCTTGATCGGTTGATATTTTCAGGTTGCGCATGCGCACTGAAGTAACATCCTTTTTTGCTTTACCAATAAATGCTATTATTCCATTAAACCCAATTCCTGCACTGAAGTTCTGTTAGCAACATTCATGTATTGTTTGTAAGAGTAAGTTAAAAAGCAGTTAGTTAGTTATTCATTAATTAATTAATGATTAACAGGGGCGAAAGTCTTTCTTAGTTTCAAACTTCGGCATCAGGAGCCGATTCAGAAGACGTGCCCGGATGAAACCATCGCGCCTGTCCTGTCCACAGACTTGAGTTACAGCTTCTGTCACCACACGAATGCATCGTTCGACTGCTTGCGTATGGCACGGTAGATCCTTCCACCACAGATTTTGAAGTTGATCTTGATCCAGGCTATCTTCTGGCAGTCCAATAACGAGTGGCGGTTCGGTGACAGCAAGGTCTTGCCAAAAGATGATGTCTGTGTAATCCTTGGCGCTGAAGTTCAACGGCGGAACTTCGAAGGTTCGAATCGAGCCGCCAGGACCAGGAGGAGTCTCTCTTGCCTTCAGGATTCGTTTCTTGGCCAAAGTACGAATATGAAGTCTCTCGTCATGCAGCATCGCCAGTAGGAGGTTTTCGGGATGTGCGGCGAAGGCGTTTCTCTGCATGGTGTCGTAAACGACCTTCTTCTGTTCCGGATCGAGGTACTGCGACAACTGCATGGAATGCCATAGATTCTTTGGTGCATCCGTGATCTTCCAATGGCGCTTGATATTGAACCACATTGGAGCGTACACGCGGACCATGAACGTGGACAGGATGACTAGGTTTTCAGGTGGGATTTCACTCGCCACATACAGCCGCAAGATTCGATTTGCAGTAGTCAACCATCGTGAATGGGACAACATACCAGGACTTCTTCCTCCCAGCCCTTGCGGGAATTGCCCGGTTGCGACAGCCCGACAGATGTCGAGTAGATACTGCTGGTCGGTGCTGAGGTCTCGGACGATGTCGGGAAAACTGCCTTGGATAGGCTGGAGCTCCAGGACAGGAAGGTTCTCGCAAATATGAAGGTTCTTTGCGAGTGGTCCCGTATACCCTCGTGGGCTACTCGTAGGTCCCTCTAGATACTCGATTAGATGACGTAGGGTAAGCTCATTGAAGTGGAGTTGACAGGCTATCCACTGCAACGGCTTTTTTTTTTTTTTTTTTTTTTTTTTTTTTTTTTTTTTTTTTTACATTCGCTCAGTCGCGTTACTCTTAGTCGGTTACCTAGAGCATTCGAAAACCGACGAGTTATCACCATTGCGAATGATTTCTATAGTAGTTTTGTTTTTTTCTTTATTTCCATAAGTGAAAAAAGAAAAAAAATAGGAAAATTTGGGAGGGAAAGGATAGGGAAGGAAAAGAGACCAAAAAAAGGAAAAATGCAGCGCTTTTAATGAATAGTTCTGTTTCCTCCTGTCTTAGTTTTCCTGTTTCTATCCGTGTTGTAATTGATACTGAACTATTCTCTTGCGAGCCACGGTGGCTCAGTGGTAGAGTTCATGTCTGGTGTATAGGGTCCTTGGTTCGATCCCAGCTCACGCCAGGTGAGCATTTATGGTGGACAAACACTGCGTGGGTTTTCTCTGGGTTCTCCCGTTTCTTTCCACTTTCTTCATTCCACCACATTATTTATTTCTCATCATCATCGTCTCACAAGTGGTTTGAATAGCGAAAAAGGCGGACAAAAGAGGAAGGAGTTCTTGAAATGTTTTGAAACTGTGTATATGATGGTTTCCAAGGTTGGTGATATGAATTTGATATCAAAAATGAAGAATTCAAAATGTGGGTCCAATGTGGTGGACCAAAAAGTGACAGATCCATGTTATGGATCTGAAATTGGGTACAGAGGGGTTTGCACGGTCACAGATAACGAATTTAATAATAAAATTGTAAACTTCAAAATGAGGGATCCAATATGGCGGAAACAAATGTAAAAAAAAAAAATGCAAGTTACGGAGCTGAAATTAGTATGAGGCAAGTACGAATTTCATATTATGTGTAAAATTAAAAATAGAGGATTCAATATAGCGGAGCAAAAGTAGAAGTAGTTGCAGATTCGTCATCTTGTGTTTTTATTTTCAGTAATGCAATCACATCCTGAGACAGCTTCTTGGTTTTCTTCTTTGGGACTCCTATCAAGGTGGAAATTACTGGATTCGAATTTAACACCAGCCTTTGAAAGAGATCCGAATTACAGGCTGCTCTTGATGTTTTTCGAGTGTTGTGTTCTTTGTATTTCCGCACATCCTTGGTCTAGATTCAAGGACCTCGTTCTGAAAGGTCCCGAATCGGTAAAAGAGTTACCTGCATAATACTGATCTGTGAATAAGAACTTTGTGCACGGTAGGTGGCATGTAGTACTATGGGTATAATCGCACAAATAACTGAGCAGTTTCGATGCAGTACGTATTGAATTTTGCAGTACCTATGTCATGTTTGCAGGAAATTGTTATCAAGATAGTTCCGAAACGCATGATTAACTGCTGATCCACACCTGTTATCTCCGAAGCTATTTGAGGAATTGCAAAAAACCTGCTGGCGATATTGAAATCATTGGTAGTTCCATAACCAGGCTTGGGAGTTTCCACACTGAGGCCTAGTATACTTATGAACCCCTCTTGGATGATTTGTTTCCTGCTTTTCGAACATTTGACGGGTTTTATCTTTCGCACTCGCTTTTCACTTTTGAAAATCTAATCTATAGGAAATGTGCAGGATACACTCAAAAAGTGGAATGTATGCATGGAGGATGGAAAGTCTGAACTCCAAATGGGATAGATCTTGTGGCATGTGTGTCATTCTCTCAAGTTCATTCATTTGTGAAATTTTCGCGCCACAGATATAACATTTCTGGCTTGTTGTGTTTGTGAAAGCATTGCATATTTTGCCATTAACCATTGATAGTACGAGGGAATAGTGTATGGTCACGGTATTGTTTCTTAATGGCTGTAAGCTTTCTATCTGTTTGTTCATATAGTCCCTTTCTTCCTGGGCAACAGTAGTGGTTTCATGACTCCAACGGAGACGAATCGGTCTGCAGGAGCGTCTTGATGATGGTCTTTCATTTCTCTACATGCACTTCTCTTGTTTCATTATCAACCAATCGCAAGGGAACAATCGTTGTCATAAATAAACTTGCCTCACTCATGCCACTTTCAGTCCATGTCTGTTTGTATTGTAAGTGGCCAGAACTCCCGTCGAAACCCCACTTGCAATACAATATATACGTTTTGTCGCTTAATAATGGCTCATGGACCGACAAAAGTTGCAATATTCTGTTTGCGGTATGGTCTAACAACGCTTAAACTTTCACTTCACATTTACTTTCACTAACATTTATATTTTTCGGATAGGTTGCTTCTTTTGCTTGCAGATCAACGTAGTAGCTGGGATATAGCGTGTGACTATGTTTAATTGCCATGATTCTAAATGTCTGATATTGGTGTTTACTTAAATTTGCAGAGACACAGTCATCGATAACGCTTCCTCGTCTGATAGCTTCGTTCCTTCTTGTGCTTTTACCCACAAGTCACGAATTCTACTGCCTCTAGTCGGTGTTGTACTTACTTTGCAACCATTTTGCGGTGTATTCATCCCCGTCAGATCGCAACTTCATCACCGTAGCATGTGCAAGTTCGGGCTTACTTGCATTACTTCTTAATGATTGCGTTTTCGTCCTTTACTTCTGTCACACACTTCGTGAATTCTTTGGAAGGACGACAAAGGGGTGGAAGGAATATCCGTGATTGGAAGGTGTACTTCTTGCTTCAACCAGACCGAATATTTACATAGAAAATAACTTATTCCAGCGTCAATAATATGAAGCAAAGAAATGCGACCTCATTGCATGATACGATTTTGTGTCTTGGCTATCTATATCTAATCCATTGTTCTTACACTTGTCTTCTTTCTGTTTTCTCGTATTTTATCATGCAACTCCTGACACGATACATGTATATCCATTGTTTACTTCGCCACACTACACAATGCTGAAACACACACTGCAAACACTCGACAGCCTTGTGATAACTACCGTACACACGGCTATATCGTTTCCATCTCACACCGCGTGCTTCCACGGTCAAACAAACACAATCGTGTATGTGCTTATCTCCTGTTTGTCTCGCCACCTCAGCCAGACACGTTCAATGGCATGATTCCAAGGTCATATTTCCAGCAATAGACGGAAATAGACAATTAAACTTACACAGCATATTGACAACTATCGACTGTTATCTGTGCTTAAATTTCGTGGTGTACATGTGTATCCTTTTTTTTAAAAAAAAAAAAATCTACAAGTAGTCTGTATTGGTCCAATACACACGAGTACTAATATGTGTATTTATTATAACTACTATGATGCAATACACATTGCTCACTGTGTCACGTACACAATACTATACCCAGTGTATAATAATTACAATATTGCCCATCGTTCTCATGGTTGCTCGGAAACCAACAATTTCCCAAACTCAGTTCACACATTTGCTATTTCCTGCAACGAAACTTCCGCCGCCGCCGTTTTAGGACGTCTGCAATTACCGGCACTATGAGATAATTCAGTCAATATCTCGTGTCATTCTCATGAGCTGATTCTCGGACAATGACTGTTACAACTCTTTTGCGTCTGTAACTTGCATTTCACAAAACGACTTTTGTCCACTTTTTTCGCTATTCGGACCGCTGTGCGTCTCCTTTAGCCTAGCCGGCATAACTGTGGGACGTAAAACTCTAAAACAAAATTCATTTCATTTCAAAACTCTCTTGAGTAATTAACTTTTTTCTACGTTTCTGTGCACCGCTTGCAGAAACGCGTTTTCTTCTATAATTGCAATTAATCAAATAACACGATAGCAACAGTAATTTTACACTAGACCTTAAGAGGCGTGTATATAAATTTGTAATTTGTCAGACAGTAATGTTTGCTTTTTGTAGGTTTTTTTTTTTTTTTTTTTTTTTTTTAAACTGCTCTTTGGCCATGACAAAACACTTTCTACTAAGAATTCTATCGCTTTTCGTGCTTTGTGTGAAAGCAGTCTCGTGTATAATAAAATAGAAATGACTGGATTATTCTTTTGTCTGAGGGAGGCAGTAGCTTCAAGTAACTTCATATATTGTTCTGCTTCATTTTATCTCAAGGTTAAACGCGAACGTATCTCTCTTTCTCCTCTCAAGCCGTCACTGATATTTGAAGCTTCATTGTGTGCTAAATACATGTATATTTGTACGTTCAGGTTCAAACCTTTACCAGGTTCTGCACCAAACTACTAAAAACTGACATTTGGAGACAGATTTATTTGAAGCAGACCGTCAAAGGCTGAAAATTACAGTTGGTCAGAAATCCAATACCCTAAGGCCATTGCATATAATGGTTTATATATGGTAGACTATACCCTAACCTGTTACGTGGCAATATTTTTCATCCCTTGTTTTCCCAGCATCCTAATCTTCGTCATTTTCAATACTGAATATGTGCAAGTGTACAATACATACGCACAATCCCATGGTTCGGCGCTCAATAGTTCCGGAAACCTGGTGAATGAAATGAAAATGAAAACTTCTGTTCCTGTCTTAAGGATCTCATTTCGCGAACTCCCGTCTAATCTAGAGCCTAGGATGCAAAGAGAAAATTTATAGAAAACTTCAAGGCTTTTCTCCTGACACTTTTCGGAGATCTGGCGAATGGCAAAAAAAAAAAAAAAAACATTCAAGCCCATTTCAAAGAAAGAAGAGAAAAACTTATTTGAGGCCTAGATGCAAGAAGAATATTTGTATAAAATTTCAAGATATTACCTGGTAATTGCGGAAATTAGTGAACGCCAAGAAACTCATTCAAGCCCTCCTACTCGTAGCATTTCGCAATACTCCGACTTATCTACTGCCAAGAGTGCAAGGACATCATTTATATAAAATGTTAAGTCTTGCGTATAATAGTTTCAAAAATCTGTTGGTGAGTGAGTCAGTGGATTTACTCTTTTATAAATGTAGATTACGTAAAAGGAATCAATTGGACTTGCTAGGTTACTTCAAATATACTGCTATTTGTGGAAATTCCAAGATAAGAGAGATGCGATTGGAATTAAATTATGCCACTAACGTATCTCTACGTAACGTAAAATCATAACATGAATATAGGTAAATTTCAAAACTGTACAACACTTCTAACTAGGTTAGTGCAATCAGAGACTTTACATATAGAATAAATTGCTGTTAGCATGTTCCTAAGGAATTGTCCTACCCTGCTGTGCTTGGTAGAGGACCGCGACAAGGTGTTGACCAATCATATCCACATATGTTCAATTATAGACATTCCACTTAAAGGAAATAACGGCACCATTTTTTTCATCGAAAAAAGCTTTCACATTCCACGGTGAATGTGACCGAACACTACCCTGAAATAATTATTTGAAGTAAAGATACGATGTCAACCTCTTGAGGTTTAAGAAACTGGTAACTGGTGAGGTTGCCCCAAATGCATAGCAGCGAGATCACGTATTGCATATAATGACTGAAAACATTATTACACTTACCATTCAGTCAGCAACGGACGTTGGCAAATTTTGCTCACCACCATGGCATCTAAAGCGTATTCCACCGTCACGTTAGGACATTGAAGCGCGACGATCGTCGTCTACCACTCAACAGCCAGCAACGTTCATAAGCCCTTTGTAGTTCTGAGTTAATGAAAGCCGACGCAAAGGGATGCGTACCGCCAGTTCTGCAGACACCGTCGAACTATCGTGTAAGTTCATACCTGTCACCGTGCTCAAACATTGAGCTAAAACTGTGGACGACGCGGGACGATCCATGCGGACAAGATGTCCGTCATCCTGTAGTGAGGTCTCATTTGGGCAGTGCACTGCCTCATCGTTGGTGCATATGGTTCTTTTATTTCCATAATGCATCAGTGTCGAGTCATGTCCTACATAAGTGCCAGTTTTTCGGTACGACAAGCCACCTTCCCAAAGACCGACCTTGCAGCCTATATGAACGCAGTCATTACACCCTTTGACGTCAAGAAGATATTGGCATATGTCCACACATTTCTTTTTCCCTTGTCCACACTCCATTATTTGACTGCTGTGTAAGCCGCCCCTAACGGTACTACGCCACCCACCGAATCGATGTTACTCTGTACCCATCGTACTCGTTGAAGATGTAATCGTTACCCCCTACTCTACAAATCCTGTTGGCTTGAATGCATTCTCTTAATTTGTTCTTGGTGAAATTTTCACACAGAGTATAAAGAAATTTATTTTCTGCCGATTAGCTGCAGTTCCATGTTTTAGTCCTTCTGCCTATTCATAAGTTTTATGTTGTGCGTGTTTCTTTCCTGATGTTGAACATACAAAAATTTTGTATAAATAGTTTTGTTGATTGTCAAGGAAAAATTCGAACTTCGTAATCCAACAACTGCTGATTTAAGTTCTTTGTTAGTTGCTATAAACACTGACTGAACTGTCCTATTACCATTTGAGTCAGCTTCGTCTCCTTCCTATATCTGTCGACAAGATTCTGTCGATATCTTTCAGTCTTCTTCTATGTTATGCTCGCTAATTTTTAACTTTTTGTGCGATCGGTATTTGGGTACCTGCCGTCAGTAGTTTTCGTAACTGTCCCTTTACTTGGGCCAAAAACACTTCCTTTACTAAAACATAGGAAGTCGACCTTTGTAAAGCGAACATTCCAATTGGAAAACCATTAATAAAATTACTTGATACTACGTGGAAGTAGAATATTGTTTTCTTTTCGCTGCCACGTGCTTTCATATACAATAAAAAAGGAAGTCTAAATATGATATAGTATTGCGATCTCAATCGAATAAAATTACAAATCTTAGTTCTAAAGTATGGTATTCACACTTTCTCTGGCTATAAAAGTTCCATATAAAAATGCATTAGTTGGTACAGGTGGAAGACGCAATTAATTTTTGTTTAATCTAATAAATGAATCGCGTCTGTAGAAATTAATAGACCTACACATTTGAATAGCATGTGGTCAAAATCGTAAACATGTCATTGCTTGAAATTTATATTCTAAAGTAAATCTGTTTTTAAAAATTGCAATTCAGTAGCAATTCTGGACATCAGAGAGTTCAGCAAATTCCGGATGGGTGAATCTACGTAATATACTAAAATAATCCATGAACCTTATTCTTGTGGCAGATTTTAAATTTTAGTGTACTCTTTATTGGATTGGATTTGATTTTAGCGTCACTTTCTGCAGTGAGATCATTTGAGACGTGGACCTATAGCTTAACGTTGAATCGGAACTCCTGCCGGCAATCAAACCAGGTCTTCCGCCCCAAAGGCGCGTATACTAATTACATAACCATGAAGGAGTTTTGATAGAATTCATGTTGCTAAATATGAAGTAAGGGAATTATTATGTTCAGTGACTTGGAACTGAAATTGCTTCATACAGAAGAGCACAAGGCTGTTATAACAGTAGGTTAAGTGTTGTTACACATTAGAGATGGATAGGCATTCAAAGAAATTATTAAATGGAGTTTTTATTGGTAATAAATAAAATACCATTCATTCCAGTTTGTATCTTTTGACTGTGAATTTGCCGAAGTTGGCTACTTGAACATGGATCTTTTTCGCATCAAAATTGATAGATATGCACTACATGTACTACAAGCTAATCATAGATCTGCTTGTAGTAAGTGAATTAAAGTGTTTTCTTCTTTATTTATCCTGTGTTTAAAAGTACCTTGCTGGAACAAAGATTTTTTGTTGTTTTCTTCGACTGTATAATGGTAATATGTAACATCCACTCCTTAACATGTTGCTGCTTCTAATTCAGTGAGATATAAAATAGGAAATCGTACAAAAGATATTAAATATCTGTTCAAAGTGAATTAAGACAACTGGTCACCTAAAGTCATTAACTGATTAATTGAAATTTCGTTCACGTTATTACAGTATAACGAGAACAGCAACGTAGATTCTTAAATTCAATATATGTTTGTGCTTGCTTAGTGTGATATAGGTTATCGCAGATGTGGAAGTAATCGGTTATATCAGTAAACATAATAAAAAGTATTATTGTTTCTGTAAGTACAAAGCAACCACTTTGACTGCGCGCCGTTTATAGGTTATTGGAACGCGAAAAATGCCTAGGTAAGTGTTCCGAATTTATGTCATTGTGTTAGATATTATATATATCACTGTAAGTTCTTCGTTTCCAATATAGTGAATTCAAAAATACTCCTGTAAATGTTAAGTTAATGCTAGACACAGTGCCAGTTGTTACGCAATTCCCAGTCTAAAGATTTCTGAAAGGGAATTAGTAGCATATATAAACATTATATGTATGTATGTATGTGTGGTGTGTGTGTGTGTGTAAAGATATAATTTACAGTTATGTAATATTTTTTTAATATTGAGTTAGTTGTGTCATAGTTAAGTTTTGAGAAATACATTAATTCTGCTAAAGAACTTACGATGTTTCTAAAGAAATACAATAAAAATGACGTCCGTTTATCAAATGAATCTCCTGACACTTTAGTTCCTAGTAAAATACACTTTTTGTTTTATAAGCTCCATGCTGGGTTATGGAAACGATAGTTACTCCTGTGCGTGAGACAATGAATTGACAAGTATGTACAAAATCTTAATATATATTATATATACACATTAAAGAAAAGGTAACAAGTAATATAACGTATGTAAAACATTGCCATAGGATAATTTATTTACGTTTACCGAACAAATTTCGAAACGACAAAGTATATTTAATTTTTGTGCTTTTTTTTTTAATTTGTTACAAAAATAATATTTGTGACATGATGTGAATATGTGTTCTTAATGTAAAGAGGGACACTGGAAGTTCAAGTTTGCCGTAGATCTAGAAAGCCACTGTTTTTGAAGAATCTGAAAAATAGACCAAAATTAGATTGAACCCGGGATAATTGTCATCTTGTTTAACATCGAAAGTTAATTACTATCTGCTTGTTCACATCGAAGTGTATCCTTTTTTTTCTGGAAATCAATCAAACTTTGTTATTATTTTAAATAATAGTTTAAAACCATATACTTTTTACACACGAAAACACTAAATACGTTCTATGTTTCAGATTACTGGGTATAGAGAATGTAGTCATTTCTTCGAAGACATTGAATCAAATTAAAGTATACAATACTATTTATGAAATTATTGATATTGTTTGTTGATTTCAGTGTGGAAAATAAAATACTTTAAAATCTGTGGCAACTTTGAAGTATTTTATAATCAATTATTGTTTTTTCTTAAATGCTTTTTTATGGAATAAATAATAATTCTCTATTATTTACAATCGTATTAACATACAATGTAAAACTGGTAGAAAAAATTAACATACGTACACCATTTTTCAAATGTAAAAATAAGTTGAGAAAATAGAATTAAATTAATTGGTATTAATCAATCGAAAACTAGTTATTGTTGATACATATATAGTATATATATATATAAATATATATAAGAAGTAGAGGATAGTAGTTAAATCATTTATACAAGAGCCAAATAAGAGTAGTTGAAATGCTTTTTTAATATATATATCTATAATTTATAGTTATTAATTTTTTTATTTTGCAGTTATTTCTTTTTCTTGAATTTAATATTTTGTTAAATTTTACATAGAAAAATTGTATTTCCTGCTGTCAGTATAACATACAAAAAATTTAAGCTGGCACTACTGTAAGCTTTGATGTGTGCAATACCTTATGATCTAGAACAATTAAATGTTAAGTTAAAGAATATAATGGTAGAAATATATTTTAAAATAATCTCTATCTTGTTTATATTTAATGTCTGTTAGTCACAATACTGTAGTAAAAGCTTTATGTATTTTGTTCTTTGTCCAGTGGCAGAATGTGACATTTTTGTGGCTGCAAATGAGATTGTATGATACTTAATATAATGTTGTATTAAAGAAAAGTACTTAAGTGTGTATAGTTGTTTATTTTTTAATACCAAGATTTGCACTTTTTAGGTAACAGAACAAGTGTAAAACACTTAATAGCGTAAAATTTCAGGAGGGAAAATACATTTCATGAACAATATTTAATTTCAGGAAGGAAGTTGTAAGGGAAAATAATGTTCTCGTGTCACTTTATTTATTAATCTACTTCGATTAATATTGTTCCGGTGTAGGTCATTATACCAAGGTCAGTTCGTAATAATAGTAAAGAGATAACAAGATCCAGTTTTCTTGAAATAAAAGCTATTATTCTTATTGTTCGAAATTAATATATTTTTTTATATATTAGAGGATATTCAACGTTTCAATAGGACAGCCTACGATAATAGGTGCATATCCAGAATGTAATTTTAAAGATTACTGACAAACATATTTTCGGTATTGACACAAAATAATCAAATAAGGAACAAAAGACAAATATGGATATACTTCTTTCCATTGCCAATACTGTAAAAGGGTATGCCCTAATAGAGCTGCAGAGAACTTTGCTATTCATTGCTTAACACTCCCAAGTCTCCCAACACCACATACTAAAACATTTTATAAAGTCTTTCTGTGTCATGAAATTATTACAGATATTGCAGTATACCAGTGTTTTTATCTCTGCATTGATTTACATATGACAGAAGTCTTCCTCAGTGGTGGCTTTAGTGGGTAGGCTCGGGCCTATCCAAAAATTTTGAAAAATACATAACGCTAAAAGATACAATAAAGAGTAAATATATTTTCCACTAGTTATATTAATGGTAGATGATTATTTAGGAAATAGCATCAACCACTTCTGTAAAAATAACTTCCTACTGTCATTAATCAATCAAATGTATCAATTATATGTATCCATAATTAAAATCTTCAAGCCGCCTCTGGTCATCCTATCAAAGAATGTCATAGTGTTTAAATAATACGAAAAATTGTGTTAACTTTGATTTCTAGCCAGTTACATTCAGTCTTGTTGGTTATGCAGTATGCCTCTGGAATTAATAAGACTGGCACCACTGTTGCGCGTAGGCGAACTTAAGGAACCGGTGATTGGAGAAGGAAGACGCAACTTTTAGTTGTGCATTGTTGGCACGTTAGTTGATAGGAAGTAGTGAGAGTGAGTCGACATCCGGTGAACCAAATCTAGATGCGAGACCTGCGTCGCGGAAACAATGGAGAGGAATGTAGAACAGCATTACATTGCACGGTGTCTATCGGTCACGAAAGAGAAGAAAAAATCACAAAATTTAGCTTTGAGGTCACGATTTTTTTATTTGTACAAATAAAAAGTACAGAGTGGAAAATTTTCTTCTGTAAAACATCAAAATTCACCACCAAAAATTTATATGGTCGGCCTTAGACGCTACCAAATCGCAAGCAAAGCACGCTTCTATCGCATGCATGAAAATTTGGCCTAATTCGCACCCAAATTCATTTTTGAGAATGTTAGGAAATTCTATGGTTTGGTAAAGAAAAAGTTACGAAATTTAATTTTTGAATTTCAGTAGACACCTTGCATTGTCACGTTTTGCGTAAAGCTCAACAAATCAGAATCGGGAACGGAGGAAATGATAAATGCAGTCTGTGGTAATGAGTGCATGTCCATAGCGCATATTTAAAACTGGTACAAAATATTTAAAAGGAATGAGTAAACGTGGAGGACAAACAGCGACCCGAGCAGCATGTCACACACACACCAAAAAAAAAAAAAAAAAAAAAAAAAAAAGGAAGAAAACATGGATCGTGTGCACCATTTGTTGGATGCTGACCGACGCCTAAACATCCTTTTAACAGGAAAGCAGTTGGGTATCAAAAAATAACAGTTCACATGATTGTAACCAGTAACTTGTTGATGCAAAAAGTGTATGCAAAACTTGTGCTCAAGGTTCCCTTCCCCTTTCAATTGAGGGAACGTTTGAGGATTTTTGTGAATTGTTGGAACGTTTCACAACTGAACCAAACTTTCTACAGCCTGTGGTTACCTGAGACGATACATGGGTCTTCCAATACAAACCAGAAACAAAACAACAGTGCAGAGTGGCACACATAAGAACCACTCCATCCGAAGAAAGCAAGAATGTCCAAATCTAAAGTGAAAACCACGTTGATAGCATTCCGTGATTCTAAGGGGATTGCCCATTAAGAGTTTGTGCCATAAGGATAGACAGTAAATTGATATCCCTTTTCACAAGGAAGACCTGGAAATACTAAGAAAACGCGTCGTCCGCGTCAGTCCTGAGATAACAACGATGGGTCCTGCTTGACAATATTTTAGGCATAAATTTTAAATTCCCCTACCCATTTAGTGTTCCCTTTAATCAATGAGACAATAAAAACTCTTCAGACAAGTACTACCTATATTCCAAAATTCATTCCAGTCGGGTAAGCTATATTCTATGTACAATCATAAAAAAGACAATATCAATTCAAATGTGGGGGAAGATATAGAGATTGCCCTTTTCTCCATCATTGAAATCGAAATTGTGGAAAATAAACAGTAAAAGGCACATTGAATAAGATGGAATTGCTGCTTTGGATCACCTGTTCAAATGAGGTCCAAATTATATGTAGCTTCAAATTCTAACCTTGTAAAGAAATTCAAAATAGTTTTTCAGGATTTCTTGCAGATAGGACCGAAAGAGAACTATAGTGTCATCGCTGACGTTTTGAAAATTTGATTTGAAAACTCGCATACACTTAGTTTACTAGGTGTATATCTGTTCCTAAGGCGGTTAACTTATTTGCATTTCTATTCTACGTCCCTCCAGGTTGGATCGATTATAATGAATTCATTGAGAATAGGGAAACGTGATGCGTTCATGGTAAAAGGTAAAAGTACAAGGATATATAAAAATGAAAAAGGAGAAAGTAATCTTGAATGGACCTTCCTACAACATGGAATAAAATGTTTGTATTACTACTTTGTGCTAATATATCATGATCGAGAAAAAATGAACGAAATAAGTGGTTTAATTTTCGATTAAGAATTAAAAAATGTTAATTTGCATAATTCTTTCTCATTTTAGTATTCTTGTTATCAAAAAATGAATTAAAAACATCTTAGTATACAGTTCATATTTTAAAAACAAATGTCTTTTAGTTTTAAACCTTTATTTCATAAAATGTTTACAAAATTTGGTTTACTGTTTTTTTGATTTGTAACTGTAAATTTCCTTCAATTTATCTGTTTGTAAAAGAATTACCTGTATGTAAATTTTTGTTTGGGTTTTTCTTTTGCTTCAATTTTTCATACCTTTAAGATAAAATTTTTAATGTAAGAAAGTTCTTGTCTACATAGAAACTTTATTTTGAAAGTTTAATTGACAATTTTTTGGTTTTACGAATTATTATGAGAAAATACCTTAAGAAAGAGTCTACTAGAGTCTTAAATACTATAAGAAATTCAAATTTTAAGGCTTTCTCAAGAAAAATACATTTTAGACAAGGAATAAGATATATCAAACACTTAAAGAAAATAAATCAAAAATTAGTATTATATATCAAAGAATATAATGTATTAAAAGATTGAAGCTAAACTTGCCGTAAAATTGTTGGATGTATTTAGAATTTAGTTTTTTATAAACTGTTAGAAGGCTTTTTTATATTTAGAGTTAGTGATTTTTCTGAAATGAAAAAATAAAATCCAGAAATTACCACGTTGAAATAATATTTCACGACTGATTTTTAATATATTCGTTTCGTTCACTAAGAATTTGTTTGAAATTTTCAGTTTCACAAATTTTGTGTAATAAACTTTAGTTTGTAGATTAAAGAATTTACAAAATAAATGTTTTTGTTTAAGAATTTGTTTCACAATTCGAATTATAAAATGTATTAGGTACACAAGTATTTCTCATTTAAATCTTTTCAATCACTTTTTAAATTTTTAACTAAACGAAACTTGTATTGAAGTATTTTCTATGTTAAATTATTGCTAAACAATTTAGTTTGCCAAAAATTACCTATAACAGAAGTTCGCTCAAGTGCTCTTAATTTTTATAATTTTTTTTATTTTCATTATAATTTTTTTCTTAATTTTTTCTCAAGCTTTTGTTTGACTTTATTACACTTCTTTTTAAACGTGGTATTTTGTTTCCATAAAAGTATTATTGCAAATTTTTAGTTGATACACATTTTACAAATTGTTTAAGCATGTGCTTCAATTTGTATCAGATTTAGCATATAATATCTTCCAATTAAATCTTAAACACTGTAAGACGTTTAAAATTAACGGTTCTTTCACAAAAACTAAATTTGAGACTTAGCAGAGACTTCACTAAAATGAAAGTCAAAGGTTAACTTTGTATCGTAAAGAATTAAGTTTATTGAAACGTTTGAAACTTAACTTACCAGAGAATTGTTGGATGTCTTTATTAGATATGGTGCTTTGCAGATACACTGATTGGAAACGTTTCTCTTATATTGCAGAATTGATGGTTTTGATAAAACTAGAAAACAAAATCCATAAATTAATTTGTTGTCGATTACGGAAGAGATTTGTGAAGGTTTATATTTAGAAATGCATTGCGGTTATTTTAAAATGTTTACCGTCAATGAAAGGTTTCCAACCTGTTGTTCCTATTTTGCATTATAGCGACAATAATGAAATGTATTATTATCCCTATTTTCGTTAAAAAAAAAAAAAAAAAAACTATTTCAATGCTCGTGAAATACATGGTCTACTGCTACCATTTAACATCGCGAGAGTGAAAGATGTGTAAAAGTTGTGGGCCTTATGCAGAATCGTTCTCACGCGTGATTAGTGCCATACTAAAGAGATCGACTAACATAAGGCCAGTTTTAGACGAAAGTATTTATCGTCGCGTTTCTCGTAGCAGATGTGCCGCCAAAAATCTCGTATAATATTCTATGGCATCAAAAGTATATTGTTCTTTTACACGGTAGCATTTTGATAAGCATTTTGTCGTGACGTAGCAAACAAATCACTGGAGAAGAGCGCAATTATGGCTCCAAAACTAAAAACAGATATTTCAGTCACTATTTCTTTTAAAGCCCTTTTTTGCATATGCTTATTATGACACAAAGGACTTTTAACGGTGCAGTTATACTATACAGATCCATAGATTTTAAAATTTACAGAAGAAATTTCTAATATTTTAATAGAGTAGTGTATAAATAATGGAAATGTGGTGTGCACTTACATCTGAGATGCGTATTTACGTGGAAATATAGAAATTAAAGCAAGGTGACCAGACGTCCCGTTTTAGCCGGGACAGTCCCTTATTTTCAACCGTTGTCCCGTTTTTTTCTGATTCTCAAACGGGACGCCTAAATGTCCCGTTTTTAAGCAAACATGACCAAGGTGTCCCGTAATTATTATTCAAAATATAAATGGTCAATGCTAATACTACACTCTTCCGTACCAAGACTCATTGCTAAGGTTCAGCCGTGCCTAGAATTTCTGAATATTCAAATGGGAATTGAGTTGTTTGTGGTTCAAGTGGGAATTGAGTGGGAATTCTGAGTGTTGAAGTAGTTAAAAGTATTCTTGGGTAGTACTTAAGTTAGAAACGCTGTGTTATCATTCTTACTTGTGTATTTTGTAAATTGAAAACACTGCTGAGTCCCAAAATGCAATGTGGAAATCCTCCCCCCTCGTCGCCGATTCGTATGCGTCCCGTTTTTGAAAGTAAAAGTTCTGGTCACCTTGAATTAAAGTCGAACCTGAAATGCACGTAATCTTCAATAAGCTGCCATAAAATTATGGCAAGTCTGTAATTTACCCATTTTGTATCGAGAACAGAACCCAACAAACCCCTTCGGGGCTTCTAACCCGTTCCCACTGCTGCTACTACTACCACCACTACTACTCCTACTCCTATTCCAACTACTAGTACTACCCGTTCCTAGTCCTACTCCTATTCCTACTACTGCTACTACTACTACTCTTACTATTACTACACATACTGCTATTGTTACTATTACTAAGTACTCCTACTTCTACTCTTACTACTACTTACTCCTCCTCCTACTACTACTTACTTCTACTACTATTACTCTTACTACTACTACTCCTCCTACTACTACTACTTATTCCTCCTCCTACTACTACTACTACTACTACTAATACACCTACTACTTATACTATGGATCCGTATAGTAAAACTACACGTTGCCATCTGTTAAAATGAACCTGCACCGGAGATTGCAAGAGCACACCTCGGAAATGACTGCTGAAGGTACAATAAATGAAACGAAAAGTATTTTTTTAAAAAATGAATTTCTGTGTGGATCCGTATAGTGAAACTGCACGCTTTTAACTTTGTACAAATAAGGATGTTCCTCATATTTTTTTAATCAACATAATCATAGTATCCCTACTCCCAACTCATTTTTCTTTACTACAATTCAATTTCCCACACAAAACAAAGAGCATGGATATTTGACACAAAATATTTCGCTTCCTTTTAACACACCACGGCGCTGCAATCGGAGCAGAAATGCTGGGGAAAATGCTACGAAATAGAGCAGGTTCTATCGACAAGAAATGCCATAGGATATGCCATGGCATGGGAAATGCTATAGCATTTGCTACTTTACACAGTAGGATACCGATGATACGATTTTTGCTACGATAAATGCTTCCGTCTAAAACTATCCTAAGTTTCCTGCAATAGTCAGGTCTTTAGTATGACACTAATCATACGTCAAAACGACTTTGCATAAGGCGGTACAAGTCCAAGACACAAAAGAAAAATTTCAACTAAAACATGTTCATACCTTCTGTTTGAAGGAAAAGGCGATAGCCTGCCTATCCACTGATGTTAACTGCGCAATTACTGAGATGAAAACGTTTATCACAATAGTTGACTAGTGAATGCCTTTGATCTGAAAGGGCTCTCTTATATAATAGCTCTCGAAATTTTGCATGGTAAAAGAGGAAATTTCATGAAAGGTTCACAAAATCGCCTTGTTCTTCAAAGTTCGGTTGCCTGATAGGGTCCTTATTTATTGAGAAGTGTAGATCAGTTATCGAGAGTAAAGAGTACCATCAGCAAGGTAAGATATGATAAAATATAATTTCCCGATTTTTCCGTTATAAAGCGGTTTCAATGCTCGGGAAAATACATGATTTCTTGGAGCTATTTATCTTCCTGAAAATAAAGAGAAAAATGATGTGTGAAGAAATCTAGCCCCGTAAAGAAAAAGCAATCTCGCATGCAATTTATGTTCCGTTCAAATGATCCTATTTATAGAGTCTAAAGAAATTCCCATGTTATTCAAGTAGGCGTTTTGTTGGGATTCAAATTCTTACCTTTTAGATATTTGAATTACGAAAAGGAACTTTAAATTTGATAGAATTGTAGATCTAAGAGGTGCGAGGCCATAGGCACAGCAATCGCGGGGGTCTAAGGGCGATGTCCCCAGCTAGCCAAAGGCTAGTTGTCTAAGTAAAAGTAGTAGAAATGCTCGCAATTTATGGTGTATTCAATTTATATCTAAAAATTCAATCTTCTTACTCCCTCGGACAGCCTATAATAAATTATATTCTATTGGTGATTTTAGCCAAGAATGGAAATTTACTATAACACCGCCAGTGGCGTATTTACGATTTTGGTTCGGGGGGCTTAGCTAAGTTTATTCGTGGAAATTATGCAAGATATTTCATTACCTTTAAAATACCATATAAAATTTCGGGGGCTTAAGGCCGGATGCTCCCTTAAATACGCCTCTGCCGCATACATTTAAACAAAAGTCACGAATTATAAATTTGTTATTAGCCATTTTAAATACTTGTATATCTATAGCGTATTGATAAATAGATGGCGACATTTCGAATGGATTGTGTATGAAAACTATTATTTATCCGACGAATTCTGATCCATTTTACGCATTCACTAGTTTTACGTGTAAAACTCGTGATTGAGATTTCATTATATTATATTCTTATTCCAATACATTAAAAGTTGCAACTAGGGTTCAATCATTGGATAAATATTTTTTAGCAAATGTCCAAGAATTATGAAGATGAGTACATTCAAGAAGAATATTTAATTTACATTTAACACACTGCACGGGATGATTAGGTAAGTATGCATTTATAGTTTTAAACAAAATCCACTCTTCAGTACGTAAAACATAGTCCAATACCAATGGGAGCACAAAACATTGTTTTAAATCCGTATCTCCTTACTCCATTTCAGTCATTGAATACAAAAATGCTTTATAAAGTTTATTTATTAAAGGTTCAGTAATGTGCAACTGTGTATAAACGTAAAATAGATAATCCAAACTAGGACCTAATGTACTCGATGCATTGATTTCCCAAAATTTTGGATTTAAAAACATACAATTATTTGTCCCAACTTGATAAACTCTAAATGTACATCAATCACATATTAATGAATATTCAAATTCTCATCTATCAATTGCTTCCTTTATACAGCCAACATCTTCATAATTTGATCTACACTTACAAGTTATGCTTAAAAATATTTTTGCATACGCCTATGGTAATGGAACAAATGACGCGATTTCTCGAATAATATTAATTTCATCTTGGGTTGATATAAATATTTGTTTTCGAAAATTTTGCAATTCTGTTCTTTAAACTGTCTATGACTATGTTACACATATAACAATGTTATTTTAAGATGATCATACGATTAGAAACAAAATTGACATATTTACGAAATGCTCTACATATTTAAGTTAGCAGCTTTCTTCTATGGTAAACTGTATAATACTTCATGCACAGATCAGGAGCGTAATTTAGGGGCCAGGAGAGGGCAATTCTCCCCAAGAGTATGAAAAATATTATACTTGAATAGATTGTCTACTAATATACTAGTACGAAACATGAAAGTCTTATGTCATTGGTGCTGTTGTCTCCCTCACGCGAAGTCTGAAATGACGCCCCAGCTACAGATACGCCTTCTCCGACAATTTTAATTTGTTTGTTCTCAACACTCATACAGTACTGATGTCTTATGATGATGCACGTACATTATATATATATATATATATATATATATATATATATATATATATATATATATATATATATATATATATATATATATATATATATATATATGGGGGGCGTGAAACGAATATAGAGCTTTTTATATATCTCCATCTGTTTAAATAATAATTGTAATATTTTATTCACGTTCAAAATACAATTTAAATTTAAAAAAAAATACTTATGTACCGTAGATGCGGGCTACTTGGACCCAATTTTGCAATAAATTCGTTCTTTCGGCCTGTTTTCATCCACGAAAACTCGAAAGTTATTGTCATAACCCATCTTAAGTGGAACTACAGGCTTTATTGTACATATCGAGGATAGTTTTAGTTACATATATTAAAAACAAAACACAGGCGATTATTGTAAAAAATGGGTCCAAGAAAGACTCGCGTTAGGGCTACTTGAACCCACCCCCATTTTTTCCTACAGAAAACCATTAAAATCTGCTCTGAGACTAAGTAGGATGTAGGTGTTCCATAAACAACACTTTTTATTTACTGCAAACCACAAAGAGAACTTGTTAAGAGATACTATCAAATATAATGATTGTAATATCTGATTACGTTTTCTTCTACAGCTGCACGAGCCCTATCTATATTAGCAGCGAATCTAGTCGTTGACTGGAGGTGCAGTTTCTAAAATAACTTCACCTAATCTCGACTGGAAAGATTGTCTTAGAAAGCAATGACAGTTCTTCCGTGCATGGCTAAATAGGACTTCACAATATATCTGAAATCAAGTTAATCAACGAGGAATCCGAAATCACAAACTTTATCAAGATGACTAGCGAAGGCTAATTTTTCTTCTACAGTGAACACTTTCAGATGGCCCGGATTCTGCCTTCATCTGTTTTTTAATCTTCCTTCTATGGTGGAATGACTTATCTTGAAGTGAGCTTCTGTTTCTATTTGCGACATTTCCCCCGACTGAATTGCTGCTAAAAATTCTTCAAGCTGTTATGAAAAATCAGTATATTTTCGACTTCCAGGCAATCTTTTATATTGATGTACCATTTTGTGACAGTATCCTTAAGGAAACAATGAAAAGTCCTTACTTGTGTGACACGTGACAACAGACCTCTACTTTTCATTGATAAAGATAACAAAGGATGAGGTGGGACAAAATATCTATGTTTTCCAGGTCATGTGTACACACTTCATAAATAATGCAATTACGCACACATCTTACTGTATATGAGAAAGTTTACCATGTCAGTTTCATTAACCTATATGTAACTACTTATGCGTTTGCTTAGCATTGGTTCCACTTCCTTGCAAATAGTGTCCACACCTAAAAGTTTGGCGGTCAATAAATACACTCTTTTTGTCAACGACCTTTGTCACCAATGCTGCTCCTTCGTAGCCTACCACAGAACTAGTTTCAATGTGTGCACACCTGCATTATGATCCCATCTAATGGATCTAACTCTGAACTCACTCAATATTGCATTGTATATGGCACTTTAAACGAGTTTTTTTGTATGGGTCCAAGTAACCCGCAATTACGGTACTTCTATAGTATTCACAAGTTTTCACTTATAATTAATACTAAATTTTAAAGATGACAAGACAATTTTAAAACTGATACAAAGCAACTCCTAAAAAGACGATGCAAGTAAAAATAAACATCACAATGTGATTTTAGATTGACCTGGCGTACATCTGGTTACTACTGTCACCGTCAGCTACCATGAATACCAATATGTCCTAAGGGCATAGCGGTATTTGCCCGGAATTTTGAACATTTTTCTGTTTATTACTGAACTGATTTGTCAGTTCTACGGCAGATTCTGGAAGTGCCCCCGTTATGATTCAATGAATAGCAGTGTTGCCGGGTGCATGTGAGTAAAAGTTTTATCACGATAATTTTAAAGTTTCTTTTTCATGTTTTCAGGAATTGCATAATGTAGACAGATCCTTAACACACCTTTTGATGTACAGAGGCATCAGCACTGTTGCCAATTCAGAATGTTAATTTATGAAAGCCACGTTTTCCCTAGTAACTCCTTACAGAGGCCTCATCCGATTAGTTATCAGTGGAAATGAAAAATTCTTTTTCCATTCCATAGTTTCCAAGCTACTCCAACTATACAAACTGAAAATTAACGACAGAACATATATACGTATGAGTTATGAGTCAGTTTACGTGACTTGTAAAAACATTATTTGCACCTTCAGTTACATCTGGCAACACTGCGTGGTTCCTGGTGTACTTCAATCGTTGCTTCCTAGTTTAAAAATGTATGCATGAACAAGGATTCATTTTGGTATAACCATTATTTGTGTGCCGCTTCCGGTTCAAAAGTTCTACTATCCCAAACTCCGGGTTGCATTGTGTATTGGACACCCTGTATAATGAGTTTACAGTGCAATATATGTGGGTGAAACGTGATGGGGAAGAATGTCGGAAGAGTAGGCAGAAGCGACAAAACGATTGGGGTGGTCAAGTGGAAGAGTTTTCAGATAGAGGGAAAAAAGCAGAGATAGAGGGCAAGTGACGAAGTTAAGATCGTAGTTGCGGTCGATGTCCATTGTGTCCAGAAGTAGAGGATGTCTTTGCTGAAATCGGGTGGTAATTAATTTGAGCCGTAACTTTTCTATGTGATGAAGTATGGTAGAAAAAGTTACGCGGTCATACAACTGCGTTGGACTCGGAAGCTTGATTCTGTAAGCTGAGCGGAAAGCATGGCTTTCGAGTACTTTCAATTTGTCATAGAAGAAAGGCAAAGCACTAACCCAAGCAGGGTGGGCATACGTCAAGATGGGACACAAAAATACCTTGTAGGTATTCAGGACTGTAGTAGGCTGTAATCACCATGTGGTGCCAATAAGACGTTTAAGTATATTTAGACATTGGTAGGCCTTGCGAATGATTTCTTTCAAATATGGCCACCAAGTTAGATGATGATCGATAATGAGACCTAGGTAAGTGACCTGTTTTGTGGGTTGAATTTGTGTGCCGTCAACTCTGATGATAAGAAGATTCGAATTTTTCTGTACTCGAGAGCGCTTGCGAGGTGGAATAGACTATTGTCTGTGTCTTAGTGGAGTTGTGTGGAGTTGCCACTTATTGCACCATCGAAAGAAGGAGTCAATCGCTATGCTAAGAGAAGAATTAATCTGTTGAATGGTCCGGGCTGTGCAGAGGAGAGCAGTGTTATCGACATATTGAAAAGTGTGCACATTGAGAGGAAGTTCTGGCATGTCAGCTAAAAACAGAAGATATAATAGGGGTGAGAGAGCAGAGCCTTGGGATACACTAGAGTGAATAAAAATCGGATGAGAGAAGGAGCTATTGACGGGAACATAAGAGAGGCGGTTAGAAAGAAAATGAAATATGAATCAGATAAGAAAGCGGAAGCCGGAAGCGGTGTAGCTTGAACAGAAGAGCTAAATGCCAAACTTTGTCAAAAGCTTTTCCGAGATCGAAAAGAGTGAGACAAGACGGACGAGTAGTATTTTAATGATTCGTAATGAGATTTAAAAGTCTGAGCAGTTGGTCATTGATGCTAAAATTAGGTTTAAATCCTGAAGCACAGGTAGCAAATTATGGGTAGAGAGATGGAGATGAAGTCTGGAGACAATGATGTGCTCAAGAATTTTACTAAATACGGAGGTTAGCTGTATTAATCGATAAGATGCAACAGGTTTGTTAGGTTTTAAAAACATTAGAGTAGAGGGTGTTTCCCAATCTGGGGGAAGTAGCCGAAGAATAAATGTATATATATATATATATATATATATATATATATATATATATATATATATATATATATATATATATATATATATAAGAAGAAGAAGAAGACAGTTAAGGTGCTTCTTTGATGTGGCGGTAAGTTATCCGATCGAAACCAGGAGCTGTATTACGCTTGCAATTCACGACAGATGAGATATCGACAGTACAGATAGGAGCCGTGAGAGGACTATTATCGGGAACGGTTTTAGGTAAGGTACTGATAGGTTAAGATGTCCGTAGGATGCTTTCGGGGAAAGTCTGCTGAAAAGGGGTTGAATGTAGTTTGCAGGTGGTCGGCAAAAGCGTTGGCTTTCTCTTCATCTGTATGGAGCGGACAGTCATTAATAAGAAATGTATAAGGCGTCCGGGTAAGCTTGCCCGTCAGCAGATTAAAGTGCTTCCAGTACTTTGGAAGTTTCTGCTAAGGTGTTGCAAGTCTTTACCCAGTTCTGGAGTTTATGTGCCTTGACATAGTTGCGGATGTGCTGGAGTTTGCGATGATGTAGCAGAGCTTCCAAATTCCAAGTGCGCGGAAACTCTCGGTGTATAAGAGGTAAATAACTTGATGGTAGGCGTCGTTGGTATCGTGAGGTTTCAGTGGTTGGTATATGAAGCTCAGACGCATGTCGGATAGAGTAGGTGATGTCAGAAATGCAATTATACAGATCTTCTTCTGTGGTAGGCCACTGAAAGTTTGCTAAATCGGCAGTGATTCTTAAGCGATAATCATCCCATTTTGCTTGGTCAAAACGTGGGATACGACGAGATTCTGGTAAAATTCGAGGAGTATGAACCTATGGTTGATCAATGTGAAGTTTGATGGGTAGATGATCGCTTCCAATGGAATCTAGTACCTCGAGAGTACATCGTTGTGAAAGGTTGACAGATGAAACCACTACGTCTGGTGTGATTTCAGTGATAGGTGGAGTAGGCTTTGGTATATCAAAGACATGGCCTGTGGTGTGACTGGTGATAAAGTTAAGGAAACGTTGTTTCTGGTTATCCGAACGGATATGAATATTGATATCTGCCATGTTGATATAATATTTAAAGTTATTAGAGATATACTGGAAAAGGAGAGGAGGTTTGGGTGTCCAGGGCACACATATATGGTGGCTAAAGTGACGTAAAGGGAGTAAAAAAATAGAGGGTGATAGTGATGTGCTCTGGTATATTATGTAAGGCAGGATGATACTGGCGATGACTAATGGAAGGATGACTAATGGTCACTCCCCCATTCGCTCGGCGTGTTGCTACCATAGAATCACAACGAAGTAATGTATGTCTAGGTATTTTGAACGACATAGATGGAGTGAGATGAGTTTCGTTAATGAGGAAGGATTGTATGCTTTCTTCTAATAGAAGCTGTTCAAAAAGGGTATACTTAGTGGCGAGTGATCGGATATTAACAAATAATAGCGAAATACCCATGATTAAGGTGCAGCAGAAGTCTTGGAAGTTTCGGGGGATGCATGTTCCTCAAGTAGGGTGACATGAAAATATACGTGCGAGCCATAATAGGTGGCTTGAAATGAACATTTAAACAGGCGAGCAGAGTGGTTGACCACTTCGAGAATGTGTTGGCGAAGAAAAGGATGAATGTTTTGCATAGCGATAGTGAAAAAAGATAGTAGTTGTTGGATAGTAATAGTTTCGTCGGTAGTTGGTGCTGGTAGAGGTTTCTAAGCTGGCGGTAAAACAGGTCGCAACGGAACAGTTAGCTCCGGACTTAGAGGCTCAGCTGTAGGCTTTATTTTGCAGCGATAGCTATAAGTCGGGTGTTGCTCTGGACATGTAGAACATTGAGGTGGCTTAGCTAAGTTAGTGCACCACTACATTGTGGGCACCACTACAGTAGCCACATTTGCTAGGTTGTTTACATTTTGAAGTCTGATAAGAGTTTACGCTTGACAGAGCTCACATCGCAATGGTAAAGGCGAAGGTGATTTGGATGTCTCTACTCGATGCAGTTTTTTATATATGAGAGCGCCATAAGTTAGCAATTCATCAATGGTAATTTCAGAATTGGTTAGAACTCGTACCATGTATGTGGCTCCATGATCACTTTTAATGCGAATACATTTAAGTATGGAGTGACCCTCGAGAGTGGGTTCTTCCTGAATCTCATCGTCTGTTAGGGAAGGATCTACCCCCCTAATAACAACTGAGAGAGCCGGTGGTTTTCCTGGACGTAGTGCCTGTTTAAACGCTTTCGATTCAAATCGCTTCATTTGAGCATGCTTGCCAAAAATTTCGAAACTACACTTGGCACGTACAGTGGTTAAGAAGATGGAATCGTAGGACTTGAAGATAATCCCATTGTGTGTACGAACAATTTGCGCGACTGAAGCGCGTGGTAGGTACCTGATAAGCTGTTTGAAAGCCAGCTCAAATTTGGCTGTTCTCAAATTTGGTATCGAAATCGGTAAGTAAGGGAATGGGAAATGGCGGAAACTTCATAACGAGGAACTACATAATTTATACGGTTTACACAACATTGTTAGGGTTGTCAAGTCTAGGAGGCTTAGGTGGGCAGGTCATGTAGCTAGAATGGAAGAAAGTAGAAACGCTTTCAGTCTTGACTGGAAGACCTAGGCGCAGATGGGAGGACAATATTAAGATGGATCGCAGAGATAGGAATACAAAGTAGAAACTGGATCCAATTGGCTAAGAATAGAAGTCAGTGGAGAGCTTTTGTGAACGCGGCATTGAACCTCCGGGTTCCATAGGCCATAGAGTTAGTTAGTTAGTTATCGGTAAGTAAGAATGGATGAAGACGAGTTTTGGAGGACTCCTGTAAAGTTGGAAAATCATTAGCGTCGTTGTGGTTCATGGATGAAACAGACTGTTCCGATCCACGAACAGTGTGATGACGCTTAGGCGGCGGCTGAGTTGAAGAAGCGTTATTTTTGTCCGGTGAGCGTGATCGGGATCTACCAGTATTTTTGCTTTGAGTAGCAGATGTGTCTTCGGACAGTCCCCTCGCCCACCGACGTTGGGTTCAGATACGGCTCAGGAGGCGGCTGAGGTAGTCCCGGATGTCCACCTGACTATCCAGATGGATACAAGAGACTGAGACGAAGAGTATGGTAATATAACCGCCACCAGGTTATAGAAGTATTTTTGTGGACGCTCTGTATATTTCGTAAAGACAGTAATTATTTTTCGATTTATACTTCATTCTGCGACGCAAATAACTTCTTTCTTCGATGGGAACTGTTTTTCTTCTCACGCAACAGGACAAAGAAGTCTTTTACCGTTTATATAAACCTGATTGCTTTTTGGAATGAATTGCCAACATTAACCGGGTGATCAGTGCAGCTCGTATCTCGAACCTCTGAGTTCGAGGAGTGTTACTCCATATTTCGAGGCAGCAACCACGTACGTTGCATCGGGCTTCAAGCATAATGTCGTACTAAGGGGCATACGTTATTAGCCAATCAAGGA